>NC_041392.1:271428522-271459260 GCF_002162155.2 Triticum dicoccoides | reverse complement strand
CAACGTGGAGGGCATCCACGGCCATGGCGCCCTGGATGTGCGCCACGCCATGGCCCCTGCCTCCCCCTGTACGTGGTAGGGGAAAGGCTGGTAGTGGGCTGGACATGTGCACACTAGAGCCCACTTGGGCAGTACTAGTTTAGGCCTTTTCTCCTTTTTATTGCATTTTCTTTTCTGTTTTCATATTTAGTCTCAGCTTTGCATTTTATTTTATTACCAAATGACTTTGTTCACATTGAAACTTGGCACATAATCACTAGGTAATATTTTGCATTAGCTCACAAAGTTTGAGGCCACTTTGAATTATTTTGAATTTAATGTTGAGTGTAACCGGAATAAAAAGGTGATGTTGGTCCATAACAATTGATTCTAGGGTCTAATTTGTAGGTCAAATAATGTTGGTGTCAACATGATCATAGATCAGGGGAATTTATAGAATAATTTGAACATTTTAGTTTTATTGTTTGAGAAGTTTTAAATTTCACATATTATTTGAATTTGAAATCAGGTGGAGTTTCAAATGAGAAATTGTTCAAAGTGACTAGGCACAGTTTTGGCAAAATGGTTAGCTTGACCTCAAGGATTATTGTAGCTTAATTATCCGGACGTTACACTAGGGCTATGGAGGCGTGATGGACCCCAACCCTTGCTGGCGGGAGGGATCTTGCTCCATTTAAGGTGTTTTTGTGAGTTCATTTAGGGTTTGTGTCCTGGCTAGGAAGACAAGGCGGTGGCGGCTTGGTGAAGATGGAATAAGATTCTCCCCGCCTAGTTCCCGTTCTGGTGATGCGTTTAGCTTCGTCGGAGGGACGTGTGGAGATGTGTACCGGCGGATCTCGCGGGATTATGTCGGTGCTAGTCTTCGGTGGATCTGAATGGATCCCGTCTTTCTTTGTTTTCGTTCGTGAGTCTACAGGTTGGATCGTTTCAATCTATAGTTCTTTTCATCGATGACACTTGATGTTTTGGTGCGCTGGTGCAGTGGGGTCTTAGCACGACGACAGTTGCCTTAGAGAAAGTACAATTGTGGGCTTATAGCCTGCTTACATGGCAATTTTACCCATGTGGAGGAGAAAGACATGAAATAAGGGGAGTGGGCTCTCATGCAAGAGCCTAGCTCTATGCGTGCTCCAAGGCAGATGCAATAAATGTGAGGAAAGAGATATAGAGAAGATGAGAAGAAGTACCAATCTCATAGCCAACCTTATAGCTAACCTTATTGTATGAGTGACTATATGTGTTGGCTATATATAATATGGCAACATCTTATAGCCAGCACTTGGCTGTATTATTAACCATGCTCTTATCCACGGGCTTTGTAGGCACGAACAAGGTCTCAGCCTTTTGGAAAAATGACATTTGTCATCCATTAATGCAATGTGAAGTCGCTAACTGATACATCTCCAATGTATCTATAATTTTTGATTGCTCCATGCTATTATATTATCTATTTTGGATGTCAATGGGCTTTACTTTACACTTTTATATCATTTTTGGAACTAACCTACTAACCGGAGGCCCAGCCCAAATTGCTGTTTTTTTGCCTAATTTAGGGTTTCGAAGAAAAGGAATATCAAACGGAGTCCAAATGGAATGAAACCTTCGGGAACGTGATTTTCTCAACAAACGTGATCCAGGAGACTTGGAGTGGGCGTCAAGAAACAAGGGAGGAAGGCACGAGGCAGGGGGCGTGCCTACCCCCTGGGCGCGCCCTCCATCCTCGTGGGCCCTCCGTTGCTCCACCGACGTAATTCTTCCTCCTATATATCCACGTACCCCCGAAACATCTAGGAGCACCACGAAAACCTAATTCCACGGCCGCAACCTTATGTACCCGAGAGATCCCATCTTGGGGCCTTTTTTGGAGCTCAGCCGGAGGGGGCATTGATCACGGAGGGCCTCTACATCAACTCCATGGCCTCTCCGGTGATGTCTGAATAGTTTACTTCAGACCTACGGGTCCATAGTTATTAGATAGATGGCTTCTTCTCTCTCTTTAGATCTCAATACAAAGTTCTGCTCGATCTTCTTGGAGATCTATTCAATGTAATCTTCTTTTGCGGTGTGTTTGTCGAGATCCGACGAATTGTGGGTTTATGATCCAGATTATCTATGAACAATATTTGATTCTCCTCTGAATTCTTTTATGTATGATTGGTTTATCTTTGCAAGTCTCTTCGAATTATCAGTTTGGTTTGGCCTACTAGATTGATGTTTCTTGCAATGGGAGAAGTGCTTATCTTTGGGTTCAATCTTGCGGTGCTCGATCCCAGTGACAGAAAGGGAACCAACATCTATTGTATTGTTGCCATCGAGGATAAAAAGATGGGGTTTATATCATATTGCATGAGTTTATCCCTCTACATCATGTCATCTTCCTTAAAGCGTTACTCTGTTCTTATGAACTTAATACTCTAGATGCATGTTGGATAGCGGTCGATGTGTGGAGTAATAGTAGTAGATGCAGAATCGTTTCGGTCTACTTGTCTTGGACGTGATGCCTATATACATGATCATACCTAGATATTCTCATAACTATGCTCAATTCTATTAATTTGTCACGCCCTTGATGCGGCTATATCTCCCACGTGTCGAAGCACGACTTAGAGGCATAACTGCATTCAAAGCAATGTCGCAAGTGAGGTAATCTTCACACAACCCATGTAATACAATAGTGGAAAAGATACATAGTTGGCTTACAATCGCCACTACACACAATTACATGAATAAAGCATTACATCATCCAGATACAATCAAGGTCCGACTACGGAACCAAAATAAAAGAATAACCCCAAATGCGACAAAGGTCCCCGATCGACCCCAACTGGGCTCCACTACTGACCAACTAGAACGAAACAACACAAATGACAAGATCTTCATCGAGCTCCCCCTGAGCTGGGTTGCGTCATCTGTACGGACTCATCGGCACCTGCAAGCTGGTTTTGGAAGTATCTGTGAGTCACGGGGACTCAGCAATCTCGCACCCTCGGGATCAAGACTATTTAAGCTTATGGGTAAGGTAAAGGTAAGAGGTGGAGCTGCAACAAGCGACTAGCATATATGGTGGCTAACATACGCAAATGAGAGCGAGAAGAGAAGGCAATGCATGGTCGAGAAACTATGATCAAGAAGTGATCCTAGAACAACCTACATCAAGCATAACTCCAACACCGTGTTCACTTCCCGGACTCCGCCGGAAAGAGACCATCACGGTAACACACGTTGTTGATTCATTTTAATTAAGGTCAACCTAAGGTTTTCTACAATCGGACGTTAACAAATTCCCATCTGCCCATAACCGCGGGCACGGCTTTCGAAAGTTCAAATCCCTGCAGGGGTGTCCCAACTTAGCCCATGACAAGCTCTCACGGTCAATGAAGGATATTCCTTCTAGCGGGAAGACCCGATCAGACTCGGAATCCCGGTTACAAGACATTTCGACATGGTAAAACTAAACCAGCAACACCGCCCGAATGTGCCGATAAATCCCGATAGGAGCTGCACATATCTCTTTCTCAGGGCACACAGATTGTCTTAGGTACGGGTAGGCCAGCCTAGAGTTGCCCCTGGTGGCCACCGGCAGCTGACAGGTTGGACCAACACTTAGAGGAGCACTGGCCCGGGGGGGTTAAAATAATGATGACCCTTGAGTCTGCAGAACCCAAGGGAAAGAAAAGGGGTAGGTGGCGAATGGTAAAACCAATGTTGGGCATTGCTGGAGGAGTTTTACTCAAGGCGAACTGTCAAGGGGTTCCCATTATTACCCAACCGCGTAAGGAACGCAAAATCCGGGAACATAACACCGATATGAAGGAAACTAGGGCGGCAAGAGTGGAACAAAACACCAGTCATAAGGCCGAGCTTTCCACCCTTTACCAAGTATATAGATGCATTAATTAAATAAGATATATTGTGATATCCCAACAAGTAAACATGTTTCAACAAGGAACAACATCTCCATGTTCCAACAAGGAACAAACTTCAATCTTCGCCTGCAACTAACAACGCTATAAGAGGGGCTGAGCAAAGCGGTAACATAGCCAAACAACGGTTTGCTAGGGCAAGGTGGGTTAGACGCTTGGTTCAACAATATGGGAGGCATGATAAGCAAGTGGTAGGTATTGCATCATAGGCATAGCAAAAGAGCGAGCATCTAGCAAAGCAAAGATAGAAGTGATTTCGAGGGTATGGTCATCTTGCCTGAAATCCCGCAAGGAAGAAGAACGAGTCCATGAAGAAGACAAACGGACGTAGTCGAACGGATCCTCACAAACGCGACGTTATCGGAACCAACCGAAGAAGCAACACCGGAAAGAAGCAAACAACATAGTAAACAACCATCACATAATCATGGCACAATGCGCAAACAAGTATGATGCATGTCCGGTTTAATGAGGCATGGCATGGCAAAGGGCACAAACAAAACTACAAGTTAAGTGGAGCTCAATATGCAATGAGTTGCATATTGACGGAACACCACATCAAGTTATTTAGTTCGATCTCGTTTATGTACCCAACAATATTAAATGTTGTTAAACATGGCAAGAGGGTGAAGCAAATGAAAACTACCTATCTAGACAAGTTTAAATGAGGCCGGAAACAACGACCATCAATTCCGGAAACTCCTCATATGCATATATTAGGTTTGGTCCTGTTATGCCCTAAACCATATTTTATAGTTATTAAACATGCAAGATGATGCCACCATGTTAAACTAGGCAAAATTCTACCCCATTTACATATAAAGTTTATTAAATTCGGAGTTACGGTTAATTAGTTATGAATTAAAGCATTTTAACATGGCATAGGAGCAAATTTAACCAAACAACATTTTAAACATTTCAAACATAGATGAAAGTTGGATATTATGAATCTAGACAAAATTCTAAGCAAGTTTCATATATAACTTATTTAGATCCGATGCACGGTTCATGAGTTATTATATGCATGATCCACAAGGATTTTCCTGCAAAAATGCTCTCCTCTGGAAAAATAGACAAATTGTAGATCTGAAAAAAAAACAGAGGCGGGCCGAATCGGACTGGGCCAACAGTGCACAGCGGGGTTCTCACCCAGTGGGCCTTTGCCCAAGGCGGTGGAAACAGCAGGTCGGGCGACTGGGCCGGGAGCTGGGCCTTGGGGCGCATCGGCCCACGCTGGGCCCACACGAGAGGCGCTCTTCCTCCTCGTGCCTGCACGAACCGAAAGGCAAAGACGGCAGCGACGGCGCACGCCGGCGAGGGCGCAGCAACGGCGGGGAGGTCGCGGGGACATGGGGATGGCTGGATCTGGCCGCGCCGGGTCCATTCCGGCCGGATCCAACGGCGGTTCGTCGTGGGCGTCGGCGAGGGAGCCCTGGTGGCGGCGCTGACCACGTGGAAGCGCAGAGAGGTCACGGAGAGAAAAAGAGAAGAGAGAGAAAAGGGAGAGGAGAGGGACGGGGTCGACCTGGTGGAGCTCGTTGCTGCTCCGGCGAGCAGCTCCGGCGAGGACGTCGACGGGGCCTGGTGCGGGAGCTCCCTCCCCTGGAGCTCGGGGACGAGGGAGCGGGAGGCGACGCGGGGGCTGTCCCGAGCCCCAGATGGGCTCAGGTGGGCCGCGGCAGGGCTCGCAGGGCCGGCGGCGGTGGGGAGCACTGGGGTGAGGTGGTGACGCCACATGGCGGCCCAGGGGTGGCTGGAGACGGCCAGGGGCGACGTGGCACGCCCGGAAAAGTGGCAGTGGGAGGCTGGATGTGCACGGAATTCGAGGAGGAGGTGGGGATTGCGGCTGGCTAGAGGTAGGGGATAGGTTTAGGCTAGGTTTGTCCAAAAATGGGCTACGGAAGGTGTATATATATAGAGAAGGGGCTAGGGTTAGGGGGGTTTCGGAGCCCTCCGATCATAATCGAACGGTTCCGGTCGGAGGGGGGTTTAGTGGGCTGGACTCGGGCTGTGTAGGAGGGTTGGACTGAGAGGAGAGAAAAGAACTGCAGCTCGACACAGGTTTCCGAAGACCGAAAACGTCCGACGAAAATACCGGTAACGGTGCCGCTATATATATAACGGTTGGGCTATCAAACGAGCTCCGAATGCGACGAAACTTGACAGGCGCTCTGTCTACACTATAATAAGACCGCACGCCAGGTTTCATCCCATTCCGAGAACATTTTCCGGCCACTTATAAAATACTATCTCGGACATGTCGCGGGCGCGTGCAAGTGTGGTTGGGCTCAGAACGGACAACGGAGAGAACGGACGGATGCAAGTTTCGAAAACATGATGATGCAATGCAGATGATGACATGGCAAGATGCAACATGCAAGCGAATGACAAGGCAACAACAGCGAATAACTGGAGGACACCTGGCACAACGGTCTCGGGGCGTTACAACACTCCACCACTACAAGAGGATCTCGTCCCGAGATCTAGAATGGCACCGGAGGGAAAACGGAAGAGAAAGAGAAGAGGTAAAACTAAGTTGCTCCTTTGACCAATGAGTGAAACCAAAGAACCTTGAAAAAGTTAAACAAATTGAAAGAAAGAATACAATGGAGACGAACGAAGTTGAAAACACTCCATTAGAAAAGAGGGACAAGGAAGAACAACTTCGAGCAGCACTCTGGTTGAGAAGTTATGCAAGACTTGATAAGGCGAAAAGAACTTGAGCAAAAGGCACAACACTCCAGTTAAATGGATAAGCATGAAAAGAACATGATCCTGACAAGAACAAGAAGAAGGTTTGAAGAAAGCAACATCACAATGCCTCCAGAAGAAGTGAGAGAATGGAACTGAATGAACGGGGGAGAAAAAACAAGGTCCTGAGAGAGCACGCTTACACCAAAAGCTAGAACGAAGTTGTTGGGTTATCAACAACGAAAAGGATAAGCTTGATATGGACTTATAGAATACATCTCAAAATTATGAGGTGACAACCTGCCATTCACGGGAAAAAGAATTGGATTGATAAGAACAAGGAGACGAGAAGCTATCTCACCGGGAGGATAAAGAAGAGCTTGGGTCCTTTATAAGCACCATAATTAGCAACAATCCTTAGGGAAAGTTTTAGGTGAAATATAACCCAAGATAACTCCAATGAAGAGATTGATGGATTTACAATACCCCATTCTTAACAACCTGTGAATCATGAAACATGAACTCAAATATCAAGAATGATGTAAAACCACCTCCAATGATATGGTAGAAAGAAATGCACTCCGGATTGCAAGATGAAGAAAGCTTTAGCTCCTTAGAAAAGAAACTCAATGAAAAACTTCTAGACGGAAATAAATCCTTGATGAACCATCATGTAGAGCCTCCATGAAGAACTCCGGTAACAAAAGAATTAAAAGAAAGAGAAATTGAAAACACAAGGTGAATCCTTGCAATGGTTTAGATGGATCTCCGTGATAATTAGAGCTTGGAACTCCGGGAAAGGAAAGATAAAGCATATCGAACTGAGAATATGATATGATGAACCACTCCGGAAAAAGGAATTAATCACTTGGATGGAACAAGAATAAGAATTATGTTAAGCGTATCCTTCAACAATTTAATTGCTAACAAGCAACAGATTTGGCATACTACTTATCCTCGTAGAAAGATTAAGATAGATATAGCGCAAACTTGAGAAAGTCTTCAACGATCCACCGGTAGAATTTGAAAAGCACGAATGCATAGATATGATACACGAAGGAAGAAAACTCTTGAACGAACCACCGTAAGAATTGAAAATGAACGAATAAAAGATAACGAATCACCGGGAAGAATTTGCAGATGAACGAAGATGCTTGAGAGAAACTAGATACATGAGAACGAAGGGATCACGAACTGATTAAAGATCACTTGAACGAAGCACTGGTAAGATTGAAGAACGAGAGCTGAAAGCTGAGAATGAATAATATTTGAAAAGATGGATTCCGGATAACAAATTGAGAAGACTCTTGAATTTTCTCCGGATAGTTGAAAAGAATTCTCACAATCCAAAAACAACTATGAGAGGATGGCAACAAGCTAGAATCACGAATCTTGAAGAGAATGGAGCAAGATATGGAGGAAAAATTCTTCTTCGGTCTTCAAGTGTTATGAAAGACGATGAGAGACACCACCATGAATTATTGAGACACTCCGGAATGAAGAATGGAAAAGTTGAGCCAACGATGAAAAGAATTTGAAAGATCTTGAAGAAAAGCATTTGACTGATGATAAATCATTCTTACGTCAAACTTTGAGATGAATATGAGCATAACTCCGGAAATTAGAAGAGTCAGGTAAGATCCTGGGAAAGACCTGTGGGTTAGGGCCCACTCAAAATATACACCGTTGAACTATTTAAAAGAGAAAACACCGGTTGAGTTAAATGGTTTGAATTAGATAACATCCTCAAAATAGCTTGAACGGATTAAGAGTGGAAACACGAATCTTCGAGACATCTTCAGCACTCCGGAACAATTGAATAGCGAGAAATGAATGAATATGAGTAGCACCATCAAGAGAAGGTATTTGAAATGAGGAAAGGGGATATAATCGACAAATCTTGACTTGAATCCACCAGAGAAGAGAAGAAACAAAGAATGATAACTTGAAGCTCCGTTAGGATCTTCATGAGAATCACCGGATAAGAATATTGACGGAAAATGATGGAGAGACTTCACAAGAATAAAAGGATACTTGATTAAGAAATCCGAGTCCTTGAGGAAAAAGGGTGGGTGGGTGGGAAAACAAAGGCAACTAGACGGATGAAACAAACACCGTTGAGAAGAACTGATACTTGATCTTGCGGTTGTTGAAATGATCGGATCCACTTGAAGAGAAGTACATCGGTTGAGAAGAAATTTAGATGACAAGCTCGATGATCGAGAAGGATTAGTATTTCCATAGAAATATGAGAACACCGTTTAGAGAAGGTATGGAATCAACATTTGACTTCGAAGAAACTCGAATACCACAACTCAAAACAAAAACAAAGGGTTGGCTTGCAGAATAAGCCGGAACAAACATATGATAGAGATTTCGCCCGAAGTTTTCGTGGTGGGGCCTACACGGGCTCGATCGTACAGCACCATCGGGGGGGCCCGAGCCATCAGTGAGATACCACTCTGGAAGAGCTCAGATTCTAACCTTGTGTCAGACCCGCGGGCCAAGGGACAGTCTCAGGTAGACAGTTTCTATGGGGTGTAGGCCTCCCAAAAGGTAACGGAGGCGTGCAAAGAATAGATTTTTTGTTTCTCCATACAGAATTAGTTTCTTCAGATTCTGGCGTAACAAACAATTTTTATGAGACATAAGAACCCCCATAAAAATATTTTTTACTTTACTAGACTTTTGAACTTAGAACACTAACATGTCAAATTTTAGATTTTTAAGATTTTTATTTTAATAAGTAAAACAAGTCAATACAAGGCAGTGCACATGACATACGAAGCGTCCCCAAGTCGGCATAGCCAAGGACTCTTTAAGACACAACGAGACTACTGTAAAACCGACCGTGAATAGGCGGACCACTAGACGTCGAACCCCAATTTCATATCATACATCCGTCGGAAAGATATCCTAAGAGCTACTTGAATTCCCACCTATGAAACTCCCGAACCTTTCCGGTTATGCAATCAGGTGTTGGGGATACAGGGGAAGCATAATATCTCACCCAAAACTAGCAAATCCTACATCCAGCTGTATCCATCCTTCAACACATAACCAAGAAACTTTTGGAAATCATCTACCTCAACCTTCGAAAAGCATCCGTTATACAAGTTATGGCAATACTCCCGAACTCCCGCCCCAGTACTGGGTGGCGTCGAGGTTATCTCACCAATGAACTGCATAAAAGAGATTTTCGATGTCGGCGTACTAAACTCAGGTATTCCAGAATTGCAACGATAAAATTATGATGACAACACCTCGGAGCTCAACTCCCCGGGACACTGCCACAAAACCCCTGACAGGAGGCACCAAGACAATGTTCTCGTCACAAAACCATCGGAACGATTCCAAGATACCCGCGTGATCCTAAATTTTTTTTAGTGAAATTTGAGAAGAGAAGAGTCAAAAATCTACGTCAGGATGCCTTACCAGAGCGATGAGGAGACTAGGGAGTAAAAAGAATTCCTAAACTCTCCAATATATAATTCCTAAATGACTCAAAACATTTTTCTAGACTCAACAGCGGCTACTAAAAACGATCAAGCAGTGGGGGCTCCTAAGGTCGGGGAAGGCTCTGATTACCAACTTGAAACGCCCTCGATGCGGCTATATCTCCCACGTGTCGAAGCATGACTTAGAGGCATAACCGCATTGAAAGCAATGTCGCAAGTGAGGTAATCTTCACACAACCCATGTAATACAATAGGGGAAAAGATACATAGTTGGCTTACAATCGCCACTTCACACAATTACATGAATAAAGCATTACATCATCCAAATACAATCAAGGTCCGACTACGGAACCAAAATAAAAGAATAACCCCAAATGCGACAAAGGTCCCCGATCGACCCCAACTGGGCTCCACTACTGACCAACTAGAACGAAACAACACAAAGGACAAGATCTTCATCGAGCTCCCCCTGAGCTAGGTTGCGTCATCTGTACGGACTCATCGGCACCTGCAAGCTGGTTTTGGAAGTATCTGTGAGTCACGGGGACTCAGCAATCTCGCACCCTCGCAATCAAGACTATTTAAGCTTATGGGTAAGGTAAAGGTAAGAGGTGGAGCTGCAGCAAGCGACTAGCATATATGGTGGCTAACATAAGCAAATGAGAGCGAGAAGAGAAGGCAATGCACGGTCGAGAAACTATGATCAAGAAGTGATCCTAGAACAACCTACATCAAGCATAACTCCAACACCGTGTTCACTTCCCGGACTCTGCCGGAAAGAGACCATCATGGTAACACACGTTGTTGATTCATTTTAATTAAGGTCAACTTCAGGTTTTCTACAACCGGACGTTAACAAATTCCCATCTGCCCATAATCGCGGGCACGGCTTTCAAAAGTTCAAATCCCTGCAGGGGTGTCCCAACTTAGCCCATGACAAGCTCTCACGGTCAACGAAGGATATTCCTTCTAGCGGGAAGACCCGATCAGACTCAGAATCCCGGTTACAAGACATTTCGACAGGGTAAAACTAAACCAGCAACACCGCCCGAATGTGCCGACAAATCCTGATAGGAGCTGCACATATCTCTTTCTCAGGGCACACTCAGATTGTCTTAGGTACGGGTAGGCCAGCCTAGAGTTGCCCCTGGTGGCCACCGGCAGCTGATAGGTTGGACCAACACTTAGAGGAGCACTGGCCCGGGGGGTTAAAATAATGATGACCCTTGAGTCTGCAGAACCCAAGGGAAAGAAAAGGGGTAGGTGGCGAATGGTAAAACCAATGTTGGGCATTGCTGGAGGAGTTTTACTCAAGGCGAACTGTCAAGGGGTTCCCATTATTACCCAACCGCGTAAGGAACGCAAAATCCGGGAACATAACACCGATATGACGGAAACTAGGGCGGCAAGAGTGGAACAAAACACCAGGCATAAGGCCGAGCCTTCCACCCTTTACCAAGTATATAGATGCATTAATTAAATAAGATATATTGTGATATCCCAACAAGTAAACATGTTCCAACAAGGAACAACATCTCCATGTTCCAACAAGGAACAAACTTCAATCTTCGCCTGCAACTAACAACGCTATAAGAGGGGCTGAGCAAAGCGGTAACATAGCCAAACAACGGTTTGCTAGGGCAAGGTGGGTTAGACGCTTGGTTCAACAATATGGGAGGCATGATAAGCAAGTGGTAGGTATCGCAGCATAGGCTTAGCAAAAGAGTGAGCATCTAGCAAAGCAAAGATAGAAGTGATTTCGAGGGTATGGTCATCTTGCCTGAAATCCCACAAGGAAGAAGAACGAGTCCATGAAGAAGACAAACGGACATAGTCGAACGGATCCTCACAAACGCGATGTTATCGGAACCAACCCGAAGAAGCAACACCGGAAAGAAGCAAACAACATAGTAAACAACCATCACATAATCATGGCACGATGCGCAAACAAGTATGATGCATGTCCGGTTTAATGAGGCATGGCATGGCAAAGGGCACAAACAAAACTACAAGTTAAGTGGAGCTCAATATGCAACGAGTTGCATATTGACGGAACACCACATCAAGTTATTTAGTTCGATCTCGTTTATGTACCCAACAATATTAAATGTTGTTAAACATGGCAAGAGGGTGAAGCAAATGAAAACTACCTATCTAGGCAAGTTTAAATGAGGCCAGAAACAACGACCAACAATTCCGGAAACTCCTCATATGCATATATTAGGTTTGGTCCTGTTCTGCCCTAAACCATATTTTATAATTATTAAACATGCAAGATGATGCCACCATGTTAAACTAGGCAAAATTCTACCCCATTTACATATAAAGTTTATTAAATTTGGAGTTACGGTTAATTAGTTATGAATTAAAGCATTTTAACATGGCATAGGAGCAAATTTAATCAAACAACATTTTAAACATTTCAAACATAGATGAAAGTTGGATATTATGAATCTAGACAAAATTCTAAGCAAGTTTCATATATAACTTATTTAGATCCGATGCACGGTTCATGAGTTATTATATGCATGATCCACAAGGGTTTTCCTGCAAAAATGCTCTCCTCTGGAAAAATAGACAAATTGTAGATCTGAAAAAAAAACAGAGGCGGGCCGAATCGGACTGGGCCAACAGTGCACAGCGGGGTTCTCACCCAGTGGGCCTTTGCCCAAGGCGGTGGAAACAGCAGGTCGGGCGACTGGGCCGGGAGCTGGGCCTTGGGGCGCATCGGCCCACGCGGGGCCCACACGAGAGGCGCTCTTCATCCTCATGCCCGTACGAACCGAAAGGCAGAGACGGCGGCGATGGCACACGCCGGCGAGGGTGCAGCAACGGCGGGGAGGTCGCGGGGACATGGGGATGGCCGGATCTAGTCGCGCCGGGTCCATTCCGGCCGGATCCAACGGCGGTTCGTCATGGGCGTCGGCGAGGGAGCCCTGGTGGCGGCGCTGACCACGTGGAAGCGCAGAGAGGTCAGGGAGAGAAAAAGAGAAGAGAGAGAAAAGGGAGAGGAGAGGGACGGGGTCGACCTGGTGGAGCTCGTTGCTGCTCCGGCGAGGACGTCGCCGGGGCCTGGTGTGGGAGCTTCCTCCCCTGGAGCTCGGGGACGAGGGAGCGGGAGGCGACGCGGGGGCTGTCCCGAGCCCCAGATGGGCTCAGGTGGGCCGCGGCAGGGCTCGCAAGGCCGGCGGCGGTGGGGAGCGCTGGGGTGAGGTGGCGACGCCACATGGCGGCCCAGGGGTGGCTGGAGACGGCCAGGGGCGACGTGGCACGCCCGGATTGGTTCGGGGCGCGGCGGCGGTGGTGCCAAGTGGCGGTGGGAGGCTGGATGTGCACGGAATTCGAGGAGGAGGTGGGGATTGCGAATGGCTAGAGGTAGGGGATAGGTTTAGGCTAGGTTTGTCCAAAAATGGGCTAGGGAAGGTGTATATATATAGAGAAGGGGCTAGGGTTAGGGGGGTTTCGGAGCCCTCCGGTCGTAATCGAACGGTTCCGGTCGAAGGGGGGTTTAGTGGGCTGGACTCGGGCTGTGTAGGAGGGTTGGACTAAGAGGAGAGAAAAGAACTGCAGCCCGACACGGGTTTCCGAAGACCGAAAATGTCCGACGAAAATACCGGCAACGGTGCCGCTATATATATAACGGTTGGGCTATCAAACGAGCTCCGAATACGACGAAACTTGACAGGCGCTCTGTCTACACTATAATAAGACCGCACGCCAAGTTTCATCCCATTCCGAGAACATTTTCCGGCCACTTATAAAATACTATCTTGGACATGTCGCGGGCGCGTGCAAGTGTGGTTGGGCTCAGAACGGACAACGGAGAGAACTCGGAGAACCCGGACGGATGCAAGTTTCGAAAACATGATGATGCAATGCAGATGGTGACATGGCAAGATGCAACACGCAAGCGAATGACAAGGCAACAACAACGAATAACTGGAGGACACCTGGCACAACGGTCTCGGGGCGTTACATAATTGCTCGACAGTAATTCGTTTACCCACCGTAATATTTATGCTCTTGAGAGAAGCCACTAGTGAAACCTATGGCCCTCGGGTCTATCTTCCATCATATTAATCTTCCAATACTTAGTTATTTCCTTTGCCGTTTATTTTACTTTGCATCTTTATTTATCTTTATCATAAAAGTACCAAAAATATTATCTTATCATATCTATCAGATCTCACTCTCGTAAGTGACCGTGAAGGGCTTGACAACCCCTTTATCGCGTTGATTGCGAGGTTCTTCTTTGTTTGTGTAGGTGCGTGGGACTTGAGCGTGATCTCCTACTAGATTGATACCTTGGTTCTCAAAAACTGAGGGAAATACTTACGCTACTTTGCTGCATCACCCTTTGCTCTTCAAGGGAAAACCAATGCAGTGCTCAAGAGGTAGCAAGAAGGATTTCTGGCGCCGTTGCCGGGGAGATTCGCGCCAAGTCAAGTCAAGATTTGACTCCCAACAACGAGTCATTTCTGGCGCCATTACCAAGTAAAAACATACCAAGTACCCATCACAAACTTTTATCCCTCGCATTACATTATTTATCATTTGTCTCCCGTTTTCCTCTCCCCCACTTCATCCTTGTCGTTTTATTCGCCCTCTCTCTCCGTTCCCCTGCTCTTTCCCTCTTTGCCTCTTTTTGCCCGTTTCTTGTTTTCTTGTGTGTTGATTGCTTGCTTGTCACGATGACTCTACCAAGATTTGGTGATCTTCACCTTAAAAGGTTAGAAGAGATCGAAAGCAATATCAGGAGTTTTATGGTTTTACAATTTGAGCATAATAATTTCTTTAGGAACGAGCTTAAGGAACAAAAAAGCTTTATGGGTTATATGAATAAAGAGCTCGATGATATGTCTACAGAATTTTATGGTTTGAAATCTCAGATTGCTCATCTCGAAAAATTAATTGCTAAAGTTTCGGATAAGCAGGCCACCCTAGTTAATAAGATGGCCGCTAAGCCGGAAAAATTTTATGATAAAAAAGATGAAGATCTAAAAGTTATTGATGTGTCCCCTATTAAATCTTTGTTTTGCAATATGAATCTTGATAATGATGGGGCTGAATATGAGCCACCTTTACCTAGAGGGCATTCCAAAAATTTGGAGTCTTTAGATCTTGATGCTAAAATTGTTAAAACTAGGATTGAAGAGGTCAAAACTTTAAATATCAATGAACCCACTCTTTTGGATTTCAAGGAATTTAATTATGATAGTTGCTCTTTGATAGATTGTATTTCCTTGTTGCAATCCATGCTAAATTCTCCGCATGCTTATAGTCAAAATAAAGCTTTTACTAAACATATCATTGATGCTTTGATACAATCTTATGAAGAAAAACTTGAGTTGGAAGTTTCTATCCCTATTAAGAAAAACTTTGTGTGATTTGCTAGGTTTCTGTGATTTTAATGATTGTTCTTTAAACTTGCACCTTGCGGATTCCACTATTAAGAAACCTATGGGAAGAATTAATGATGTTCTTATTGTTGCAAATAGGAACTATGTGCCCGTAGATTTCATTGTTCTTGATATAGATTGCAATCCTTCATGTCCTATTATTTTCGATAGACCTTTCCTTAGAACGATTGGTGCAATTATTGATATGAAGGAAGAGAATATTAGATTCCAGTTTCCATTAAGGAAGGGCATGGAACACTTCCCTAGAAAGAAAATTAAATTACCATATGAATCTATTATGAGAGCCACTTATGGATTGCCTATCAAAGATGGCAATACCTAGATCTATCTTCGCTTTTATGCCTAGCTAGGGGCGTTAAACGATAGTGCTTGTTGGGAGACAACCCAATTTTATTTTTATTCCTTGCTTTTTGCTCCTATTTAGTAAGAAATAATTTACCTAGCCTCTGTTTTGGTTGTGTTTTTTGTGTTTAGTTAGTGTTTGTGCCAAGTAGAACTGTTGGGAAGACTTGGGGAAAGTCTTTTTGATCTTGCTGTAAAAAAACAGAAACTTTAGCGCTCACGAGAATCGCTGCCATTTTTATTTGGAAAGTGCTATTTAGTTAATTATTTTTGCAGATTATTAATAGATAAATTCCTCACATCCAGCAATTTGTTTTAGAATTTTTGGGGTTTCAGAAGTTGCATTAGCTACAGATTACTACAGACTGTTCTGTTTTTGACAGATTCTGTTTTTCTTGTGTTGTTTGCTTATTTTGATGAATCTATGGCTAGTCAAAGAGTTTATAAACCATAGAGAAGCTGGAATACAGTAGGTTTAACACCAATCTAACATTCTTAAGAAGTTGCTCCCCACTTCTACCTATTCTTTCAACATGCACACCATCCACATCAGCTTTAGGCCACATCATCAATCACTTTGCAAAATCAGCCAATCCCTACCGTCATGGCATTGAAAAAAACTGATCCAACGTCATCATCGTGGCACGTATGCTTTAAAAAAATCCCACTTTGCCCTCCCGCTGGCCCGCCGCTCATACCGCACAGGGCAACCCAATCTTCCCACCTTCCAAGCGCACGACCGCCGGTTCTCCCGCATATTTGATTCCAATTCCCAACCCAGCCTGACACCGCTGGAGCGCCGCCCTTCCTCCTCTCCTCGCTCTGGTTTCCTCCTCCTCCCGCTGCGCACTGCACCGACGGTGACCACGCCTCCACCATGCCCAACATGTGTGCCATCGCTCCTGTACGCCTCCTCTGCCCGGCCAAATCCCGCCATCATCTTGAGGCCAACGCCTCTGCTCACCAGGTAATGTCCGCCCATCTCGCTTGCCCGCGCCGCCTGTCCACCACCACGCGCTGCAGCCCATCCACCGACGCGCGCTGCCACCATCCGTCGTCTGTTTCGGCCGACCGGCGACCGCCGGTACCATGTCTCCTAAGCACGGTTCCACTGCTGCTGCCCCAGGTCGTCGAGGAGCAAGAAAAATCGGGCTGGTGCACCCATTTGTCTGCTCCGAGCCTCTAGGCGCTGTTGCGACGCGGGCCGTCCGTTGTTTGATCACCGGCGACCCAGAATGTCAGATCGTGGACGAGTCAGCATGTCGTTTTTTAGCAAAAATCAAGCATGCCTTCTCCCATTCTCTGCAACGCTTCCTCCAACCATCCCCAAATTTGTCGTTCGTTCTTCTCTTCACAGTGAGCATCTCATCCGGTCATCAACCATTGCAATTGCGAGGGGTTTGCAAGGTAATGGCCTGACACAGCCGCATAGATGTCATACTAGGTGAGTACCTCTCCGGTCGCATCCTCCTCTACGCTGACTATTTGGACAACCACGGTGACCTCCTCAACGACATGGTCCTCCTCTGTCTAAATCCAGCCACGTAAGAGCGATTAGTGTTTCTTGATTTCAGTCAGTTGTTGAGCCTATCTGGCTACCCAAGCATACACCAATACTGCCGTCAAGCCTACAACAATATTGCAGTCAAGTTATACTACAATTACTAGCAGTCGTCCCTCTTCAGGTAACAAATTGTATTTCTTTGTAACCTTCATCTGTTGGTGAATGATTGGCAATGTATTGTGTATTTAGATATGTGATTCTGAATTATAAGTGTACCTCTGCATTAGTAATTTTCCCCCGCGAGAGCAAAGATCAGTCTATACACTACAACATAACTTAACTTTCTCCATGCCCTTTCTGTTTTTCAGATTTTGCAGAGAGGGGGAAAAGAGCATGTTAAAAGAAGATCGCCAAGAAAATAGGTAAAAGAAAATTTCACCCAAGATTTATTAATGGATCGGTTGTCCTATATACTAGAGATGGTGAGTCTGATTTGCCTACGAAGTTGTCTGGCAGTGTTGTGATATCTCTCTAATGTCCATTCAAGTACTTGATGAATAGGCATTGCACCATATTTGAGGGTAAGATCTCCTATATCGATCACTAAACTTTCTTCATTTTAGTACTATTGAACCATATATTTATTTGGCTTATTTTGTCTTTGCAAATTTTGATGGAACTACTATTTAGCTACTCCAGTTATTTTAAATTATCTTGAAGTAGAAAAAATATGGAAGGCTAGTCTTTTGGTTGCCCAAATAATTCCTTTTACTAACTAAGCAAGCTGGGTTTGCTAATGTTGTCTGTAACATTCATCTAGCCTCATCGTGATGGAAGAGGGGTTAGTGGATAAAGGACAGACGTGGTTGGGGCTTTATTAATTTAAAGCCAAGCAGAACTTGCGCTTTTCATTCTAACTTTATTGCCACATTAGTGCAATTTGATCTTATCCCTTCGGTTGCAGATATCTGATGATTTTTATCCGGCGGGTCTATTTGTCTTCACTTGAGATAACATAAGGCTCTAATTGGCCCAGTATACAACCAAGGGTGGTTAGATATTTCTGATTTATTAGAAAAGTCTTAAATGCAGAAGGATATTCCAACATTTTCTTTGTTCAAATGTATTAGTTATACTAATATATTTGCCTCATTGCATTTTACATGTCTCCCCCAAAATTTACTGTTCTGGAAGATGATTATGGTCACACTGAACAAAAGAGAGACCGATACATGTTCAATGCAATGCTTATAAGAAAGGGACATCATACTGAAGTAGGTTATGCAAGTGTTCATTCCTAATTGTGTACTTAAATTAAAAAGAAGTTACTATTTGCATATTTAATATTTTTAAGTCATGCTTGTGAATGTTTCATTCCTTTTTAGGTGATAATAATCAATTTCCTCTTATATACAGGATGTGCCTCTTTTCATCATTACTTTGAATAATTCATCTCTACAATGTATGTACTGCAGATTCGCTCTTCTTGAACATTTGCAATAAATATGATGACTTTCTTACCTATAGTTTATGAATAATTTCGTTGAACTCACTATTAGCAACAGTAGTCTGTGAATTGTGTTGCTTATTATTTACTGCTTTAGTCATGGAGAAAATCAAACCACAAGTTTTGTTATTTCCTCTTCACCTGATGGGTGTATAAATGCCTTTGTTGTTCGTTGTAAGACAAACACTTAAGCATTGTAATAGAATGTTAGCATGACTTCTTCTCCTATTTTATAGATCCTTTTTATCATATATATTTCTTTGTTTCAGTGTAATATTCTTAAACATAGAGATCTTATATATGTGAAACGAGTGCTATTTCCTTATCTTGCAGTTGCATGATCTATTTCTGCCCATTTGAACTTGCCTAATTAAAAAAAGTCTCTCTGTCCATTTGAACTTGCTTATGCACTACACAAGTTCCCGCTGCAATGCGTGGGGAATCTTCTAGTATAAATAAAGAATGAGTTCATTACAGTACCTTGAAGTGGTGTTTTGTTTTCTTTCGCTAACGGAGCTCACGGGATTTTCTATTTTGAGTTTTGTGTTGTGAAGTTTTCAAGTTTTGGGTAAAGATTTGATGGATTATGGAACAAAGAGTGGCAAGAGCCTAAGATCGGGGATGCCCATGGCACTCTAAGGTAAAACTCAAGGACACCGGGGCATCCCCTCTTTCGTCTCCGTCTATCAGTAACTTTACTTGGAGCTATATTTTTACTCACCACATGATATGTGTTTTGCTTGGAGCGTCTTGTATGATTTGAGTCTTTGATTTTTAGTTTACCACAATCATCCTTCTTGTACACACCTTTTGAGAGAGACTCACATGATTTGAAATTTATTACAATACTCTATGTGCTTCACTTATATCTTTTGAGCTATATAGTTTTTCGCTAGTGCTTCACTTATATCTTTTAGAGCACGGTGGTGGATTTGTTTTATAGAAACTATTGTTCTCTCATGCTTCACTTATAGTATTTTGAGAGTCCTTTAGAATAACATGGCAATAATAAAAACTTTCATATAAGTGCATTGAATACTATGAGAAGTTTGATACTTGATAATTGTTTTGAGATATGGAGATGGTGATATTAGAGTCATGCTAGCTGAGTAGTTGTGAATTTGAGAAATACTTGTGTTGAAGTTTGTGATTCCCGTAGCATGCACGTATGGTGAACCTTTATGCGATGAAGTCGGAGCATGATTTATTTATTGATTGTCTTCCTTATGAGTGGCGGTCAGGGACGGGCGATAGTCTTTTCCTGCCAATCTATCACCCTAGGAGCATGCACGTAATACTTTGTTTCGATAACTAATAGATTTTTGCAATAAGTATGTGAGTTCTTTATGACTAATGTTGAGTCCATGGATTATACGCACTCTCATCCTTCCACCATTGCTAGCCTCTCTAGTATCGCGCAACTTTCGCCGGTACCATAAACCCACCATATACCTCCCTCAAAACAGCCACCATACCTACCTATTATGGCATTTCCATAGCCATTCCGAGATATATTGCCATGAAACTTTCCACCGTTCCGTTATTATGACACGCTTCATCATTGTCATATTGCTTGCATGATCATGTAGTTGACATCGTATTTGTGGCAAAGCCACCGTTCATAATTCTTTCATACATGTCACTCATGCATCATTGCACATCCCGGTATACTGCCGGAGGCATTCACATAGAGTCATATTTTGTTCTAAGTATTGAGTTGTAATTCTTGAGTTGTAAGTAAATAAAGTGTGATGATCATCATTATTAGAGCATTGTCCCAAGTGAGGAAAGGATGATGGAGACTATGATTCTCCCACAAGTCGGGATGAGACTCCGTACGAAAAAAAGAGAGAAAAGAGGCCAAAAAATAAAAAAAAGAAGGCCAAATAAAAAAATGAGAGAGAAAGAGAGAAGGGACAATGCTACTATCCTTTTTCCACACTTGTGCTTCAAAGTAGCACCATGTTCTTCATATAGAAAGTCTCCTATGATATTACTTTCATATACTAGTGGGAATTTTTCATTATAGAACTTGGCTTGAATATTCCAATGATGGGCTTTCTCAAAATGCCCTAGGTCTTCGTGAGCAAGCAAGTTGGATGCACACCCACTTAGTTTCTTTTGTTGAGCTTTCATCTACTTATAGCTCTAGTGCATCCGTTGCATGGCAATTCCTACTCACTCACATTGATATCTATTAATGGGCATCTCCATAGCCCGTTGATACGCCTAGTTGATGTGAGATTATCTTCTCCTTTTTGTCTTCTCCACAACCACCATTCTATTCCACCATAGTGCTATATCCATGGCTCACGCTCATATATTGCGTGAAGATTGAAAAAGTTTGAGAACATCAAAAGTATGAAACAATTGCTTGGCTTGTCATCGGGGTTGTGCATGATTTGTGTGGTGAAGATAGAGCATAGCCAGACTATATGATTTTGTAGGGATAACTTTCTTTGGCCATGTTATTTTGAGAAGACATGATTGCTTAGTTAATATGCTTGAAGTATTATTATTTTTATGTCAATATTAAACTTTTATCTTGAATCTTTTGAATATGAACATTCATGCCACAATAAAGAAAAATTACATTGAGAAATATGTTAGAAATCATTTCACATCAAAAATTCTCTTTTTATCATTTACCTACTCGAGGACGAGCAGGAATTAAGCTTGGGGATGCTTGATACGTCTCCAACGTATCTATAATTTTTGATTGCTCCATGCTATTATATTATCTACTTTGGATGTCAATGGGCTTTATTTTACACTTTTATATCATTTTTGGGACTAACCCACTAACCGGAGGCCCAACCCAAATTGCTGTTTTTTTTTGCCTATTTTAGGGTTTCGAAGAAAAGGAATATCAAACGGAGTCCAAATGGAATGAAACCGTCAGGAACGTGATTTTCTCAACAAACGTGATCCAGAAGACTTGTAGTGGGCGTCAAGAAACAAGGGAGGAAAGCACGAGGCAGGGGGGCGCGCCCTCCACCCTCGTGGGCCCTCCGTTGCTCCACCGACGTACTTCTTCCTCCTATATATATCCACATATCCCCCGAACATCCAGGAGCACCACGAAAACCTAATTCCACCGCCGCAACCTTCTATACCCGAGAGATCCCATCTTGGGGACTTTTTCGGAGCTCAGCCCGAGGGGGCATTGATCATGGAGGGCCTCTACATCAACTCCATGGCCTCTCCGGTGATGTCTGAATAGTTTCCTTCAGACCTACGGGTCCATAGTTATTAGCTAGATGGCGTCTTCTCTCTCTTTGGATCTCAATACAAAGTTCTCCTCGATCTTCTTGGAGATCTATTCGATGTAATCTTCTTTTGTGGTGTGTTTGTCGAGATCCGATGAATTGTGGGTTTATGATCCAGATTATCTATGAACATCATTTGATTCTCCTCTGAATTCTTTTATGTATGATTGGTTTATCTTTGCAAGTCTCTTCGAATTATCAATTTGGTTTGGCCTACTAGATTGATCTTTCTTGCAATGGGAGAAGTGCTTAGCTTTGGGTTCAATCTTGTGGTGCTCGATCCCAGTGATAGAAAGGGAACCGACACGTATTGTAATTTTGCCATTGAGGATAAAAAGATGGGGGTTATATCATATTGCATGATTTTATCCCTCTACATCATGTCATCTTCCCTAAAGCATTACTCTGTTCTTATGAACTTAATACTCTAGATGCATGCTGGATAGCGGTCGATGTGTGGAGTAATAGTAGTAGATGCAGAATCGTTTCGGTCTACTTATCTCGGACGTGATGCCTATATACATGATCATACCTAGATATTCTCATAACTATGCTCAGTTCTATCAATTGCTCGACAGTAATGCCTTACCCACCGTAATATTTATGCTCTTGAGAGAATCCACTAGTGAAACCTATGGCCCCCGGGTCTATCTTCCATCATATTAATCTTCCAATACTTAGTTATTTCCTTTGATGTTTATTTTACTTTGCATCTTTATTTCTTTTTATCATGAAAATACCAAAAATATTATCTTATCATATCTATCAGATCTCACTCTCGTAAGTGACCGTGAAGGGTTTGCCAACCGCTTTATCGCGTTGGTTGCGAGGTTCTTATTTGTTTGTGTAGGTGCGTGGGACTTGAGCATGATCTCCTACTGGATTGATACCTTGGTTCTCAAAAAGTGAGAGAAATACTTGCGCTATTTTGCTGCATCACCCTTTTTTCTTCAAGGGAAAACCAACGGAGTGCTCAAGAGATAGCACTAACGCATCGGTGGTACATCATTTCCAACTCCATCATGAAGTTTTACGTTGCGATTGCACGAGTTGAGACAATGTGGCCATCGGGCTCGTCAACCATGAAGATCGTAAGTTTTTTCTTTTTGCTGCTCTACATGTTGGTCAATTCAGTGATCACTCAATGTTGCAACTTTTGATAATCATCATGTTGTATAGCCTAAACGCGCTGCCGTGTGGTATCAGAGGACCGTGGGTAGGTCATTTACGCTCATACAATGTTGGATAAAGCTCAAGGGAAACTTTATGTGAGACTGCATGTGCTGGCTCTGACTCTAGCGTTGTTGAATTTGGAATTGGTGAATTCCAAAAACTTGTTGAACAACCTGTTATCTCGGATGCAATATTTACATTTGAACTATTGTTGTACTGGGATATTTGCATTTATTTATAGATGAATTGTGCTATTTTCCATAATTATTTTAAGTGTTGCGGAATTAGGAAAAAAAAGAAGGGGCTGACATTTAGATGACAATGTTGAATGGTCGGCTCCACCATCCGTGTTCGTGGACAAATACAGTGTTTTTATAGGGGATAGCGTTGGAGATGCCCTTATGTCACGTGTGAAACAAACTTAATATTATCAGATATGTTTCCGAAAACTATTTGATATATGTAAGTTGCAGTTATGAACCTATTGACAAAATATCACAGTAAGAATATTACAATCCAAAGGTTTCATTTGAGAATAAAAATGCGTTTGTCCAATCACATGTCAAGATTTTAGAACCAATGGCATGAGAATACGACGGCCGGGGACATCTTTTGCTCCTAGCTAGGCTCCTAGACATGCATCGAGACAGAAACCTCCCATCCCATGCTGATGCTGGTCCACCGATCGGTTTGGTTCTTGCTTGGTGGCATTGAATGAGCTGCCTGTCCGGCAAAAGCGAGCGCACCAACCATGCATCGCAATTGGTTTGCACGTGCCAATCAGCAAACTACTGTACTTGATCAAGAACATCCATCCATCCACATGCAAAACATGTCTACACTCTACCCTGAAATGGGATTCAGATACATACAGTTATTTTTTAAAAAAAGAAGGATGACCTCCGGCCTCTGCATCTGGGCGATGCATACGGCCACTTTATTAATTATTCTCACAAGCCTTACAAAGTAATACAACAGTAAGACTAAAGCCGCCGTCTAAGCCACTCTATCCAGTTGATGAAGGGGCGCAGATAGCCTGGGCCTAATACCAAACAGGCATCGCAGCCAAATCTAATATCTAAGACCTGAGATCCCATCCAGGACGCCTGCCGGGCATGGGTCTCACCGGTCCGGCTTGCACTCAGAGGCCGCCGCCACCAACTTCCACCGCTCCATCTTCAGAACTGTACTAATGCATCAACCTTGCTCGGTCCAGCTATCGTCGACGCCACCACGGCGCCCAACGGCACCTCCTTCCTGCGCGCAAACATCTGAGGACGTCGCGATCGCCACTGATACACCTCAGCACCATGCTGCCAAGTACCACCAGCCGACACAGCTTGAAGTCTTTGGAAGATCTGTCGTGCGTAGCACCTGCCGACCAGGCATGACAAAGCGTAGCACCTGTCGGTCAGGCATGACTTGACATCTCCACCGAAGCTCCGTGCAAGATGAAGCCGCTCCACCTCCAGCCTCTCTGAACAGGACAGGAGCACCCCAGAAAGACACGGCGAAGAGTTGGGCACCACAATCACCAAGAGAGTCGGACCAGCCGACCGCCATGACGAAGCGACACCACTAAAGAGAACCGCCGCCATCAGGAACGTCAAGAACGCGCTGCAGCTATCCCACCTCCCCGCGGACCCAAAGCGGCACCTTCAAGAAGGTGACGGAGCCGGGCACCGCCGCCGCCCAACCAAAGTTGTGGGTTTTCACCCGGGTGCAGGGGGAGGACGAGGGGGAGGGAGCTGGATCTCGAAGCCGCCTTCAAGAAGGAAACAGCGCCAGGGGCGCCGCCGGCGTCGTGGCCGCCGCAGCCGGCCAAGAAATTACTCCGATCCAGAGATCCCAACCCCACATCCGCGCAGTCCGCCACCAGATCCGGCCGGATTGACGAGGAGGAAGCAGCAGCACGGGGGAGCCGTCTTCAAATCTGGCGAAGGAGAGCAACAGGGGATCCCTCCACGTGGCGGCCGCATCCACCGCCAACTCGCCGCCCGCGCGGCCGAGAAGACGCGGTCCACAACTCCGGCGAGCGCCGCCCGCCTCCCGGACGACGCCGCCCTCACCAGCAGAGGCCGCCGCCTCAAACCCTAGGCCCGGGCCGGACAGATCTGGAGGATCCGATCCATGCGCCTGCCCGAGCGTGAGAAGCTCCCCGCCGCCACCTTTCTTGGCTGCGCTTAGGGTCTGCCCGGCGCTAGCCTCTGGCAGTGGTGAGGACAGAAGGAACATGGTGACGACGAGAGGCGGCGGCGCGAGATCGCCCCCGTGTCGCCCTAGCGGGGCGACGCAGAGGTACGCCCTTTTACGTGTATCTGATTTCCATTACTTTGTGAAGTCGTAGCCACGTACATACAGTTATGCATATGCTTCATCTCTTTGCAATCAAGTGGTGAACATTTCAGGAAGAAAGGTGTGTACTTAACTACTCCCTCCGTCGTATAATATAAGAGCATTTTATGTTATGGGTTGGAGGAAGTACATACTTTCTGTTTTGCTATCTTCGGTGTTCGGTCCTATACTGAAAAGTTTTTACGGGTGTTACGTTTCCTCTATTAGATCCAAGCTAGCTAGCCAGTTCCCTGTAGCGAGGCTGTGACATGCGAGCATGGTCACCATGGCGTGCCATGTTGAGCGTGCATTATAGAGTATTTGCTAATATTTGTTGTTGCTTCTGGAACCTGACCATTCCATTCGTGTACCTGGCCGAACAGTGCCTTTTTTTTTCTTTTTGCAGGCTAATTGGAGAGCTTTATTCATATGAAAGCATTCTTGAAACAGTCAGCCAATATGTTGGTTACCAAGAAGCTTGAAGTTTCATCTATATCCAGCTATCTGTGACATCCAGTGCACAAGCACGTTTTGCATATAGATGTGCAGGAAGATTAGCTGATCTACTTACTCCCTCCGGTCCTTTTTAGTTTACACATAAGATTTGTCTAAAGTCAAGCCTCGTAGAGTTTGATCAACTTTATAGAAAAAAGTACCAACATTCACGATATGAAATCAATACCAGTAGATGCGTCATGAATTAAAGTTTCATATTGTATAACTTTAGCATGATAGATGTTGATATTTTCTCATATAAATATGATCAAACTTTACGAAGTTTGACTTCAGATAATTCTTATATGCAGAGTAAATAGGACCGGAGGGAGTACATGACAAATATCAAAAGCTGTAAAGTAAGTACTGAGCTCTCCTATCTCATCTAATAAGTAGGCCATAATAGAACGAGAATTGTGACGAGAATTCCAGAGTGTCACCAACTTCAAGCAGTTCACTTCCATTACCACATGGGAGAAGCCTCGGAGAGTAGCAAAGCGAACACCACCACACAAGGAAAGACCCTTCATGATCAGGGGATCCGTTATCCCGGAATAAGGCTTGCATCAAGCAGGGCCGAGGGAGAACGAGCAACTCCCCCGTCCATGCCTTGACAATGCTCATTTCGCCGATCTGTAGCGACCATGCTAGCTGCTCCCACCACTTGGTCCCAGGTCCACAGTAACTACATAGGAGTATATAACAACACATCGAAACGGAAACCGTAGGCGTCGCAGCGACTCGATCGGCCCATCGATCCATGCTGACTCGTTCAGCACGTACGTCCAATCAATCATTGAACGAATCGTGCATGCAGCAAAGGCAAAGCCTCCGTCGACGTCGAGGCGGAACGCGATCGAAGGCGACCGCCGATCGGTTCGCCGCCTCGCTCAGTCCCCGTCACCGACACGCCGACTCGACATGGTTCGTCACTGGCTCCACCCGCGATCGAGCACCCGGGCACTGTTGGATAAGGAAGAGCGCGCGCGCGCGTACAGGCTGCCCGTGACGCGACGTGTGTGTGGTGACGATGGTGACATCCAATCGAGTCGGGCGAGCGAGCGTAGGGCCGCCCGGCCAGCCGACAGGTCGCCGGAGCCGGAGCCGGGCCCGGCGGTGGCGGGACAGGGGAGGAGAGGGCCGGCCGCATGCATGCATGCACGACATGCGACAAGGGCCATGGCGTGCCCATGCCTGCAAGGTGTGGGTTAGTGGGGGTTTACGTACCCACACGGGGCCGGCCACCCCTTAACAACAGCGGTGGGGCAGCAATTATGCCCGTGTTTCCTCGCTGTTTAATCCTGTTTCAATGCCTGATCAAGCTCCGGCGTCCCTTTCTCCCTCCAACCGGGCTCACGTGTTGGTGGGCTAGCTGCTCGATCGTGTCTTGCCTTCCTGCACAAATAACTAACCATGAATGGATGTAGCATGGGCGAGTAAATGACTGCACAAATGGATGGAATTAAAGGAAATAACTAGAGAGACAGGAGTTAACTAGCAGTTAGCTGGAGGCCTGCCGCGGGTATTACTTCACAGTGATGAGATCGGAACATTGCTGATTAATACCCTTAATTAGCCGGTGGCCTTAAGGCAGGTTTATTAATTTCCACAATAAAAAGAAATTGGAATCACGCTGATTAATCCCCTTATAAATGGAGCAGGTTTGGTTTATTCCACAATAAAAGAGGCTTGTAGCGTTGCAGATTAATCCCATATGACCACCTCGACATCATGAATGAATTGCGTCTTCAATTCTGCTCCAACGGATTCAAGATGGCAATGATGCCAATCGATGATGAGTTAGTGCATCTGCAGAGCAAGTTCCAGAGCATATGTGAGGTGTTGGAATATGTGTATTGACATTTGGTAATCATGCATGCTCTGCTCCTTTTCCTGCAATGAACAAGTTGTTGTAGAAATGTCCCAACTAATCCTCCTGTCAAGTCTAGAGAGAGATACTAGCTGCACCTAGCATGTCATGTCTCAAACTTCACTTCACCTTTTCCTCCCCGGATGGATACCCTTCGTAGCACACACGTCTTAAATAATGCCAAGTTTCATCTTTCTGGCAATTGCACGCACTCTCCCTCAAATCACATAATTTCTTGAAGGGTCAATCACATGATTAAGCCCAGCCATTGCTTCCTTAAATAAATTGTCGAGAAATTACTCGGTTAGACGAATAATATGAAATCCAGCATGCTGATGAGTAGCTCGAATTGATAGCGGGTAAAGTGGCACAGCGACAGCTCCAAGAACCAAGACTGGAGCTGCCTTTTGGACACTACTGAAAGCACCGGTAGTGGCACAGTAAACTGAAAGGGCGCGGATGCATTCTCTGTTCATCAGGCATCAGCCTCGTCCTTGATCTCACCTTGAGACTAGAGAGAAAGCAGAGAGAGGCTGGGTCAGATTCAGCAATTTAATGTGAGAAAAGAGATGCTAGATCCCACACCAGCTAGTGCTAGCTAGAAGCTAGGTGTGTCTGTGAGTATGTCTGAACCTCTAGCTACAACTTTTTGGGGGTGTTGCAATTGGCAAATCTTTGGACTATGACCTAGCTGGTGTGACCATCACCCATGATAGAATGATAGTAGATCGTAGATACACTGCATCAAACCATTTGAGATTATTTTTTGATTTAATGGGAACATATATCTGTATATAGGAAGGCATCTTTGCTTTTGTATATACTAGCAAAAGGGCCATGTGTTGCAACTGGAAAAGAAATATCACACGTGGTTCAAGATTTCACACGTCTTCTATTTGATACATCAGTCAAACTACGGTTTCCAGTTCAAGCATCATTTACTCAGGGCATGTTCAGTAGCATTACAGCACACACTGGCCAGTACTAATTAAGCACATATTCCTTCTTTATCTTTTTTTTGAAACAAGGCAAAAGATTTGTCATTTTCATTGATTAAGGAAGAAGGTTTAAGACAAGTGACCGTAAAGCGGGATACAAATATCTACTCGCGGCATTACAATACTCAAGTGGGTGGCACCAGCAATAGTCCAAAGATGGGTCTTCTCTTTTATCTTCGCGACGAGCATCATCGTCGTAGCGGCAGTGTTACGAAAAACCCTTGCATTACGCTCTTTCCAAATCTCCCAAGTCATAAGCATGAACAAGGAGGCGAAGGCCTTTCTCTGATCTCGACGCCCAGTCACATTTTTAATCCACCATTCTCGAACCGAAGCCTCATTTCGCCAGCTCCTCACCATATCACCATGTATACCAAGCCATGTTGCAACCTCGATCCAGACACGCTGAGAGAACCTGCATTGGAAGAGAAGGTGTGCCGCGGTTTCCTGAACTTGCTTGCAAAGCGGGCAGAGGTTGCAGTTCGGCCATCCACAACGGTACAATCGGTCGGCTGTCCAAACTTTGTTTTGAATTATCAACAAAGCAGAAAATTTGCATTTCGGAGGGGCCCAACCCTTCCAAACAGCAGCAGGCATGATGCTTGTCGTGTGTCCTGCAAACTGTGCCATATAGGCAGTCGACGCCGAGTATTCTTCATGAGATGTGAACTTCCACAGGGTAGTATCATGCACATCATTGTCGAGAGTAACAGAGGATAGCTTCTCCCAAAGCAAGGCAAACTCCTGAATATGCTCCATGGTGAGCCCATGTTGGGTCTCAATCTAGCTAACCCAATAATGGTTGAGGAGAGCTTTTTGGACCGAGGTAGATTTCTTTTTGAGAGGTCAAAAATCTTTGGAGCAATATCTTTGGGTCTCATGCCTTCAAGCCAAGACGATTCCCAGTACTTCGCCTTACATCCATCTCCAACACTAACCGTGGCGGCTGCCGCAAAAAGGTCTCTATCATCATCATTGCACTGTATTCCCGTCCCAGGCTCCCAGCCCATGTCCTGGGGGATCAGCCCACTCATACCAAAGTCATCGCAGTCGAAGGGAAGTAGCAAACTTCTCAAGGTTGAGGATGCCCAAACCACCGAAGCTCTTGGGCTTACAGACGAGTTCACAATTGACCTTGCATTTTCCACTAGTCACCTTATCGCAACCCGCCCAAAGATAGGCACGCCGCAAGCTGTCAATCTTCTTCCTCACTTCCACCAGCAATTCCAGGGGCGACATATTCCTTCTTTATCGGGTCTCTCTCTTATTGCACCTTATAGACATACACCTCCTCTACGCAACTTTCGTTCCTTCTTTACAGGGTTTGTCATTGTCAATAGCCACACCTCATCTGATGTTTTGTTTATTTTTGAAGAGGGTAGTTCATTGTCCATTTGAGGACATATATAAATTGATGGAATCTTGTGTAAATTAGCGGATGGTGCTATTAATTTCTAAAAATACATTTTTGGTAGAACTTTTTTTAGATGAAAAATCAGAGAAACGTACCTTTTTTAGAATGTGTACCTTGATTTATTAGTAGGTACTAGCAAAAGAGCCTCTGTGTTGCAACATGAGAAAAAGTAACACACACTCTTAACCCAATAATCATGACTTAAGACGTCCTTTATTTTGACATGACATCACATTTGTGTTGTTGCTTATCCTCTTTCTCGCCCTAGCCAGCGATGCCTTTAGTGCTCACACAATCAGAACACGTTTGAATGCGGAATGTGGTCAATCCTAACGCATCT
>NC_041392.1:271418883-271427890 GCF_002162155.2 Triticum dicoccoides | reverse complement strand
CGCGCGCGCGCGCTCTTTTCCGTGCAAGGTTTTTCAGATGTGTGCATGCATGGTTATCGATGTTTTGTTCGTATCAATTTGGTTTTAGTGAGGTGTTTATTTGCAACCCGCTCACCGTCGGCAAGAAAGAAAATAAGATTGTGCGCTATAGATTAAGTTTGCACCCAAAAAACATAAAAAAAATATTTAATAGGTAAAATAACATCATATTCAGATTATACATATTATTCTAATCAAATTTTATATATAATATGTTAAAATTGGAGTTAGAGTTTAAAAGATATGAATAATTTAGAAAGGCATTTGTTTTAGATGGGCGTGGATAGGTTAACCCAAAAGGCAGGGGATTTTTTGTTAAACACAAAAAATATTCATTTGACTTAAATATGGATCATGAGTTAATAACCTAAAAAGGAAGGGGGTTTTCTAAAAAAATGCAAAAATTGTTTGCCCGTGACTTAAATGTGCACTACGGCTTAATTCATATAAAATACAAAGGGTTTTCTCTAAAATTGTGTGATGGACGGACCGGAGCACCAATCCCTCTATTAGTAATAACGTATAATATAAATAGATCAGTTAACAAAAAGGTATAGATTGACAGATTTTTTAGCTAAAATCGTACAACAATACTTTATGGTATTTTCATTATCATAAATTAAATATGTACAACAGTGAAAGTATCAATAAAAGTCACCCAATACCAGCTCTAGGAATCATAAGTAAAACTATATTACACGTTCTCTGCCTTGACTTGCTTAGCTCGAAGTTTGGTTGCTTCAAGACCATCTTTCAAATAGTGCTTCCATGTGTCCAGATGGGGTGTTGTAGATCTAAAAATCTTATCGTTCCTGACCATCCAAATACCCCAACATCCCATAATGATGATCACCAATGCAATTGTTGTTGAAGTTTGGTCATGGTAAGATGTATCTCATCATATGCAGAAATGCCTCTATGCTTAGAGGGGATCAGATTATGCGTGCAAAAGGGTAGTTCCAGAAAAGATGTATCAATGTTTCTTTTGTAGCATCTGCACATAATGCACAATTTTAGTCCTTCAAATATATGCTTCTATGCCGCAACAAATTCCTTGGGTTCACTCTATCATGTAGAAGTAGCTAGAAAAAGATTTTGTGCCTGAGTTTGCAGGCAGTGCTCCATAGGTGTTTGAAGATGTCAGAGTTGTGCTAGTCCCAATGATGGCCTTATACATTTTCATGGATCAATAACGAGGAGAAGTCCATGTGTAGAACCATTTATCTTATGCATATGTAGTGTCTCTATTGTTGATGACTTCTTGAAGGGCATTGCATTGAATGTATGCTTGTTGTGATAGATGCCGATGGAAGAGTTAAGCAATCTTTGCGAGCTCAAGAATCTTGGACAGTGTGATATCTTTGTTGATAACAAGGGAGTGTAGCTCTAGGAATTTGATGTGAAGTCGTTGACCTAGCCATTTATCTGTCCAGAACAGAGTAGTATCCCCTCTACCAGCATTGCACAAAGCATGACGCTTATAAATTGAGAGTAGCATGAGGGCAACTTTCCACCGTAAAGACCCAACCATTTTGTCCCCTGGCAAATTGTCTTGATAATGTGCTTCCTAGATGATGTTTACACAAGGAATGTCATCCTTATTGAAAAATTTATGAAGATACTTCATAAGCAAAACTTGCTTATGCTTGTGGATTTCCAGTAAGTCCACCATGAGATTTAGGTTGGCATACTTTATCCCAAGATATGAGTGCATCACCTCTTTCTTGTGAGCCATATTGTCTCCAAAAGCAGTTCTTGAGGTAAATGTTGATTTGCTTGACCACAGTCTTGGGTATCATCGGTGTGCACAGGAAAATATGGGCATACTAGAGAAAACTGATTTAATTAGGGTGAGTTTGTCTCTAGAAGATAAGAGAGTAGAGCAACCTAGCAATCTGTTTTCAATCCTCTTTAACATAGGCACAAAATCCTCAATTCTAGGTCTGGTAATGCATAAGGGCAGACCAAGGTATGTGTGTATGGTAGAACACCAATTTTGCAACCAAGGAGGGTGGATGACTCATTCATTTTGTCATCAGGGGTATTGATAGATACAAGGTGGACTTCAAGTAATTCACTTTAAGACCAGTGTAGGTAGCATAGTGAAGCAAGAGATTTTTAATATGTTGTAGTTGCCTAACATCTGCTTTTTAACCAAGATGGTATCATCTGCATACTGGATGATGAGGTAGTCAGGGCAGGAGTTGTGAATAAGAGGTGTTTTCACTAATGAATTATGCATTGCTTCATTGAGCATGTATTTTTTTGAGAATCAACGGGGGGAGCTCCCCCACCTGAATATATTACTCAAAGGACCGCCGTGGCAGTGAGTACAGAATTACATAGGCACGGTGCAACATGCAGAGAGGTAGGAACGCCACGAGAAGACGTCCTCCTTGTCTTGTGAACTCACAAGACGATGTGACCAAAGGTCCAAAGAAGAAATAAGGTTCCTCAAGGTTATTACAGAGCTTTGGTCTATTGATCTAAAAACCATGTCATTACGTGCTGTCCAAGTTCATCCAAAGCAAGGCCAATAGGATCGAGGGCCATGTTGTGGTTGGGAGGTGAGGAGGGGTAGGGACGTCCCATAGATCTGTGATGTCGCTGGAAGTTGGTAGGAGCCCCAACCGTTGCCAAATCCTATTGGCAAGAGGGCATGTGATGAAGAGGTGGTTGGAGTCTTCGGTTGTCGTAGCACATCAGGGGCATATGTGTGAGTCGATGACATGCTTGCGTGCAAGGTTAACTCTAGTGCTGAGGCGATCTTTGAAGAGTAACCATGCGAATACTTTTAGCTTCCAAGGAACCTTGGCACTCCATATGAGAGGGGCCATGAGATCAGTGTCAGGCCGAGCCATGAGGACACTGTATGCATGCTTGGTGGAGAAGCAAATGCCATGTCGTAGGAACCGTTGATCTTCCCCCGCTGACGGCATGAAGTCCTGCAAAATAGCCAGAAGCGGCACAAGCTCTTGTTCTGCCGTTAGAGAGAGGCGATTATGGAGGTTAGCTTCAATACCAAAATGCAAAATTTTAGCCACTTTAACCAGCTGTAAGGTGGAGTGTGAGAATAGGTGGGGAAGGTGATGGCGAGTGGTTGAGGGGCGAGCCACGTGTCTAACCAAAAATAAGTATGTGAGCCGCTATTAGTGACGAAGGAAATATTTTGGAGAGTAGTTATTTGCTGTGAAATGGTGCGGCACAGGAAGGAGGTTTGTGGTGGAGGGGATACTAAGGCGTTCGGATGTTGAAGATCAAGCCACTCAAGCTAGGGTGTTTGGGCGGTGGAGAGAGCTTTAGCTGCAAATTTCATGAGAAGGAAGTTGTTTTGAACATGTAAGTTTTTAAGCCCTAGACCACTGATTTTTTTTGGTAAATAGACATTTTTCCAAGCAATAAGACATTGAGCACCTGAGCAGGCATCCTCTCCTGCCCAAAAAAACCTCTTCTCAGCGAGTCCAAAGTTTTGATTGTTTTCTTTGGGATGCAGAAGACAGACATGAAGTAGGTGAGGATTGAATCCAGAACCGGGGAGATGAGTATGAGTCGATCGCCTTTGTCAAGAAGTTTGGCCCGCCAGCCGGTAAGAAGTTTCCTAGCACACTCTACTAGGGGGTTGAAAACATTGGTGAGAGGTTTGGTCGGAGCGAGAGGGAGACCGAGGTATATTTGCGGGAAGGAGGCGCATGAACACCCCATGGCAAGGGCGATGGAAGCAGTGGTGTCATCGTTTGTGTGTAGAGTGGCTAGGGTAGTTTTGGAGAAGTTGATGGCGAGGCCCGTGGAGTGAGCGAAATTGTTTAGGAGAGTTTTAAGGGATGAGGCGGCTACAACGATGAGTGTGTCATCGGCGTATTGGAGGACAGTGGGGGCGGCTGGGAGAAGATGGGGTGGTGGAGGGACGGGTAAGAGTTCTGGATGATGAGCTGCTGGAGAAGGTCGGCTACAATGAGGAAGAGGTAGGGGGAGACAGGGTCTCCTTGCCTCAACCCATTTTTGCATTGAATCCAATTTCCTGGGATCCTGTTCAAAAGTACTACCATTTTGCCTGCGTGGAGAAGATTTTGTATCCAACTGCGGAAGAGAAGTGAGAGGCCACGAACTTCTAGGATTTTGTCGAGGGCAGGCCATGCCACTGAATCGAAGGCTTTTTGAAGTCTAACTTGAAGACCATCGTTGGTTTTTTTCGCGTGTGACAAGAGCTAATAAGATCTGCTACAAACACAAAGTTTTCGGCGATGTTTCTTCCAGAGATGAAGCCAGTCTGGTTGCCATGAACTAGCAGAGGGATGAGCGGTTTTAGACGAGAAGTGATCACTTTGGCGACAGCTTTGATCGGGCAGTTTTGTAGTGAGATGGGCCTGAAGGCGTCCGGCGTGGTTGGCGCCTCCTTTTTGGGGAGGACGACGATGTGGGCATGATTTAGGTGTTCAGTGTCTGCTAGGCCTTGATGGAATAAGGAGAAGAAGGATATGATTGGATTTTTGACTAGAGGCCAGAAGGATCTGTAGAAAGAGGGTCCGAACCCGTCTGGTCCAGGGCTGGCTTGGGGGTTCATTGTGAAGAAGGCGAGTTTTATTTCCTCTTGGGAGAAGGGATCATCTAAGGTGTGTAACCCGGCCATCGGCTGTGGGTAAATAGAATTTAGATCAAAGGCCCAGGATGTTGGAACGGCGGTGCCAATTAGTGACACGAAGAAGTCACGTAGGATTTCAGCCTTTTATTGGTGAGCAGAGTATTTAGAACCATCTCGACAGAGGGTGAGGATTTTGTTTTTGCGTAGGCGTTGAGAGGCTGACATGTGGAAGAACTTAGTGTTCTCACCACCGTTTATGGCACGTGAAACCTTTGCATGCCAACACCAATATGACATTTTTCCTGGATGGTGCATTTGAGTATGGATACGATGATTTTGCGCGTGAGAGACTCTGGGGGAGATAGAGATCTGTTTTCCTCCATGAGATCTAGGGCAGAGATGGCAGCGTGGCAGCGTGCTTCGAAGAGGGGGTGGGGATGCGCGAGTGCGCCCATTTTTTGAGGCGGGAACGTGATTTTTTGAGCGCGACGACAAGGGAAGCGGCAGCGTTGGAGGGTGGTGAGGGCAGAGAGGCCCAAATTTGGTTGATGATGTCACCGCAGGGTCATGAAGTGGCCCAGCCCGGTTCAAATTTGAAAAAGTTGGAACGTGGGATGGTGGTGGTGACATGGATGAGGAGTGGGACATGATCGGACGTGAAGCGTGTGTGAGAGGACAAGGAGGTGTTAGGGAAGGCATCTGCCCATGCAAGATTAAAGAAGACCCGATCTAGGCGTTCTAAAGTGAGAGTAGCTCGATTATTCGACCAGGTGAACCTGCGATCGAGTCGGGGCAGTTCGACGAGGGCTAGATCATCCAAGGTTTGGTTAAAGGCAGTGGCTTCAGCATGGTGGAACACATGGTTGCTTTTCTCAGACGGGAAGCAGATGAGGTTAAAGTCCCCAGCAATAATCCAGTTGGTGTCGTCGGGTTGTGAGATGGACGAGAGCTCGCTTAAAAAAGCTTGCTTGAGTGATCGTGATGATGGAGCGTAGATGTTTGTGATAGCAATGGGTTGGGCGCAGGCAGCTGTGCGTAGGAGTAGGGTAGAAGAGAAGGTTAGGTGTGAATAAGAGACGACTTGGAAGAAGGTGGAGTTGAGGGCAGAGATGGTGCCACCAGCGGATCCGACGACTGGCAGCGAGAAGGCTTGATCCAGCGTGCGTGGCAGAAAAGATTTTAGTTTAGGTGCACGGAGGTCGTGGAGTTTTGATTCTTGCAAGAGGGTTACGTGTGGTTTAGTCGTCATTAGTTCGGAGAGGACGTCAGTGCATTTATAAGCATCGCCAAGGCCACGTACATTCCAGGAGTAAATTAAAAAGGTGTCATTACTCATAAGATTTGTTAATGCACCAGATAACAAGGGCGGGGTACAGCAAGCGTACAGTTACAAAAGTTACGCGTAGGTCCGAAGTGGCAGTGGTACAGGCAACAATGTTTTCAGCAACCAAAAGTACAAGTAGACGACATCAACGATCGGTGAAGCTAACGGTGGCGGAGACAGGCAAGAACGCGCCACCGGGCCAAGGTCACAGAAGGTGCAGTTCATGGAGCCTCATCGTCACCAAAGGTAGAGGCCTCGGATCCAAGGATGGCGTCCACCTGGCCGTCGTCGGCGCCGCAGAGCAGCGCAATGGCAGCGAGGTCTTCGACAGATGCGGGAGGGGCGTCAGACTGATGGAGACGGGCTTCCTGGATAGCGCGGTCAATGGCCGTGCCAACATCCGAGGCGGAGAGGCGTGCCACCTTGGCCTTGACGGCCCTGGCGAGCATGGGGGAGTACTTGGCCTCCTTGCCGGCCAGCCGCGCGCTCCGCCGCAGCTTGTCCTTAGAGACGGACTGGTCGCGAGCAGTTTTGCGGTGCTCCCTGCGAATGGTACACTCGTGAGTGTCCAGATCCTGCAAGGGGAGAGTTGCATCCATGGTGGTCTCAGTCAGTGACAGAGGAGCAGTGGGCAAAAGATTGTGTTGATTGAGCGGGGGAGGGATAGGGGGATTACCAGCATCACATGAAGACTCGACAGCCGAGAACGTGAAGGTGGTGGGGCCCGCGGAAGCACCTGCAGGTGGGATAACCACGGCGAACGCGGACGATCTGGATGGCATCAACGGGCCCATAAGAAGCGGGGCGGCGGACGGCCCAGCGCAAGGGCTGGGAGGCGCGACAGAGCCCACCTGAGGCGTCGGGCGGGTGACAGGTGGGGTAGGTTCAGCAAGGGGGGGGGGGTGCATGCACCGCGTCCAACGAATCGGAGGAAACGTCATGCAGGAGCGGGTCGTGCATGTCCTTCGAGGCAGCAGAGCTGTCGTCGGAAATGAGGAGAGGCTATCGCATGGTACCAGGAGGGAGGGAAAGGTGAGGCCAGAGCTGATCCCCCTGATGCAGAGCCAGGTGAAACAACAGTTGCATGGGGGGCGACCGACCTAGAGCCGCCGTAGGTAGGATCGGTCTGCCACCCCGCACGAATCGCAAAGACGACGGGGGCGAGGTGAGCAGGGGAGAGAGGACGTGGTGAGGCGCGCTGTGAGAGTGGTGCAGAATCTCCGTCAGAAGAGCCACTCCCAAAGGGGGTGGCTCCATCACCGTGGTGCCAACGAGAAACCTCGACAACTTTGGCGATTTTGATTTTTTTGATGGGTGGAAGCTGGATGATGATGCCAGGGGGAGCTGGTTTGCCAGATTGGAGGAGCACAAGGGCGCGGACCGTGGTGTAGTCGATGCCATGGAGACAAAAGTCATTGACGGCACATACATCCCCCAGGAAGGCCAGGGCGAAGCGTATGCCATCCTCGTGCCATAGTTCGTGAGGAAATTCAGAGACCTCGACCTCAGCGAGATCAGTGAAGATAGCGATAGAACGGTCGACGTGCTCGGCCGGCTCAATGGTGACTACGTTGCCCTCGAACTCAATAGGACTGTGGCTGATCACATCATTATGTGCGACGAGTGTGTGGAAAGTGAGGCAGGCGATCCCCCGCCATGAGCCGCCCATGATGAAGGAGGGGTTGCCGCAAGTGTGTTGGATGGCTCGGCAGATGAGAGGGGTGGGGTTGGGGTCAGGGTTCTAGAGGTGTGCGTAGGCAAAGCGGCTAGGGCAGTGGACTAGGCAAGGTGGGGCAGCGACTAAGGGCATGTCCCCGAAGGGCGGTAGCATACCAGCTTCATGGAACGGCCGTGGCGGCTCGTCCTCGGTGTCGGTGTCAGAAACGTGAGAAGGGGACCTAGTGTATTGGGAGGCGAGGAAGACGTTGGAGAGACGCGCTTGCAGTTCATGGGTGTCGAACGGAGACATGTGCGAGTGCAGGTTGCCTGGTGAGGGTGATGTGGGTGTGGGCGGAGGTGCAGAGGTGCAAGGCGGCGAGTGAGGAAGGGGAGCCCCGTTGGCATTGACCGGAGTGCCATTGAGGATGAAGGGCGAGGGGACGTAGAGCGCGGTGAAAGGCTCTGAGAGGATGACGGGGACGTCTCCGATCATGAGTGTGCACGAGGCGCGGGCTGCCGTCGAGGAAGAGCCGGCGGAGTACACGTTGCGTGTGCAAAACGCGGAGTTAGGATGAGATGAGAAAGAGTCGGGAAGAGGTGGGAAGAAGGGCCAGATTCGTCTATACCTGCAGTCCCGGCTGCGGTGGCCGCACTGCCAGCAGCAAGCACAGCGGACGAGGTCGCGGAAAGTCTCTACGCAATGGTCAAGGGCGAGGCACCAGAAGCAGTGACGCTTTTTGTATTTGGGAGAAGCAGAGCGAGAGTGTGGATGAGTGGGGCGGAGGCGCCGAGGGGTTAAATAGGTGAGGCGAGGATGAGGATGGCTGCGGTCGAGAGGGGAGGAGAGGAGAGCATCTTTGTAGGAGGGCGTCGTGTTGCTGTTGGAGCGCGTGGGTGACAAGGCCGCCATCAGGGCGGCTGGGGCCATTGCGTGTGTCAGAGGGCGAGAGGGCGACGAGCTGGGACGTGGTGACCGAGCGGCCGGTGTAGGCTGTAGAGAGGGATTAGGTGTGATGATGAAGCCTAGATGCTGATCAGAGGCGTCGTGGATGAGCTGCATCGACGGGTCGGCGTGTGCTCTCTCCAGCTCATCGGTTCCCAAGGCAAGATTCTCCGTTACTGTGGTTGATGGGGCTGCGCGTGGGGGGACAAAGGGCGGCGCAACGGGGTCCGGATTAAACGCGGGGCGGGCAAGCGGGCCGTTCAAAAATGGCACAGACAGAGAGACCGAGTGGGGTTCTTGGGGGCGCGCGACAACTCCGGTCGCGTGCGGCCACTCCGGCACATCGTACGGGTCTTTTGCAAGATTTGGTGTGTCAGAGAGCGCCGCACGGTCATCATTATGCATGAGGCGGGTCCTAGGCGCATGCGGGGCAGGGCGGACGTGCGACGAGCATGCGACCGCG
>NC_041392.1:271415833-271418642 GCF_002162155.2 Triticum dicoccoides | reverse complement strand
CGCGTGGGCTTGAGCAAGCTGGTGAGCAAAAGGGCCAAGAATGGACTCCGATCGAGGGGGCAGAGTAGGGTATGCGAACTTTGTGTAATCATGAAGGAAACGACAGCAGTGGGAAACGGCCGGTTCGAGTTGGTCAAATAAAAAGAGATGAAACCCTTCAAAATCAAGGGACCCATGCTTGATAATTTGAATTTTGGTTGAGTGACAGAAGATGCCAGATTTGTAAATATGCTCATAAACTTTGACTGCTAGGAAATCTTGTTTGACCAAAAAACAGTGGTTTAGTGCTGACTCAACTAACAGTTCATTAGGTCTAACAGAGATCGGCAAGAAAATAACCCAGAACAGGTATGTATGTTGGGTGTAGTGCACGTGAGGTGTAAGCTGGAAGAAGCGATTAACATTAAGCATACGATAAAATAAGCTAATACTAGGCCGTTGTCGACGCTCCTTGGGTAGATCAAGAGTTGTGGACGCAGGTGGCAGCAGTGCAGGATCGGCCGCCGGCGGTGAGGAAGAAGCGGTTCCAGTAGACGATGGCAGTGGCAAGCGAGGAGGCAAGCAGCAGGTGGCACCCCGAGGCAGAGGCCATGGGAAGCGGATCAACATGCCCAGCTTCCTAAAGTCGCCCATGGAAGCGATGAGCGAGGCAACGTCAGGCGACGCAACAGTGAAGGAGAAACATGAGTCTCCATCATCCGTGACATTGAAGAGGTGGTGGATGCCGCCAAAGAGGCAGGCAAGGAAGGCATCTAGGAGGGTGTTTGTTTTCAGGGACTTATTAGTCTAGGGACTTAAATAAGTCCCTATAAGTCCCATCTAAATCAAACAGGAGGGACTTATAGGGACTTAAAGTGGGTATTTGGGACTTATGAAATAAGACTCTCAAGAGGGACTTATAGAGACTTATAGTTGTAATATGGTTTTATAAAGACTTATAAGTCCCAGGAACCAAATAGGTAGGGACTTTTTAGGGACTTGGGACTTATAAATTGGGACTAAAAAAGTCCTAGGACTTATGAACCAAACAGGGCCTAGGTCAAAAGGGAACTGGATGACACGCGCATCCATGCAGCTGTGTGCTTGAGAGAATGGAGACCGGCGAGCGGCATTGTGCCCATGCGACCCGTTCGAAGTGGTCACCCAGGTCGTCTGGGATTTGGAGAAGCTGAGCAAGAGTCATGCATGTTGCCGTAGAGCGAGGAGGGGGCGGGAGCGGTGGCAAGGTCCTAGCGAAGGAGAAGAAGTAGTTGCGGAAGCGGAGTGGATCTTGGACAAGGATGATCTCAGCTACACGCGCAGAAGCAACGTGGAAGCGGAAGATTAGGGGGGAGCATTGCGCGACGAAGAAATGGGCAACAGATCCACCCGGAACGGCCTGGAGCAGAGCAGCCACGACCATGGCGTTGAGGTGGCGGTTGGAGTAGCTGAAGGTGATGTAGAGCGGCGAGGCGAGGTGGAGTGCTGGGGTGGTGATGTCGAGGCGGAGGTAGTAGCAGCAATCGTCTTCAAACTCCACATCCATGACATTGCCACAGTCCAGGAAGCATCGGAGCGCGACCTGCCCGGCCTTGACATAGGGCAGATCAAAAAACGGCAAAGGTGGAGGAGCGACAGTTGGGAGCAGCTCGTCGAGGGGGGTGGTGGAGAGGGCTAGACCCAGCGCATGGGTGACCGGAGGGTGTTTGATGGCGGGAGCGGGCTGGGTGGCGGCATCCGACGGGGAGGCCGGCGAGGATGGTGGAGCGGGGGCAGGAGCGGGAGAAGCCATCCAGTTGTCAGGTTTAGATGGAAGGTCATGGATTGAAGCAAGGTGCTAGAGCTACAGGCTTGTTTTACAGGGTTTATAGTACAAACTGATGTGGAGTAAACTGATTGGCTTAGGATTAGCAGCGGGGTCTCCACCCCTGAAATAGGGGGGACAAGCGAATTAGCGAGAAGGGATCCGTAATAGACGTGTAAAACACCTGTACGTCTAGGATTATTGCATCTGAGTGAGGGGCAAGACTACAGCGGAACTGCAGGGGGCGAAGGGATTGGTTAGGACTTACTCCCTCCGTTTCAAATTAGATGACTTTCATTTGTCTAGAGATAGATGTATTTAGACACTAAACAAGTATAGATACATCCATATGTAGACAAGTGGGGGTCAAGTATTTTGGAACGGAGGGAGTAGGAGGTAGTCCGTAATTTTGATTGCCCACCTGCAGAGCTTTGGCTCGTAGCGTCCAGGCTGCGTTCTGCATACACGCGATACCGAAAAATAAAGAACGAGTTGCCGAGCATGAATGAATTGGACGCCGGACCACTGAGTCACTGACCGCCATGTACACGAAGAAGCTCCCAAGAGTACGTATCGATCGAGTTAGTTCCGTGTTCGCCGCCGAATGTGCTCGAGTGTCCGCTAGACCATGAGGGAGATCGAGCGTAGCGCGTACGTACGGGCATGGTGGCCTAGCTCGACGCAGCTAGGACATGCATGCGCGCGGTGGCCTCGCGCCGGCCCGGCCGGCTTCCGCCACCGGCGCCTCATGCGGCATGCTTGCATGCCACCGGCAGCGCGCGGCCGGGAGGACCACGCGCCGCGCGCCCGTACGCCTGTGTCGCCGTGATTGTGCGTGTGTGTTATGTGAGGCCGCTTGCATGCATGCATGCATGCAGGGGTGAGCGCCTACCACTGCGCTCATGGACGAACGTACTCATGGCCGGGTGCGCAGAGCCAGTGGCGGAGCCAGGATTGGAGTATAGGAAGGACCGAGTACGTATATTGATCGAATCTCGTTGGTAATTACTCATTGCTCCTACTAAA
>NC_041392.1:271377452-271415441 GCF_002162155.2 Triticum dicoccoides | reverse complement strand
TCCCCCCCGGCTCCGCCCCTGCGCAGAGCGGACACTACTGGGCCAGAGCTGTGCATGGCATGATTGCGCTGGCCTCTCTCTCCTCTACGTAGCCATCCCTGTCGATCCGCGTTGGCTCCGGTCAATGACGTTGACGGCCGCCGGCCGCTGCCCTGCCCCGACCAGGTCGATCCGTTACCGTTGCGCCACTCGCGGCCGTCGCGCCCCGTGAGCTACCTGTAGTCTCCGCCCGGTTCGCTCGCGCGTCACTCCGCGACCGCGTTCGGTGCGATGCCGCATCGGGCTTGGCCAGGACCGACCCCACGTACGTCGTGTGCTTAGCCGGGCAACGCCGCTGCGGATGGGCGCGGGGCCCCGGCCGGCAACTCGCCGGCGGGAACGCCGCGCGTGCCCCACGGGAAATCAGATCTATGCGTGGGCATATGGCCACCTGCTGCATGCGAGATCGCCCTCCATTAATTAACCGGTCCCTCGCTCTTTTGGGGCAACTTGCACGCGAGACCACCCATGCATCCTTTGCTCCAAATGCAGTGTACGCACGAGTATCTGCATGGTCGGGACGACAGACAGCCCCAACGCTTAGACTGTTCGGTAGTGGAGTATACGTACGTGCATGCCTAGCTTCGGTTGCAAACTTGCAGTACACGAGAGGAGTGGTTTTGAATTCAAAGCCATCTTACAGCAGGGTTAGGCTTTGCTTCTCCCATGCGTCACTGCCTCGAGAGTTGAGACCCCTGCACAACGGGACTCAACCGGAAAGGAGAAGATCATGATCCTAGACGTACAGGTGTTTTACACGTCTGTTACGGACCCCTTCTCGCTAATTCGCCAGATGCATGCGCCCGGGATCAGTGTTCTTGTGAACCTAGTTTCCAGTGACATGTCGCGCATGTAGTGTAGTACTTCCTCCTTCCATCTATATAGGGCCTAATGTATTTTTCAAGACCGCCTTTGACTATTGATAAAATTAATACTACATGACATGCATAATGTGAAAATTATATCATTGAAAGCTCCTTTTACATATGAATTTGATTATATGCTTTGTGTAAGTTGCATGTCATATATTATTGCTCTAACATCTGGTCAAAGTTAATCTTAAAAAACGCATTAGACCTTATATAGATGAAAGGAGGAAGTACCATGACATTTCGTCACACTCACACATGTAGCAGCACACTAGCCACTGGCCGATCGGATCCGTGCATGGCAGCATTTTCGATGTCCAGCATGACGAGCCCTGGCTGACGACATCCGCGACGTACGTGCACGCCGCTGAGGTACTGCGTCTGGGCACCGGCTCTCCCTTGTCATTTCTCGAGTACCATAGAATGGTTCACGCCGATCAACAGGTGTGTGAGGGCACCGACGTGGATAGTACTCCTCCATTTTAAATTACTCATCACAGAAATAGATGTATTTAGAATTAAAATACATTTAGATACATTCATACCTGTGACAAATAATTCGAAACGGAAAGAATAGATTGCAGAGTTTGTTTTTCACCTACGATACCAGGCTTCAATCAATTTTTTTTTCATAGAAAACCTTCTATAAAATTGAGAGAAGATGGAAATTGTACTGGCAGCACCTTGCATAGCAAACTTTTTCTTTTTGTGGAAAAAGTGTTTTTACGGTACCTCATACTCCTCCTCAGACGGTGTAGTATTGAATCATCGCTCGTCATTGCCTTCACCGGTCATCCACGGCGCTCAGCCAATAGTTGATCACGCTTCAGAGCTCACAACATATGTTTGACTTAAGAGCATCTCCAACAGCCGCCAAACGCGTCGTGCGCTAAAAACTACTTTATCACGCGTTCATCGTCTGGTTTGGCGCGGCGACCAGCGCTGGCTCCAGCAGCCGCGCTAAAATGCAGCGCGCGCAGCTTCAGCGGCACGCAAAAATACAGCGCGCGACTCTTGCACAAACAAATATACAGTTCAAAACAGAAGCAAAAAGATCAAACACAAACAAAATAAATCAACAATAAATAGTATAATTTCGTTATTACAACTCAAACAAACAATTTATCGTTCAATACAATAAATAGTGCAATAAAACACAACAAATAGTTCAACAATACAATATCAAACGCATAAATCATGATGCTCTTTTTCGTCCATTTCATGTCCACCACTCCTCAATGAGATCCTTCTGAAGATCATTATGCGCTGCGGGACGTCGAATGACATGATAGGACGCAACAAAATGGGCCACCCTTTCAGCCCTCCGTCGCACTCGCACAGGATGCCCCAACAGCTCATACTGAGAGTAGTCTACATCTTGGCCATGCTCATTCTTAATGATCATGTTGTGCATGATCACACAAGCGTGCATGATGTACCAAAGCATTTTTTATCCCAAAATCTAGCCGGTCCTCTCACAATAGCAAATTGAGCTTGCAAAATCCCAAAAGCTCTCTGCACATTTTTTCTAGCCGCCGCCTGAGCATTGTGAAAATCAAGGTTTTTCTTACCTTTCGGCTTTTTCAACGGCTTCATAAAGGTTTGCCACTTTGAATAGATGCCATCCGCTAGATAATAGCCATAGTTGTATGTACGGCCATTTGCTACAAACTGCACCGGTGGCAAATCATCGTTTGCAATCTTATTCATCAGTGGTGACCGGTTGACAACATTGATGTCATTCAAAAATTCAGGCATTCCAAAGAATGCATGCCAAATCCAAGTCTCTTGACCGGCTCTCTTGACCGGCCACCGCTTCAAGGATTATTGTGGAACCCTTTTTTTGGCCGTGGAATTGCCCATGCCATGACTTTGGACAATTCTTTCAACTCCAATGCATGCAATCTATAGAGCCAAGCATACCAGGGAAGCCGTGAGCTTTGTTCATCTCCAATAGCCTCGCGGCGTCTTCACCATTTGGAGATCTCAAATACTCATGGCCAAACACTTGCACAATTCCAATTACGAAGCGCTTGACACACATGATGGCTTGGCTCTCACCCATAGCCAAGTGATCATCAACTAGATCAGCCGGGATACCGTATGCCAACATACGCAAAGCGGCTGTCACCTTCTGAAAGGTGCTATGCCCGAACTCTCCGGCGGCATTCCTCCTTTGTTGAAAAAATCGTTCATGGCTCGCTAGTTTCTCTGCAATGCGCCTGAACAACTCGGTGCTCATCCTAAACCGGCGACAAAAATACGACTCAGGGTATGTGGGATTCTCCGCAAAATAATGCCTGATCAATCTGTTGTGGGCATCCTCCAAATTTTCCGCCGACCCATAACCGAACCACCGTGCTTCAGTTTTTTATTGATGTGCATAGCTAGGATCATTGCAAGATCCTCCTCCTCTTCCATATCAAATTCTGCTTCGGAAGAATCATACGACGAACTCATCTATAATGTTCAATACTATGCTAGAAAAACTACAATCAACATGCACCAAATTCATGAAGTTTGAGCAATACATACCTTGTAGGCGTTTTGTCGAACACCTTGCGGGCGCCGAGCGGCAGCGAGCTGCCGGGCGTTGTTCGTCGGAGGACGGACGCGTGCGAGGGGCGGCGGTGACTAGAGGGGGGCGGAGGAAGCCGCGGCGGCGCGGGGATAGGCCGGGGAAGCGCCGGAACAGTCGACGGGTGGCGTGGGCGACGCCGCGGCTGGATGGGGGTGGTCGAGTTGCGAGCGAGCGCGCGAGAGCAGGCACAACAAATAAGCGGCGCGCGATGGAGTTTCGGCCCGCGCGCTGAACTAGATATGCCGCGCGTGGTTTTTACGCGCCCGCTGGAGCCCCACTACCGATTGCGCGCGTGCTAAAATGGGCAATTTTACGACGCGGTGCTTGTTTGGCGCGGCTGTTGTAGATGCTCTAATGGCATCGATGAAGAAGCTATCGCAGGAATCTGGGCTTTGCCCTGGCCAATACTATTTGACGCACAGGTCGCCAAATAGTGACCCAACACGTACCCTCACAGTGCGCATGCCGTCTATATGGCCCAGCCCATACTGTGTGTTAATCGGTTCTGGAAAGATTCTAGAATCGAACATATATATTTTTTTCTGGGGTATTCTTTCTTTTATCTTTTATATGTCTTTCATTTCCCCCTTTCTTTTTAATTTTCTTCTCATTTTCGTTTTTTCTTTTCTCTTCAATTTTCCATATTGCTATTTTTATTTCTCATTATATAATACATTCTAAATTCATGAATATTTTTAGGAATAAAAAATAATGTTTTTAAAATTATGAACATTTTTAAATCTGTTAACATTGTTTTAAAAATTCATGAAATTGTTTTTTACTTTTTAGAAACTCATGAATATTTTATAATCAAGGAACATTTTGGAAATCTCGGAAAATTTTCTGAAATTATGAACATTTTTCGAATGCATGATTTTTTAATTAATGATTTTTTAAATCAGAGATTTACTTGAATCTGTGAATTTATTTAAAAAAATTGTGAAACATTTATGAAATTGGCGAATTTTTTAATTCATTTTGTCAACATTAGAAAATAACTCTATGAAATTCCTAAAAGTTTGAAATCTTTATTTTTTTAATATTCGGATATTGTTTCAAAAACATGATTTTTTTAAATTTCTGAACTTTTTTTTTATTTTTTGGACGTTTTAAAAAATATGAACATTTTTTATTTCATAAACATTTTATGATTGCTCGAGCATTTATTTCAAATTTCGTATTTTTTTAAAATTCGGAACTTCACTGAAATCCTGAATTATTTTAAAGAAGAAAAGTATATGAATAAATAAAAATGAAAAAAACAGAGGACGTCCTGTCCTACACATGGGGCGGCCCAAAAGGGCACGCAGGGGAAGAAGTGCGGGTGCGCGCTGGCTCATTCACCAGCACTTAGCGCGCCAATTAATATGAGGTCCCCTCTGCAATGTACTTCCTCCATTTCAAATTTCTTGTCACAGATATGGATGTATCTAGATGTATTTTAGTTTTAGATACATTCATTTCTGCGACGAATAATTTAAAACAGAAGGAGTACCCTTCAAGTGGGGATCCATCTGGGCATCCTAAAATAGGCCACGAAGCCACCGCTAGATCACCATAATCGTCGACATTGTTGAGGTTGTAGCTGCTCCGTGGCTCATGCTACCCACCTACCACCGTTCCTTCCAGTAGCCATGCACATGCCATGGATACTTCGACGTTGGCGTGTGGACTTTCCCGAGCGTGTCAGTGGCATTGTGGCGACCATCAACATCGACGGCGACAACACAGCAGCCGCAGGGCTCGATCGATGTGAGTGTACCACTTCGACATGGTAAGTTGTGTGTCATGTCTCGCCGACCGAAGTACTCCCTTCGTTTGGAATCACTTGTCGCAGAAATGAATGTACTATACGTATTTTAGTTCTAGATATAGCCATTTTCGAAACAAGTAATTCCGAACGGAGAGAGTACAATGTGAGATGATAATCTATTCTGACACAGATGTAAGGTTGTGTGTTGTTCAGTTTTAGTTCTCCTTCTCTATTATATTTCCATACATTTTTATTCATGAGCGTTTATTAAAGTCTATGAACTTTAGAAAGCAAAAATATAATTAAAATTCACGTTTTTACATATTCATTAATATTTATTACATTTGCTGATATTTTTCAAGTTCACGATGACTTTGAAGTTTGTGATCATTTTTTAAGTCTGAAACATGATTTAAATTGCGGACATTTTTCTAAATCCATGCATAAAAATTTAAATTAGTGATCATTTCCTAAATTCATGGCTTTTAAATTCCCAATATTTTTAAAATCATTGAACGTGTTTTAATTAAACTAACCTTTTCAAATAAAAGAAGACAACTGATTTTTTTCCGAGTTAGCAATGTGGTGAGCGGAAAAAACTTAGGGAACGGGGGGAGCAGGGAGCTAAGCCGAGCGAGCAAGAGCTGTGTGGGCCGACTCATATGAGCTTTAACAATAATTCCATGATTTCAACATGGAATGGAAGCTCCCAATAGGCTCAAACGACCACCACCAAAGTAACACCAAAGGATCAACAAATGAGCATACCGACACATAACTTTGAGCAAAACAAATTAGAATATACTAAATAACATAGCCATGGAACATAATAAACATGAGTGAATATGATCATGTGAGACATGTATTGGAACACAAAGCATTGAAGATAAATTACTGAAAGTATTGTAGTAGAGAAAAAGTGACCAGTGGTGCTTGATGCTCGATGGAGCAGATGATTTGGTACACTAGTTCATGTTTCTGCAAAAGAGCCATGTCTGGTTGGAGGGACTTGTGATTGAACAGATGAGCAAACCTCTCTCCGTCCTATTCTACTTCAATGTGAAGCTGACCAAACTTCAGTTGATTTCACTCAGCGTAGATGCTTATCGACGATCTCCAAACCTTCGACAAACTTACTTCGCAAATCACAATTACTCTTGGTTACTAAAGACTTTGTCTTGGTGAGGACGACCGAGCGCCATGATACGTCCATTTTGCATCATGCTTTTATATCAATATTTATTGCATTATGGGCTGTTATTACATATTATATCACAATACTTATGCCCATTCTCTCTTATTTTACAAGGTTTACATAAAGAGGGAGAGTGCCGGCAGCTGGGATTCTGGGCTGGAAAAGGAGAAAATATTAGAGACCTATTTTGCACAGCTCCAAAAGTCCTGAAACTTCACGGATGATGTTTTCCAAATATATAAAAAATATTGAGCGCAAGAACCTCACCAGGGGGGCCACACCCTTCCCACGAGGGTGGGGGGAGCGCCCTACCCCCTGGGCGCGCCCCCTACCTCGTGGTCCCCCTGGTGGCCCTCCAGTGGCCATCTTCTGCTATATGGACTCTTTCGATGGGAAAAAAAATCATAAGTCATCTTCTCGGACGAAACTCCACCGCCACGAGGCGGAACCTTGGAACCAATCTAGGGTTTTCGCGGGGCTGTTCTGCCGGAGAAACCTCCCTCCCGGAGGGGGAAATCATCGCCATCGTCATCATCAATGCTCCTCTCATCGGGAGAGGGCAATCTCCATTAACATCTTCATCAGCACCATCTCATCTCAAAACCCTAGTTCATCTCTTGTATCCAATTCTTGTCTCCAAGTCTGGGATTGGTGCTAGTAGGTTGCTAGTAGTGTTAATTACTCCTTGTAGTTGATGCTAGTTGGTTTAATTGGTGGAAGATCATATGTTCAGATCCTATGTGCATATTAATACCCCTCTGATTATGAACATGTTTATGCTTTGTGAGTAGTTACTTTTGTTCCTGAGGACATGGGAGAAGTCTTGCTATTAGTAGTCATGTGAATTTGGTATTCGTTCGATATTTTGATGAGATGTATGTTGTCTCTCCTCTAGTGGTGTTATGTGAACGTCGACTACATGACACTTCACCATTATTTGGGCCTAGAGGAAGGCATAGGAAAGTAATAAGTAGATGATGGGTTGCTAGAGTGACAGATGCTTAAACCCTAGTTTATGCGTTGCTTCGTAAGGGGCTGATTTGGATCCATATGTTTCATGCTATGGTTAGGTTTACCTTAATACTTTTGTTGTATTTGCGTATGCTTGCAATAGAGGTTAACCATAAGTGGGATGTTTGTCCAAGTAAGGACAGCACCCAAGCATCGGTCCACCCACATACCAAATTATCAAAGTACCGAACGCGAATCATATGAGCGTGATGAAAACTAGCTTGAAGATATTCCCATGTGTCCTCGGGAGCGCTTTACATCATATTAGAGTTTGTCCAGGCTTGTCCTTTGCTACAAAAGGATTGGGCACCTTGCTGCACTTTATTTACTTTTGTTACTTGTTGCTCGTTACAAATTATCTTATCACAAAACTATCTGTTACCACTTATTTCAGTACTTGCAGAGAATACCTTGCTGGAAACCGCTTATCATTTCCTTCTGCTCCTCGTTGGGTTCGACACTCTTACTTATCGAAAGGACTACGATAGATCCCCTATACTTGTGGGTCATCAAGACTCTTTTCTGGCGCCACTGCCGGGGAGTGAAGCGCCTTTGGTAGGTGGAATTTGGTAAGGAAAAAATTTATATAATGTGCTGAAATTTACTGCCACTTGTTACTATGGAAAGTAATCCTCTCAGGGGCTTGTTCGGGGTATCTTCACCCCGACCAGTAGAGCAAAGAGTTGCTCCTCAACCTACCGAACCTACTGAAAATGAAAATGCTTGCTTCGAAATTCCTTTCGGTATGGTAGAAAAACTGCTAGCTAATCCTTTTTTGGGAGATGGAACAAAACATCCTGATGAGCATCTAATATATGTGGATGAAGTTTGTGGATTATTTAAGCTTGCAGGTGTACCCGGAGATGTTGTTAAGAAGAATGTCTTCCCTTTATCTTTGAGGGGAGATGCATCGACATGGTATAGGCTATGTGATGATATGGAGTCTTGGAACTACAAACGATTGAAACAGGAATTTCATCAAAAGTTTTATCCTATGCATCTTGTTCATCGTGATCGTAATTATATATATAATTTTTGGCCTCGCGAAGGAGAAAGTATCGCTCAAGCTTGGGGGAGGCTTAAATCAATGTTATATTCATGCCCCAATCATGAGCTCTCAAGAGAAATGATTATTCAAAAATTTTATGCTCGGCTTTCTGGTAACAATCGCACCATGCTTGATACTTCTTGTGCTGGCTCTTTTATGATGAAGACTATTGAATTCAAATGGGATTTATTGGAAAGAATTAAACGCAACTCTGAAGATTGGGACCTCGACAATGGTAAGGAATCAGGTATGACACCTAGTTTTGATTGTGTTAAATCTTTTATGGATACCGATATTTTTCATAAATTTAGCACTAAATATGGACTTGACTCCGAGATAGTAGCTTCTTTCTGTGAATCTTCTGCTGCTTATGTTGATCTCCCCAAGGAGAAGTGGTTTAAATATCATCCTCCCATAGAAGTAAAAGTAGCTGCACCTATTAAAGTTGAAGAAAAGACTATTACTTATAATGATCCTATTATTCCTACTTCTTATGTTGAGAAACCACCTTTCCCTATTAGGATAAAGGATCATGCTAAAGCTTCAACTATGGTTCGTAAAAGCAATATTAAAACATATACACCTCCCGAGCAAGTTAAAGTTGAACCTAATATTGCTATTGTTAAAGATCTCTTGTCTGATAATATTGATGGGCATGCTATTTATTTCTATAATGAAACTGCTAGAATTGCTAAACCCTGTGATAAAGATAAACCTAGACCTGTAGTAGGCATGCCTGTTATTTCTATTAAAATAGGAGATCATTGTTATCATGGCTTATGTGATATGGGTGCTAGTGCTAGTGCAATACCTTATTCCTTATACAAAGAAGTTATGCATGATATTGCACCTGCTGAGATGGAAGATATTGATGTCACAATTAAACTTACCAATAGAGATAATATTTCACCAATGGGAATTGTTAGAGATGTTGAAGTCTTGTGTGGGAAAACTAAATATACTGCTGATTTTCTTGTTCTTGGTTCCCCACAAGATAGCTTCTGTCCCATTATATTTGGTAGACCCTTCTTAAATACTGTTAATGCTACCATAGATTGCAAAAGAGATGTTGTTACTATCGGTTTAGATGATATGACTCATAAATTTATTTTTTTCTAAATTTAGTAGACAACACCGTGAAGAAGAATTACCTTGTAAGGATGAAATTATTGGTCTTGCTTCTATTGTCGTACCTCCTAGTGATCCTTTAGAACAATATTTGCTAGACCATGAAAATGATATGTTTATGAATGAAACAAGGGAATTAGATGAAGTATTCTTTAAACAGGAACCTATTCTGAAACACAATTTACCTGTTGAAATCCTAGGAGATCCTCCTCCACCCAAGGGTGATCCCGTGTTTGAGCTTAAACCTTTACCGGATACTCTTAAATATGCTTGTCTTGATGAGAAAAAGATATATCCTGTTATTATTAGTGCTAACCCTTTCAGAACATGAAGAAGAGAGATTATTGAAAACTCTGAAGAAGCACCGTGCTGCTATTGGGTATACTCTTGATGATCTTAAGGGCATTAGTCCCACTCTATGTCAACATAAAATTAATTTGGAAGAAGATGCTAAACCAGTTCGTGATCATCAACGCCGACTGAATCCTAAAATGAAAGAAGTGGTAAGAAAGGAGATACTAAAGCTCCTTGAGGCAGGTATAATTTACCCCGTTGCTGATAGTCAGTGGGTAAGCCCTGTCCATTGTGTCCCTAAGAAGGGAGTGTTGGGTTTCGTAGTAATTTCAAAAATTTCCTACGCTCACGCAAGATCATAGTGATGCATAGCAACGAGAGGGGAGAGTATGATCTACGTACCCTTGTAGATCGATAACGAAAGCGTTTGGTTGATGTAGTCGTACGTCTTCACGGCCCGACCGATCAAGCACCGAAACTACGACACCTCCGAGTTCTAGCACACGTTCAGCTCGATGACGATCCCCGGACTCCGATCCAGTAAAGTGTCGGGGAAGAGTTCCGTCAGCACGACGGCGTGGTGACGATCTTGATGCACTACTGCAGCAGGGCTTCGCCTAAGCACCGCTTCAATATTATCGAGGACTATGGTGGAAGGGGGCACCGCACACGGCTAAGAATATGATCACGTGGATCAACTTGTGTCTCTCTGGGGTGCCCCTGCCTCCGTATATAAAGGCTCAAGAGGGGGAGGCCGGCCGGCCATCATAGGGCGCGCCAGGAGGAGTCCTACTCCCTCCGGGAGTAGGACTTCTCCCCCAATCCTAGTTGGAATAGGATTCGCGAGGTGGGAAAAGAGAGAGAGAGAAGGAGGGGGGCGCCGGCCCCCTCTCTCCTTGTCTTATTCGGACTAGGGGGGAGGGGCGCGCGGCCCAGCCCTGGCTGCCTCTCCTCTTCTTCCACTAAGGCCCATTAAGGCCCACATAGCTCCCGGGGGGTTCCGGTAACCTCCCGGTACTCCGGTAAAATCCCGATTTCACCCGGAACACTTTCGATATCCAAACATAGGCTTCCAATATATCAATCTTTATGTCTCGACCATTTCGAGACTCCTCGTCATGTCCGTGATCACATCCGGGAATCCGAACAACCTTCGGTACATCAAAATGCATAAACTCATAATATAACTGTCATCGTAACCTTAAGCGTGCGGACCCTACGGGTTCGAGAACAATGTAGACATGACCGAGACACGTCTCTGGTCAATAACCAATAGCGGGACCTGGATGCCCATATTGGCTCCTACATATTCTACGAAGATCTTTTTCGGTCAGACCGCATAACAACATACGTTGTTCCCTTTGTCATCGGTATGTTACTTGCCCGAGATTCGATCGTCGGTATCCTATACCTAGTTCAATATCGTTACCGGCAAGTCTCTTTACTCGTTCTGTAATACATCATCCCGCAACTAACTCATTAGTTGCAATGCTTGCAAGGCTTAAGTGATGTGCATTACCGAGAGGGCCGAGAGATACCTCTCCGACAATCGGAGTGACAAATCCTAATCTCGAAATACGCCAACCCAACATGTACCTTTGGAGACACCTGTAGAGCTCCTTTATAATCACCCAGTTACGTTGTGACGTTTGGTAGCACACAAAGTGTTCCTCTGGCAAACGGGAGTTGCATAATCTCATAGTCATAGGAACATGTATAAGTCATGCAGAAAGCAATAGCAACATACTAAACGATCGGGTGCTAAGCTAATGGAATGGGTCATGTCAATTAGATCATTCAACTAATGATGTGATCCTGTTAATCAAATGACAACTCTTTGTCCATGGTTAGGAAACATAACCATCTTTGATTAACAAGCTAGTCTAGTAGAGGCATACTAGTGACACTCTGTTTGTCTATGTATTCACACATGTATTATGTTTCCGGTTAATACAATTCTAGCATGAATAATAAACTTTTATCATGATACAAGGAAATAAATAATAACTTTATTATTGCCTCTAGGGCATATTTCCTTCAGTCTCCCACTTGCACTAGAGTCAATAATCTAGATTACACAGTAATGATTCTAACACCCATGGAGTCTTGGTGCTGATCATGTTTTGCTCGTGGAAGAGGCTTAGTCAACGGGTCTGCAACATTCAGATCCATATGTATCTTGCAAATCTCTATGTCTCCCACCTGGACTAGATCCCGGATGGAATTGAAGCGTCTCTTGATGTGCTTGGTTCTCTTGTGAAATCTGGATTCCTTCGCCAAGGCAATTGCACCAGTATTGTCACAAAAGATTTTCATTGGACCCGATGCACTAGGTACGATACCTAGATCGGATATGAACTCCTTCATCCAGACTCCTTCATTTGCTGCTTCCGAAGCAGCTATGTATTCCGCTTCACACGTAGATCCCGCCACGACGCTTTGTTTAGAACTGCACCAACTGACAGCTCCACCGTTTAATGTAAACACATATCCGGTTCGCGATTTAGAATCGTCCGGATCAGTGTCAAAGCTTGCATCAACGTAACCGTTTACGATGAGCTCTTTGTCACCTCCATATATGAGAAACATATCCTTAGTCCTTTTCAGGTACTTCAGGATGTTCTTGACCGCTGTCCAGTGATCCACTCCTGGATTACTTTGGTACCTCCCTGCTAGACTTATAGCAAGGCACACATCAGGTCTGGTACACAGCATTGCATACATGATAGAGCCTATGGCTGAAGCATAGGGAACATCTTTCATCTTCTCTCTATCTTCTGCAGTGGTCGGGCATTGAGTCCGACTCAACTTCACACCTTGTAACACAGGCAAGAACCCTTTCTTTGCTTGATCCATTTTGAAGTTCTTCAAAATCTTGTCAAGGTATGTGCTTTGTGAAAGTCCAATTAAACGTCTCGATCTATCTCTATAGATCTTTATGCCTAATATGTAAGCAGCTTCACCGAGGTCTTTCATTGAAAAACTTTTATTCAAGTATCCCTTTATGCTATCCAGAAATTCTATATCATTTCCGATCAGTAATATGTCATCCACATATAATATCAGAAATGCTACAGAGCTCCCACTCACTTTCTTGTAAATACAGGCTTCGCCAAAAGTCTGCATAAAACCAAATGCTTTGATCACACTATCAAAGCGTTTATTCCAACTCTGAGAGGCTTGCACCAGTCCATAAATGGATTGCTGGAGCTTGCACACTTTGTTAGCTCCCTTTGGATCGACAAAACCCTCCGGTTGCATCATATACAACTCTTCTTCCAGAAATCCATTCAGGAATGCAGTTTTGACATCCATCTGCCAAATTTCATAATCATAAAATGCGGCAATTGCTAACATGATTCGGACAGACTTAAGCATCGCTACGGGTGAGAAGGTCTCATCGTAGTCAATCCCTTGAACTTGCCAAAACCCTTTTGTGACAAGTCGAGCTTTGTAGACAGTAATATTACCGTCGGTGTCAGTCTTCTTCTTGAAGATCCATTTATTCTCAATTGCTTGCCGATCATCAGGCAAGTCAACCAAAGTCCATACTTTGTTCTCATACATGGATCCCATCTCAGATTTCATGGCTTCAAGCCATCTCGCGGAATCTGGGCTCACCATCGCTTCTTCATAGTTCGTAGGTTCATCATGATCTAGTAGCATGACTTCTAGAACAGGATTACCGTACCACTCTGGTGCGGATCTTACTCTGGTTGATCTACGAGGTTCAGTAGTATCTTGTTCTGAAGTTTCATGATCATTATCATTAGCTTCCTCACTAATTGGTGTAGGTGTCACAGAAACAGTTTTCTGTGATGCACTACTTTCCAATAAGGGAGCAGGTACAGTTACCTCGTCAAGTTCTACTTTCCTCCCACTCACTTCTTTCGAGAGAAACTCCTTCTCTAGAAAGTTTCCGAACTTAGCAACAAAAGTCTTGCCTTCGGATCTGTGATAGAAGGTGTATCCAATAGTCTCCTTTGGATATCCTATGAAGACACATTTCTCCGATTTGGGTTCGAGCTTATCAGGTTGAAGATTTTTCACATAAGCATCGCAGCCCCAAACTTTCAGAAACGACAACTTTGGTTTCTTGCCAAACCATAGTTCATAAAGCACCGTCTCAACGGATTTTGATGGTGCCCTATTTAACGTGAATGCGGCCGTCTCTAAAGCATAACCCCAAAACGATAGCGGTAAATCAGTAAGAGACATCATAGATCACACCATATCTAGTAAAGTGCGATTACGACGTTCGGACACACCATTACGCTGTGGTGTTCCGGGTGGCGTGAGTTGCGAAACTATTCCGCATTGTTTCAAATGTACACCAAACTCGTAACTCAAATATTCTCCTCCACGATTAGATTGTAGAAACTTTATTTTCTTGTTACGATGATTTTCAACTTCACTCTGAAATTCTTTGAACTTTTCAAATGTTTCAGACTTATGTTTCATTAAGTAGATATACCCATATCTGCTTAAGTCATCTGTGAAGGTGAGAAAATAACGATATCCGCCACGAGCCTCAATATTCATCGGACCACATACATCTGTATGTATGATTTCCAACAAATTTGTTGCTCTCTCCATAATACCGGAGAACGGTGTTTTAGTCATCTTGCCCATGAGGCACGGTTCGCAAGTACCAAGTGATTCATAATCAAGTGGTTCCAAAAGTCCATCAGTATGGAGTTTCTTCATGCGCTTTACACCGATATGACCTAAACGACAGTGCCACAAATAAGTTGCACTATCATTATCAACTCTGCATCTTTTGGTTTCAACATTATGAATATGTGTGTTACTACTATCGAGATTCAATAAGAATAGACCACTCTTCAAGGGTGCATGACCATAAAAGATATTACTCATATAAATAGAACAACCATTATTCTCTGATTTAAATGAATAACCGTCTCGCATCAAACAAGATCCAGATATAATGTTCATGCTTAACGCTGGCACCAAATAACAATTATTTAGGTCTAATATTAATCCCGAAGGTAGATGTAGAGGTAGCGTGCCGACTGCGATCACATCGACTTTGGAACCGTTTCCCACGCGCATCGTCACCTCGTCCTTAGCCAATCTTCGCTTAATCCGTAGTCCCTGTTTCGAGTTGCAAATATTAGCAACAGAACCGGTATCAAATACCCAGGTACTACTGCGAGTATTAGTAAGGTACACATCAATAACATGTATATCACATATACCTGTGTTCACCTTGCCATCCTTCTTATCCGCCAAATACTTGGGGCAGTTCCGCTTCCAGTGACCAGTCTGCTTGCAGTAGAAGCACTCAGTTTCAGGCTTAGGTCCAGACTTGGGTTTCTTCTCTTGAGCAGCAACTTGCTTGCTGTTCTTCTTGAAGTTCCCCTTCTTCTTCCCTTTGCCCTTTTTCTTGAAACTAGTGGTCTTGTTGACCATCAACACTTGATGCTCCTTCTTGATTTCTACCTCCGCGGCTTTCAGCATTGCGAAGAGCTCGGGAATAGTCTTATTCATCCCTTGCATATTATAGTTCATCACGAAGCTCTTGTAGCTTGGTGGCAGTGATTGGAGAATTCTGTCAATGACGCAATCATCTGGAAGATTAACTCCCATTTGAATCAAGTGATTATTATACCCAGACATTTTGAGTATATGCTCACTGACAGAACTGTTCTCCTCCATCTTGCAGCTATAGAACTTATTGGAGACTTCATATCTCTCAATCCGGGCATTTGCTTGAAATATTAACTTCAACTCCTGGAACATCTCATATGCTCCATGACGTTCAAAACGTCGTTGAAGTCCCGGTTCTAAGCCGTAAAGCATGGCACACTGAACTATCGAGTAGTCATCAGCTTTGCTCTGCCAGATGTTCACAACATCTGGTGTTGCTCCAGCAACAGGCCTGGCACCCAGCGGTGCTTCCAGGACGTAATTCTTCTGTGCAGCAATGAGGATAATCCTCAAGTTACGGACCCAGTCCGTGTAATTGCTACCATCATCTTTCAACTTTGCTTTCTCAAGGAACGCATTAAAATTCAACGGAACAACAGTACGGGCCATTTATCTACAATCATACATAAACAAGCAAGATACTATCAGGTACTAAGTTCATGATAAATTAAGGTTCAATTAATCATATTACTTAAAGAACTCCCACTTAGATAGATATCCCTCTAATCCTCTAAGTGATTACGTGATCCAAATCAACTAAACCATGTCCGATCATCACGTGAGATGGAGTAGTTTCATTGGTGAACATCACTATGTTGATCATATCTACTATATGATTCACGCTGGACCTTTCGGTCTCCGTGTTCCGAGGCCATATCTGTATATGCTTGGCTCGTCAAGTATAACCTGAGTATTCCGCGTGTGCAACTGTTTTGCACCCGTTGTATTTGAACGTAGAGCCTATCACACCCGATTATCACGTGGTGTCTCAGCACGAAGAACTTTCGCAACGGTGCATACTCAGGGAGAACACTTCTTGATAATTTAGTGAGAGATCATCTTATAATGCTACCGTCAATCAAAGCAAGATAAGATGCATAAAAGATAAACATCACATGCAATCAATATAAGTGATATGATATGGCCATCATCATCTTGTGCTTGTGATCTCCATCTCCGAAGCACCGTCTTGACCATATCACATCACAACATGCCCTGCAAAAACAAGTTAGACGTCCTCTACTTTGTTGTTGCATGTTTTACGTGGCTGCTACGGGCTTAAGCAAGAACCAATCTTACCTACGCATCAAAAACCACAACGATAGTTTGTCAAGTTGGTGCTGTTTTAATCTTCGCATGGACCGGGCGTAGTCACACTCAGTTCAACTAAAGTTGGAGAAACTGTCACCCGCAAGCCACCTATGTGCAAAGCACGTCGGGAGAACCGGTCTCGCGTAAGCGTACGCGTAATGTCGGTCTGGGCCGCTTCATCCAACAATACCGCCGAACCAAAGTATGACATGCTGGTAAGCAGTATGACTTATATCGCCCACAACTCACTTGTGTTCTACTCGTGCATATAACATCAACATATAAAACCTAGGCTCTGATGCCACTGTTGGGTTTCGTAGTAATTTCAAAAATTTCCTACGCTCACGCAAGATCATAGTGATGCATAGCAACGAGAGGGGAGAGTATGATCTACGTACCCTTGTAGATCGACAACGGAAGCGTTTGGTTGATGTAGTCGTACGTCTTCACGGCCCGACCGATCAAGCACCGAAACTACGGCACCTCCGAGTTCTAGCACACGTTCAGCTCGATGACGATCCCCGGATTCCGATCCAGCAAAGTGTCGGGGAAGAGTTTCGTCAGCACGACGGCGTGGTGACGATCTTGATGCACTACTGCAGCAGGGCTTCGCCTAAGCACCGCTACAATATTATCGAGGACTATGGTGGAAGGGGGCACCGCACACGGCTAAGAATATGATCACGTGGAGCAACTTGTGTCTCTCTGGGGTGCCCCTGCCTCCGTATATAAAGGCTCAAGAGGGGGAGGCCGGCCGGCCATCATAGGGCGCGCCAGGTGGAGTCCTACTCCCTGGGAGTAGGACTTCTCCCCCAATCCTAGTTGGAATAGGATTCGCGAGGTGGGAAAAGAGAGAGAGAGAAGGAGGGGGGCGCCGACCCCCTCTCTCCTTGTCTTATTCGGACTAGGGGGGAGGGGCGCGCGGCCCAGCCCTGGCTGCCTCTCCTCTTCTTCCACCAAGGCCCATTAAGGCCCATATAGCTCCCGGGGGGTTCCGGTAACCTCCCGGTACTCCGGTAAAATCCCGATTTCACCCGGAACACTTCCGATATCCAAACATAGGCTTCCAATATATAAATCTTTATGTCTCGACCATTTCGAGACTCCTCGTCATGTCCGTGATCACATACGGGAATCCGAACAACCTTCGGTACATCAAAATGCATAAACTCATAATATAACTGTCATCGTAACCTTAAGCGTGCGGACCCTACGGGTTCGAGAACAATGTAGACATGACCGAGACACGTCTCTGGTCAATAACCAATAGCGGGACCTGGATGCCCATATTGGCTCCTACATATTCTACGAAGATCTTTTTCGGTCAGACCGCATAACAACATACGTTGTTCCCTTTGTCATCGGTATGTTACTTGCCCGAGATTTGATCGTCGGTATCCTATACCTAGTTCAATATCGTTACCGGCAAGTCTCTTTACTCGTTCTGTAATACATCATCCCGCAACTAACTCATTAGTTGCAATGCCTGCAAGGCTTAAGTGATGTGCATTACCGAGAGGGCCGAGAGATACCTCTCCGACAATCGGAGTGACAAATCCTAATCTCGAAATACGCCAACCCAACATGTACCTTTGGAGACACCTGTAGAGCTCCTTTATAATCACCCAGTTACGTTGTGACGTTTGGTAGCACACAAAGTGTTCCTCTGGCAAACGGGAGTTGCATAATCTCATAGTCATAGGAACATGTATAAGTCATGAAGAAAGCAATAGCAACATACTAAACGATCGGGTGCTAAGCTAATGGAATGGGTCATGTCAATTAGATCATTCAACTAATGATGTGATCCTGTTAATCAAATGACAACTCTTTGTCCATGGTTAGGAAACATAACCATCTTTGATTAACAAGCTAGTCTAGTAGAGGCATACTAGTGACACTCTATTTGTCTATGTATTCACACATGTATTATGTTTCCGGTTAATACAATTCTAGCATGAATAATAAACTTTTATCATGATACAAGGAAATAAATAATAACTTTATTATTGCCTCTAGGGCATATTTCCTTCAGGGAGGTATTACTGTTGTTTCTAATGACAAAGATGAATTGATTCCTCAAAGAATTATTACTGTATATAGGATGGTAATTGATTTCCACAAATTAAATAAGGCTACTAAAAAGGATCATTACCCCTTACCTTTTATCGATCAAATGCTAGAAAGATTATCCAAACATACACATTTTGCTTTCTAGATGGTTATTCTGGTTTCTCTCAAATACCTGTGTCAACCAAAGATCAAACAAAGACTACTTTTACATACCCTTTTGGTACTTTTGCTTATAAACGTATGCCTTTTGGTTTATGTAATGCACCTGCTACCTTTTAAAGATGCATGATGGCTATATTCTCTGACTTCTGTGAAAAGATTTGTGAGGTTTTCATGGATGACTTTTCCGTCTATGGATCTTCTTTTGATGATTGCTTGTGCAACCTTGATCGAGTTTTGCAGAGATGTGAAGAAACTAATCTTGTCCTGAATTGGGAAAAGTGCCACTTTATGGTTAATGAAGGTATTGTATTGGGGCATAAAGTTTCTGAAAGAGGTATTGAAGTTGATAAAGCCAAGGTTGATGCTATTGAAAAGATGCCATGTCCGAAGGACATCAAAGGTATAAGAAGTTTCCTTGGTCATGCCTGTTTTTATAGGAGGTTCATTAAGGACTTCTCAAAAAAATCTCGGCCTCTGACTAATTTATTACAAAAAGATATACCATTTGTCTTTGATGATGATTGTGTAGAAGCATTTGAAATACTTAAGAAAGCATTGATGTCTGCACCAATTGTTCAGCCACCTAATTGGAATTTACCCTTTGAAATTATGTGTGATGCTAGTGATTATGCTGTAGGTGCTGTTCTAGGACAAAGAGTTGATAAGAAACTAAATGTTATTCAATATGCTAGTAAAACTCTAGACAATGCTCAAAGAAATTATGCTACTACTGAAAAAGAATTCTTAGCAGTTGTATTTGCCTGTGATAAGGTTAGACCTTATATTGTTGATTCTAAAATAACTATTCACACTGATCATGCTGCTATTAAATATCTTATGGAAAAGAAAGATGCTAAACCTAGACTTATTAGATGGGTTCTCTCGCTTCAAGAATTTGATTTACATATTGTTGATAGAAAAGGAGCCGAGAACCCCGTTGCAGACAACTTGTCTAGGTTAGAAAATGTGCTTGATGACCCACTACCTATTGATGATAGCTTTCCTGATGAGCAATTAAATGCCATAAATGCTTCTCATATTGCTCCATGGTATGCTGATTATGCTAATTACATTGTTGCTAAGTTTATACCACCTAGTTTCACATACCAGCAAAATAAAAAGTTCTTTTATGATTTGAGACATTACTTTTGGGATGACCCACATCTTTATAAAGGAGTAGATGGTGTTATTAGACGTTGTGTACCTGAGCATGAACAGGAACATATCCTACACAAGTGTCACTCCGAAGCTTATGGAGGGCACCATGCTGGAGATAGAACTGCACATAAGGTACTACAATCTGGTTTTTATTGGCCTACTCTCTTCAAGGATGCCCGTAAGTTTGTCTTATCTTGTGATGAATGTCAAAGAATTGGTAATATTAGTAGACGTTAAGAAATGCCTATGAATTATTCACTTGTTATTGAACCATTTGTTGTTTGGGGCTTTGACTATATGGGACCTTTTCCTTCCTCTAATGGTTATACACATATTTTAGTTGCTGTTGATTACGTTACTAAGTGGGTAGAAACTATTCCAACTAGTAGTGCTGATCATAACACTTCTATTAAAATGCTGAAAGAAATTATCTTTCCAAGGTTTGGAGTCCCTAGATATTTAATGACTGATGGTGGTTCACATTTTATTCATGGTGCTTTCCGTAAATGCTTGCTAAATATGATGTTAATCATAGAATTGCATACCCTTATCACCCTCAGTCTAGTGGTCAAGTAGAATTGAGTAATAGAGAACTCATATTAATTTTGCAAATGAATGTTAATAGGTCCAGAAAGAATTGGTCCAAGAAACTTGATGATGCATTATGGGCCTATAGTACTGCATATAAAAATCCTATGGGTATGTCTCCGTATAAAATGGTCTATGGAAAAGCATGTCACTTACCTCTTGAACTAGAACACGAGGCTTATTGGGCTATTAAAGAACTAAATTATGATTTTAAACTTGCCGGTGAGAGGAGGTTATTTGATATTAACTCACTTGATGAATGGAGAACCCAAGCCTACGAAAATGCCAAGTTGTTTAAAGAAAAAGTTAAAAGGTGGCATGATAAAAGAATACAAAAGCGTGAGTTTAATGTAGGTGATTATGTATTGCTATACAACTCTCGTTTAAGATTTTTTGCAGGAAATTTTTTCTCTAAATGGGAAGGTCCTTACGTTATCGAACAGGTCTACCGTCCGGTGCCATAAAAATCAACAACTTTGAAGGCACAAATCGGAAGGTGGTAAATGGTCAAAGAATCAAACATTATATCTCAGGTAATCCCATAAATGTTGAAACCAATGTTATTGAAACCGTAACCCCGAAGGAATAGATAAGGGGCACTTTCCGGAACGTTTCAGACTCCGAAAAGGAATAGGTATGTGGTACGGTAAGTAAACCGACTCCAAAACAGTTTTTAAGGCAATATTTCTCCGTTTTGAAATATTTAGAAAAATAGAAAAATAAGCAGCAGTCCGGAAAGGACACGAGGGCTCCACGAGCACCTCGTGTGCTCTCCAGACTCCATTTTCTTACATAACACGTATTTTGGTCGGTAAAAATTCATTATATAACCTCCCGGGGGTTTTGACTCCCGTATCACGCAAAAATCTCTTGTCTTTGTTTCGAGTTGTTTTTCTGACAGATCTAGACTATCATGACGTCTCCAAGTGCACCCAAGGACAAGTTTTTCGAGAAGGTCATCAACCCTTACCTAGCGGAGGTGCAGCGACACCCTCAAAGCATTGAGATGCGTGATGGGTTGCTACACATCCGTGATGCTGAGGGACCGAAGGGGACCGGAAGCATGGAGACGAGGCTCGAAGCAATGGAGAAACAAGTTTTCAAGTGTCAGGGGATGGTGGAGCGTGGACTCAACTCCAACTACATGATGATCGCAGAGTTCACCAACAAACACAAGCTAGATGCCGACAACATCGGGGAGATCATCTTCAAGCTTCACGAGAAAATTGAGCACCTCCAAGCTCAAATCTATGACCTGCAAAACCAAAACTGTGAGTATGAATATAGATTCAAAAGGACAAGTTTGGCTGCAGATTTGAGGATCCCGGAGACTCGGTCATCCTTCTATGATGGTGAGCCTATGCCTTGGAAAAAGGACGACAAGCCTACGCCATCAACAACATCACCACCGTCTCCTCCAACAAAGAAGAATTGAGTATCTGGTATGGGCACTCCACTTGGCAACTGCCAAGCTTGGGGGAGTGCCCCGGTATCGTATCACCATCACTTTTATCTTTACCGTTTTTCTTAGTTCGATCCTTTTGGTAATATTTTGATCTAGTAGAATAAAAGTTCTTAGTATGATCTAGTCACGAGTTTTGCTTTATTATCCTTCTATGTAATCAAGTCCTTGAGCTATATAATAAAGATTAGTGATTGAGTCAAGGGCTTGCTTATTTTTGCCATGATCCCAAATAAAAGAAAAGAAAAGAGAAAGAAATAAAAAGAAACAAAGAGATCATGTGACTCTTATGGAGAGTAATGAGCTCACATAGAAAGAGTATGATGAATAAAGTTATTGAGGGTTGACAAACATAGTTTTGGTCATCGTTGCAATTAATAGGAAGTAATAAAGAAAGAGAGGTCTTCACATATAAATATACTATCTTGGACATCTTTTATGATTGTGAGCACTCATTAAAATATGACATGCTAAAGAGTTGACATTGGACAAGGAAGACAACATAATGGGTTATGTTTTGTTACATCTGAGATAAATTATTGCTATGTCTTGAGCTTGCGTTGGTTTTCCCCGAAGAGGAAGGGATGATGCAGCAGAGTAGCGTAAGTATTTCCCTCAGTTTTTGAGAACCAAGGTATCAATCCAGTAGGAGGCCACGCTCAAGTCCCTCGTACCTGCACAAAACGATAGCTACTTGCAACCAACACGATTAGGGGTTGTCAATCCCTTCACGGTCACTTACGAGAGTGAGATCTGATAGATATAATATTTTTGGTATTTTTGGTATAAAGATGCAAAGTAAAAAGTAAAAGCAAAGCAAAAAGCAAAGCAAGATTAAAGTGATGGAGATTGATATGATGAGAATAGACCCGGGGGCCATAGGTTTCACTAGTGGCTTCTCTCAAGAGCATAAGTATTCTACGGTGGGTGAACAAATTACTGTTGAGCAATTGACAGAATTGAGCATAATTATGAGAATATCTAGGCATGATCATGTATATAGGCATCACGTCTGTGACAAGTAGATCGAAACGATACTGCATCTACTACTATTACTCCACTCATCGACCGCTATCCAACATGCATCTAGAGTATTAAATTAAAAACAGAGTAACGCCTTAAGCAAGATGACATGATGTAAAGAGATAAATTCATGCAATATGAAATAAACCCCATCTTGTTATCCTTGATGGCAATGATACAATACGTGCCTTGCTGCCCCTTCTGTCACTGGGTAAGGACACCGCAAGATCGAACCCAAAGCTAAGCACTTCTCCCATGGCAAGGACTACCAATCTAGTTGGCCAAACCAAACGGATAATTCGAAGAGACTTGCAAAGATAACAAATCATACATAAAAGAATTCAGAGAAGATTCAAATATTATTCATAGATAGACTTGATCATAAACCCACAATTCATCAGTCTCAACAAACGCACCGCAAAAAGAAGATTACATCGAATAGATCTCCACAAGAGAGGGGGAGAACTTTGTATTGAGATTCAAAGAGAGAGAAGAAGCCATCTAGCTACTAACTATGGACCCGAAGGTCTGAGGTAAACTACTCACACTTCATCGGAGGGGCTAGGATGATGTAGAAGCCCTCTGTGATGACGGCCCTCTTTCGGTGGAGCTCCGGAACAGTCCCCAAGATGGGATCTTGTGGATACAGAAAGTTGCGGCGGTGGAATTAGATTTTTGGCTCCTGTTCTGATCATTTGGGGTACGTAGGTATATATAGGAGGAAGGAGTATGTCGGTGGAGCACCGAGGGGCCCACGAGGCAGGGGGGCGCACCCGGGGGGGGGCACCCTCGTGACCTCCTCTTTGACTCCCTGGAGTAGGGTCCAAGTCTCCTGGATCACGTTCGGTGAGAAAATCATGTTCCCGAAGATTTTATTCCGTTTGGACTCCGTTTGATATTCTGTTTTTCCGAAACACTGAAATAGGCAAAAACAGCAATTCTGGGCTGGGCCTCCGGTTAATAGGTTAGTCCCAAAAATAATATAAAAGTGGAAAATAAAGCCCAATATAGTCCAAAACAGTAGATAATATAGCATGGAGCAATCAAAAATTATAGATACGTTGGAGACGTATCAGGCATCCCCAAGCTTAATTCCTGCTCGTCCTCGAGTAGGTAAATGATAAAAAGAGAATTTTTGATGCGGAGTGCTACTTGGCATAATTTCAATGCAAATCTTCTTAACTGTGGTATGAATATTCAGATTAGAAAGATTCAAGACAAAAGTTTATATTGACATAAAAATAATAATACTTCAAGCATACTAACAAAGCAATTATGTCTTCTCAAAATAACATGTCCAAAGAAAGTTATCCCTACAAAATCATATAGTCTGGCTATGCTCTATCTTCACCACACAAAGTATTTAAATTATGCACAACCCCAATGACAAGCCAAGCAATTGTTTCATACTCTAACTTTTTCAAAACTTTTTGAATCTTCACGCAATACATGAGCGTGAGCCATGGATATAGCACTATAGGTGGAATAGAATGGTGGTTGTGGAGAAGACAAAAAGGAGGGGAAGATAGTCTCACATCAACTAGGCGTATCAACGGGCTATGGAGATGCCCATCAATAGATATCAATGTGAGTGAGTAGGGATTGTCATGCAACGGATGCACTAGAGCTATAAATGTATGAAAGCTCAACAAAAGAAACTAGTGGGTGTGCATCCAACTTGCTTGCTCACGAAGACCTAGGGCAATTTTGAGGAAGCCCATCATTGGAATATACAAGCCAAGTTCTATAATGTAAAATTCCCACTAGTATATGAAAGTGACAACATATGAGACTCTCTATATGAAAAACATGGTGCTACTTTGAAGCACAATATATGAGACTCGCTATATCATGGTGCTACTTTGAAGCACAAGTGTAGAAAAAGATAGTAGCATTGCCCCTTCTTATTTATTTTGTTTTTTTGGGCCTTCTTTTTTTCTTTGGCCTTTCTCTTTTTTTGGGACAATGCTCTATTGAATGATGATCATCACACTTTTATTTATTTACAACTCAATGATTACAACTCGATTCTAAAACAAAGTATGACTCTATATGGATGCCTCCGGTGGTGTACCGGGTTATGCAATGAATCAAGAGTGACAAGTATGAAAAAATTATGAAAGGTGGCTTTGCCACAAATACTATGTCAACTACATGATCATGCTAAGCAATATGACAATGATGAATGTGTCATGATGAACTAGATGGTGGAAAGTTGCATGGCAATATATCTCGGAATGGCTATGGAAATGCCATAATAGGTAGGTATGGTGGCTGTTTTGAGGAAGGTATATGGTAGGTGTATGATACCGGCGAAAGGTGCGCGGTATTAGAGAGGCCAGCAAAGGTGGAAGGGTGAGAGTGCGTATAAACCATGGACTCAACATTAGTCATAAAGAACTCATATACTTATTGCAAAAATCTAGAAGTTATCAAAGCAAAGTATTATGCGCATGCTCCTAGGGGGATAGATTGGTAGGAAAAGACCATCGCTTGTCCCCGACCGCCACTCATAAGGAAGACAATAAATAAATAAATCATGCTCCGACTTCATCACATAAAGGTTCACCATACGTGCATGCTACGGGAATCACAAACTTTAACACAAGTATTCTTTAAATTCACAACTACTCAACTAGCATGACTTTAATATTATCACCTCCATATCTCAAAACAATTATCATGCTTCAATCTTTTCTTAGTATTCAACACACTCAAAAGAAAGTTTCACAAATCTTGAATACCAAGCATATTATTATTAAGCAAATTACCATGCTATTAAGAGACTCTCAAAATAATTTAAGTGAAGCATGAGAGATCAATAGTTTCTTTAAAACAAATCCACCACCGTGCTCTAAAAGATCTAAGTGAAGCACATAGAGCAAAATTATAACGCTCAAAAGATATAAGTGAAGCACAAAGATCAAAACTACATAGCTCAAAAGATATAAGTGAAGCACATAGAGCAAAACTACTTAGCTCAAAAGATATAAGTGAAGCACATAGAGTATTCTATCAAATTTTAATTCATGTATGGCTCTCTCAAAAGGTGTGTACAACAAGGATGATTGTGGCATACTAAGACACAAAGACACAAATAATACAAGACGCTCCAAGCAAAACACATATCATGTTGGTGAATAAAAATATAGCTTCAAGTAAATTACCGATGGAAGTGGACGAAAGAGGGGATGCCTTCCGGGGCATCCCAAAGCTTTTACTTTTTGGTGTACTTGGATTATATTGGGGGTGCCATGGACATCCCCAAGCTTAGGCTCTTTCCACTCCTTGTTCCATAATCCATCAAAATAATTCACCCAAAACTTGAAAACTTCACAAGACAAAACTCAAAATAGAAAACTCGTGAGCTCCGTTAGCAAAAGAAAACAAAAGACCACTTCAAGGTACTTTAATGAACTCATTATTTATTTTTATTGGTGTTAAACCTACTGTATTCCAACTTCTCTATGGATTATAAACTATTTTACTAGCCATAGATTCATCAAAATAAGCAAACAACACACAAAAAACAGAAGCTGTCAAAAACAGAACAGTCTGTAGTAATCTGTATCTAGCGCAAGATCTGGAACCCCAAAAATTCTAAAATAAATTGATGGACGTGAGGAATTTATCTATTAATCATCTGCAAAAAAGAATTAACTAAATATCACTCTTCAAATAAAAATGACAGAAGTTCTCGTGAGCGCTAAAGTTTCTGTTTTTTACAGCAAGTTCAACAAGACTTTCCCCAAGTCTTCCCAACGGTTCTACTTGGCACAAACACTAATTAAACACAAAAAAACACAACCAAAACAGAGGATAGATAATTTATTTATTACTAAGCAGGAGCAAAAATCAAGGAATAAAAATAAAATTGGGTTGCCTCCCAACAAGCGCTATCGTTTAACGCCCCTAGCTAGGCATAAAAGCGAGGATAGATCTAAGTATTGCCATCTTTGGTAGGCAATCCATAAGTGGCTCTCATGATAGTTTCATATGGAAATTTTATTTTCTTTCTTGGAAAGTGTTCCATGCCCTTTTTTAATGGAAATTGAAATCTAATATTCCCTTCCTTCATATCAATAATCGCACCAACCGTTCTAAGGAAAGGTCTACCAAGAATAATAGGGCAAGAAGGATTGCAATCTATATCAAGAACAATAAAATATACGAGCACATAATTCCTATTTGCAACAATAAGAACATCATTAATCCTTCCCATAGGTTTCTTAATAGTGGAATCCGTAAGATGCAAGTTTAGAGAGCGATCATCAAAATCACGGAAATCTAGTAGATCACACAAAGTCTTGGGAATAGTAGAGACACTAGCACCCAAATCACACAAAGCATAAAACTCATGATCTTTAATTTTAATTTTAATAGTTGGTTCCCACTCATCATAGAGTTTTATAGGGATAGAAACTTTCAACTCAAGTTTTTCTTCATAAGATTGCATCAAGGCATCAACAATATGTTCGGTGAAGGCTTTATTTTGACTATAAGCATGTGGAGAATTTAGCACGGATTGCAACAAGGATATACAATCAATTAAAGAGCAACTTTCATAATTAAATTCCTTGAAATCCAATATAGTGGGTTTAGCAACATCTAGATTTGTATTTCTTTCAATCCCACTTTCATCAATTTCATCATTAAGATCTAAATACTCCGAATTTTTAGAACGCCTTCCAGGTAAAGGAAGATCATATTCAGTTTCATCAAGATTCATATTGCAAAACAAAGATTTAATAGGGGACACATCAATAAATTTTATATATTCATCTTGATTTTCATAGGAATTGGAGGAACTCACTTTAATAAAGGCATCTTTGGAAGCACGCATCCTAGCGGTTCTTTCCTTGCACTCATCAATGGAAATTCTCATGGCTTTGAGAGACTCATTGATATCATGCTTAGGAGGAATATATCTAAGCTTTAAAGAATCAATCTCAAGAGAAATTCTATCAATGTTTCTAGCCAAATCATCAACTTTAAGCAATTTCTCTTCAAGCAAAGCATTAAAATTCTTTTGTGAATTCATGAACTCTTTAACACTATTCTCAAATTCAGAGGGCATATTATTATAATTTCCATAAGAGTTGTTGTAGGAATTCCCATAATTACTAGAAGGATTACTAGGATATGGCCTAGGATTAAAATTCCCTCTATAAGCGTTGTTACCAAAATTATTCCTACCAACAAAATTCACATCCATAGATTCATTGTTATTCTCAATCAAAGTAGACAAAGGCATATCATTAGAATTAGAAGAAACACTCTTAGTAGCAAATAATTTCATAAGTTCATTCATCTTTCCACTCAACACATTAATTTCTTCTATCGCATGCACCTTTTTATTAGAAGATCTTTCAGTATGCCATTGAGAATAATTAACCATAATATTATCTAGGAGTTTAGTAGCATCTCCTAAAGTGATTTCCATAAAAGTGCCTCCCGCGGCCGAATCTAAAAGATTTCTAGAAGCAAAATTCAATCCGGCATAAATTTTTTGTATAATCATCCACAAATTCAAACCATGAGTAGGGCAATTACGTATCATTAATTTCATTCTCTCCCAAGCTTGTGCAACATGTTCATGATCAAGTTGCTTAAAATTCATAATATCGTTTCTAAGAGAGATGATCTTAGCGGGAGGAAAATACTTAGAGATAAAAGCATCTTTGCACTTGTTCCATGAATCAATACTATTTTTAGGCAAAGACGAAAACCAAGCTTTAGCACGATCTCTAAGCGAAAAAGGAAATAGCTTCAATTTAAGGACATCATTATTGACATCTTTTTTATTTTGCATATCACATAAATCAACGAAGCTATTCAGATGAGTAGGGGCATCTTCACTAGGAAGTCGGCGAATTGATCTTTCATAACAAGATTCAACAAAGCAGTATTAATTTCACATGATTCAACATCGGTAAGAGGAGCAATTCGAGTGCTAAGGAAATCATTATTATTGGTATTGGTGAAGTCACACAATTTAGTATTATCTTGAGCCATCGCGACAAACAAGCAATCTAACACACGAGCAAACAAAAAGGCAAGCGGGCAAAAGAGGTAAATAGAGAGGGAGGATAGAGAGAGAGAGAGGGCGAATAAAACGGCAAGGGTGAAGTGGGGGAGAGGAAAATGAGAGGCAAATGGCAAATAATGTAATGCGAGAGATAGGGATTGTGATGGGTACTTGGTATGTTGACTTTTTGCGTAGACTCCCCGGCAACGGCGCCAGAAATCCTTCTTGCTACGTCTTGAGCTTGCGCTGGTTTTCCCCGAAGAGGAAGGGATGATGCAGCAGAGTAGCGTAAGTATTTCCCTTGGTTTTTGAGAACCAAGGTATCAATCCAGTAGGAGGCCACGCTCAAGTCCCTCGTACCTGCACAAAACGATAGCTACTCGCAACCAACGTGATTAGGGGTTGTCAATCCCTTCACGGTCACTTACGAGAGTGAGATCTGATAGATATAATATTTTTGGTATAAAGATGCAAAGTAAAAAGTAAAAGCAAAGTAAAAAGCAAAGCAATATTAAAGTGATGGAGATTGATATGATGAGAATAGACCCGGGTGCCATAGGTTTCACTAGTGGCTTCTCTCAAGAGCATAAGTATTCTACGGTGGGTGAACAAATTACTGTTGAGCAATTGACAGAATTGAGCATAGTTATGAGAATATCTAGGCATGATCATGTATATAGGCATCACGTCCGTGACAAGTAGATCGAAATGATTCTGCATCTACTACTATTACTCTACTCATCGACCGCTATCCAACATGCATCTAGAGTATAAGTTAAAAACAGAGTAACGCCTTAAGCAAGATGACCTGATGTAGAGAGATAAATTCATGCAATATGAAATAAACCCCATCTTGTTATCCTCGATGGCAACGATACAATACGTGCCTTGCTGCCCCTTCTATCACTAGGTAAGGACACCACAAGATCGAACCCAAAGCTAAGCACTTCTCCCATGGCAAGAACTACCAATCTAGTTGGCCAAACCAAACGGATAATTTGAAGAGACTTGCAAAGATAACCAATCATACATAAAAGAATTCAGAGAAGATTCAAATATTATTCATAGATAGACTTGATCATAAACCCACAATTCATCGGTCTCAACAAACACACCGCAAAAAGAAGATTACATCGAATAGATCTCCACAAGAGAGGGGGAGAACTTTGTATTGAGATTCAAAGAGAGAGAAGAAGCCATCTAGCTACTAACTATTGACCCGAAGGTCTGAGGTAAACTACTCACACTTCATCGGAGGGGCTAGGATGATGTAGAAGCCCTCCGTGATGACGGCCCTCTTCCGGCGGAGCTCCGGAACAGGCCCCGAGATGGGATCTCGTGGATACAGAAAGTTGCGGCGGTGGAATTAGGTTTTTGGCTCCTGTTCTGATCGTTTGGGGGTACGTAGGTATATATAGGAGGAAGGAGTACGTCGGTGGAGCACCGAGAGGCCCACGAGGCAGGGGGGCGCGCCCTAGGGGGGGGGGGCGCCCCCACCCTCGTGACCTCCTCTTTGACTCCCTGGAGTAGGGTCCAAGTCTCCTAGATCACGTTTGGTGAGAAAATCACGTTCCCGAAGATTTTATTCCGTTTGGACTCCGTTTGATATACTGTTTCTCCGGAACACTTAAATAGGCAAAAACAACAATTCTGGGCTGGGCCTCCGGTTAATAGGTTAGTCCCAAAAACAATATAAAAGTGGAAAATAAAGGCCAATATAGTCCAAAACAGTAGATAATATAGCATGGAGTAATCAAAAATTATAGATACGTTGGAGACATATCAATTATATTGTCTTGGATCCTCCAACATGTTGAGGTTGCCTTTCTCCCTCATGCTAGCCGAATTCATTGCACCAAGTAGAGATACTACTTGTGCTTCCAAATACCCTTAAACCAGTTTTGCCATGAGAGTCCACCATACCTACCTATGGATTGAGTAAGACCCATCAAGTAAGTTGTCATCGGTGCAAGCAATAAAAATTGCTCTCTAAATATGTATGATTGATTGGTGTGGTAGAAATAAGCTTTATACAATCGTGTGATATGGAAGTAATAAAAGCGAGAGATTGCATAATAAAGGTCCATATCACAAGTGGCAATATAAAGTGATGTTCTTTCGCATTAGGATTTTGTGCATTTACCCACAAAGGCGCATGACAACCTCTGCTTCCCTATGCGAAGGGCCTATCTTTTACTTTTATCTCCTACACTGCAAAAGAGTCATGATGATCTTCACCCTTCCTTTTTTACATTTTATCCTTTGGCAAGCACAATATGTTGGAAAGATCCTGGTATATATGGCTAATTGGATGTGGGTTTTCATGAACTATTACTGTTGACATTACCCTTGAGGTAAAATGTCGGGAGGCAAAAACTATAAGCCCCTATCTTTCTCTATGTCCGATTAAAACTCCATACCCATAAGTATTGTGTGAGTGTCAGCAATTGTGAAAGATTATATGATAGTTGAGTATGTGGACTTGCCGAGAAGATCTTATACATTGACTCTTTCCTATGTTATGATAAATTGCAATTGCTTCAATGACTGAGATTATAGTTTGTTAGTTTTCAATGAAGTTTATGATTCATACTTGATATTGTGATTGAATTATTACTCTAGCATAAGAAATCATATGACAAGAATTATATAAGTTGCTGTTATAAGAATGATCATGATGCCCTCATGTCCGTATTTTATTTTTATCGACACCTCTATCTCTAAACATGTGGACATATTTTTCAATTTCGGCTTTTCGCTTGAGGACAAGCGAGGTCTAAGCTTGGGGGAGTTGATACGTCCATTTTGCATCATGCTTTTATATCGATATTTATCGCATTATGGACTGTTATTTCACTTTATGTCACAATACTTATGGCTATTACTTCCATTTTACATCATGCTTTTATATCAATATTTATTGCATTATGGGCTGTTATTACATATTATATCACAATACTTATGCCTATTCTCTCTTATTTTACAAGGTTTACATAAAGAGGGAGAGTGCCGACAACTGGGATTCTGGGCTGGAAAAGGAGCAAATATTAGAGACCTATTCTGCACAGCTCCAAAAGTCCTGAAACTTCACGGATGATGTTTTCCAAATATATAAAAATACTGAGCACAAGAACCTCACCAGGGGGGCCACACCCTTCCCATGGGGGTGGGAGGCGCGCCCTACCCCTGGGCGCGCCCCCTACCTCGTGGGCCCCCTGGTGGCTCTCCGGTGACCATCTTCTTCCATATGGACTCTTTCGATGGAAAAAAAATCATAAGCCATCTTCTCGGACGAAACTCCACCGCCACGAGGCGGAACCTTGGCGAAAACAATCTAGGGTTCTGGCGGGGCTGTTCTGCCGGGGAAACTTCCCTCCCGGAGGGGGAAATCATCGCCATCGTCATCACCAACGCTCCTCTCATCGGGAGAGGGCAATCTCCATCAACATCTTCATCAGCACCATCTCATCTCAAAACCCTAGTTCATCTCTTGTATCCAATTCTTGTCTCCAAGTCCGGGATTGGTGCTAGTAGGTTGCTAGTAGTGTTAATTACTCCTTGTAGTTGATGCTAGTTGGTTTAATTGGTGGAAGATCATATGTTCAGATCCTCTATGCATATTAATACCCCTCTGATTATGAACATGTTTATGCTTTGTGAGTAGTTACTTTTGTTCCTGAGGACATGGGAGAAGTCTTGCTATTAGTAGTCATGTGAATTTGGTATTCGTTCGATATTTTGATGAGATGTATGTTGTCTCTCCTCTAGTGGTGTTATGTGAACATCGACTACATGACACTTCACCAGTATTTGGGCCTAGAGGAAGGCATTGGGAAGTAATAAGTAGATGATGGGTTGCTAGAGTGAAGAAGCTTAAACCCTAGTTTATGCGTTGCTTCGTAAGGGGCTGATTTGGATCCATATGTTTCATGCTATGGTTAGGTTTACCTTAATACTTTTGTTATATTTGCGGATGCTTGCAATAGAGGTTAATCATAAGTGGGATGTTTGTCCAAGTAAGGACAGCACCCAAGCATCGGTCCACCCACATACCAAATTATCAAAGTACCGAACGCGAATCATATGAGCGTGATGAAAACTAGCTTGACGATATTCCCATGTGTCCTCGGGAGCGCTTTACATCATATAAGAGTTTGTCCTGGCTTGTCCTTTGCTACAAAAATGATTGGGACACCTTGCTGCACCTTATTTACTTTTGTTACTTGTTGCTCGTTACAAATTATCTTATCACAAAACTATCTGTTACCACTTATTTCAGTACTTGCAGAGAATACCTTGCTGGAAACCGCTTATCATTTCCTTCTACTCCTCGTTGGGTTCGACACTCTTACTTATCGAAAGGACTACAATAAATCCCCTATACTTGTGGGTCATCACGCCATCCACGCTGGCGACCTATCATCAAGCTGGCATGGACGACTCCTTCATGCAAGATCTGGTCAGCATGGGCAGCACCTTCCTGCTCGACCACGAGTTCCGGAGGACTACTACCTCGAGGAAGAGGATTAAATGGACATCGACAAGGATCCTTTGTTTGAGGACGAGCTCGCCAACCAAGCCGGTACGAAGCCAAAGCGCAAAAGCAAGCAGACGAAGGCATACATGCCATCCGAGAACAAACTCCTTTGTGAGTGTTGGACATTGGGCAAGATCCCAAGGTCGGCACTGAACAAAAGGCATCAACCTTTTGGCTTCGTGTTCATTGTGGGTACCATGAACGCAAGAAGTTTTGTGATACAACAAGAGTGGATGGGTGTCCCTCTCGAAGCGACGGAGAGTGATACAACAAGAGTGCAACAAGTTTTGTGCCACCCTTGAAACCATCAAGGCACGCACCATGAACGGCATCGGCATGAAATATATGGTATACATGCGCCCCTCTTCATACCCATTTAATTTGTGTTATGCTTGCATGCCCATTTGCCCATATACTTGCATGCTATTCATTTATAGGCATTCAAGGCCCAACACGAGGGCAAGTCCTTCAACCTCTACCATTGTTGGGGAGGGCATGATGAGCAAGAAGGACACAAGGGAGGAGAAGCACCGACAAGACAAGGAAGAGCAAATGAATGCCTTCATGGAGATCCAAAGGAGGAGGCTTGAACTCGATGCGGAGAAGCAAGCCAAGATGCTTGAGATGGAGGCGGAGAAGCAAGCAAAGATGCTCGAGATTGAGGTCGCCAATGCCAAGACTAAGGCAAAAGAAGTGGCGCTCGCTAGCATGATGACGACGGTGGAGATCATGAAGATGGACCTGAACACCGTGTTGAAGGAAATATGCCCTAGAGGCAATAATAAAGTTGTTATTTATATTTCCTTCTATCATGATGAATGTTTATTATTCATGCTAGAATTGTATTAACCGGAAACTTAGTACATGTGTGAATACATAGACAAACATAGTGTCACTAGTATGCCTCTACTTGACTAGCTCGTTGAATCAATGATGGTTATGTTTCCTGACCATAGACAAGAGTTGTCACTTGATTAACAGAATCACATCATTAGAGAATAATGTGATTGACTTGACCCATCCGTTAGCTTAGCACGATGATCGTTTAGTTTGTTTCTATTGCTTTCTCCATAACTTATACATGTTCCTATGACTATGAGATAATGCATCTCCCGAATACCGGAGGAACACTTAGTGTGCTATCAAACGTCACAATGTAACTGGGTGACTATAAAGATGCTCTACAGGTGTCTCCCATGGTGTTTGTTGAGTTGGCATAGATTGATATTAGGATTTGTCACTCCGAGTATCGGAGAGGTATCTCTGGGCCCTCTCGGTAATGCACATCACTATAAGCCTTGCAAGCAATGTAACTAATGAGTTAGTTGAGGGATGGTGCATTATGGAACGAGTAAAGAGACTTGCCGGTAATGAGATTGAACTAGGTATTGAGATACCGACGATCGAATCTCGGGCAAGTAACATACCGATGACAAAGGGAACAATGTATGTTGTTGTGCGGCTTGACCGATAAAGATCTTCGTAGAATATGTAGGAACCAATATGAGCATCAAGGTTCCGCTATTGGTTATTGACCGGAGATGAGTCTCGGTCAAGTCTACATAGTTCTCGAACCCGTAGGGTCCGCACGCTTAACATTTAGTGACGATCGGTATTATGAGTTTATGTGTTTTGATGTACCAAAGGTAGTTCGGAGTCCCGGATTTGATCACGGACATGACGAGGAGTCTCAAAATGGTCGATATATAAAGACCGATATATTGGAAGCCTATGTTTGCACATCGGAATGGTTCTGGATGAGTTCAGGCATTTTCCGGAGTACCGGGAGGTTACCGGAACCCCCCGGGGAGTATATGGGCCTTATTGGGCCTTAGTGGAATAGAGGTGTAACACCCACGATGCGGCTATATCTACCACGTATCGGAGCACAACTTAGAGGCATAACCGCATTGTAGGCATGTCGCAAGAGGGGTAATCTTTACACATCACATATACTGAATAAGAAAGAGATATAGAGTTGGCTTACAATCGCCACTTCACACAATACATAAATATAGCATTACATCATCCAGAATACAATTAAGGTCCGACTACGGAACCAAAATAAAGACAACCCCAAATGCATAAGATCCCCGATCGCCCCGACAGGGCTCCACTACTGATCAACTGGAAATGAAAAAACACAACGAACATGATCTTCATCGAGCTCCTCCTTGAGCTCGGTTGCGTCGCCCGCACGGTTATCATCGGCACCTGCAACTGTTTGAAGTAATCTGTGAGTCACGGGGACTCAGCAATCTCACACACTCACGATCAAGACTATTTAAGCTTATGGGTAGGAAAAGGTAGTGAGGTGGAGTTGCAGCAAGCACTAGCATGTATGGTGGCTAACTTACGCAAATGAGAGCGAGAAGAGAAGCAAAGCACGGTCGAGAACTAGAAGTGATCCTGAAACTACTTACGTTCAAGCATAACACAAGAACCGTGTTCACTTCCCGGACTCCGCCGGAAAGAGATCATCACGGCTACACACGCGGTTGATGCATTTTAATTAAGTTAAGTGTCAAGTTCTCTACAACCGGATATTAACAAATTCCCATCTGCCCATAACCGCGGGCACGACTTTCGAAAGTTCAAACCCTGCAGGGGTGTCCCAACTTAGCCCATCACAAGCTCTCACGGTCAACGAAGGATATTCCTTCTCCCACGAAAACCTGATCAGACTCGGAATCCCGGTTACAAGACATTTCGACAATGGTAAAACAAGACCAGCAAAGCCGCCCGAATGTGCCGACAAATCCTGATAGGAGCTGCACATATCTCGTTCTCAGGGCACACCAGATGGGCAAGACGTCGGGTTGGCATAGACCCTAGTTGCCCGGGGGGCGCCGGACATCGCCCAGTTTGGACCAACACTTAGATAAGCACTGGCCCGGGGGGTTAAAATAAAGATGACCCTCGAGAGAGCGACTCCCAAGGGAAAAGTAGGTGTTGGTGAGGCAAACGGTAAAACCAAGGTTGGTCCTTGCTGGAGGAGTTTTATTCAAAGCGAACTGTCAAGGGGTCCCCATAACACCCAACCGTGTAAGGAACACAAAATCAAGGAACATAACACCGGTATGATGGAAACTAGGGCGGCAAGAGTGGAACAAAACACCAGGCATTAGGCCGAGCCTTCCACCCTTTACCAAGTGTATAGATGGATTAATTAAATAAGAGACATTGTGATATCCCAGCATATCCATGTTCCAACATGGAACAAACTTCATCTTCACCTGCAACTAGCAACGCTATAAGAGGGGCTGAGAAAAGCGGTAACATAGCCAAACAACGGTTTGCTAGGACAAGGTGGGTTAGAGGTTTGACATGGCAATATGGGAGGCATGATATAGCAAGTGGTAGGTATCGCGGCATAGCAATAGAGTGAGCAACTAGCAATCAAACATAGAAGTGATTTCGAGGGTATGGTCATCTTGCCTGAGATCCCGCAAGGAAGAAGAACGAGTCCATGAAGAAGACAAACGGACGAAGTCGAACGAATCCTCACAAACGCGGCATTATTGGAACTAACCCGAAGAAGCAACACAGGAAAGAAGCAAACAACATAGTAAACAACCAAGCATAACATGGCATGATGCAAAACCAAGTATGACGCATGTCCGGTTTAATGAGGCATGGCATGGCAAAGTGCACAAACAATACTACAAATTAAGTGGAGCTCAATATGCAATGAGTTGCATATTGACGGAACACCACATGACTTATTTAGTTCTCTCTCGTTTAGGTACCCAACAATATTAAATGTTGATTAACATGGCAAGAGGTGAAGCATAAAGAAAACTACCTATCTAGGCAAGTTTAAATGAGGCTGGAACAACAAACAACAAGTTCGGAAACTCCTCATGTGCATATTTTAAGGTTTGGTACTGTTCTGCCCTAAACATAATTTTAGAGTTGTTAAACATGCAAAATGATGCCACCATGTTAAACTAGGCATTTTTCTACCCCATTTACATATAAAGTTTGTTAGGTTTGGGGCTACGGTTATTAAGTTATGAATTAAAGCATTTTAGCATGGCATTTGAGCAAATTTAATCAAACAACATTTTAAACATTTCAAACATGGATGAAAGTTGGAAATTATTAATCTACACAAAATTCTAAGCAAGTTTCATATATTAAGTTTCTACATATGATGCATAGTTTGAGAGATATGATATGCATGTACCACAGGGTTTTTTTTGTAAAATTGCCAACTTTGGAATAAATAGGAAAATCACAGAGCCTAAAAAAAGACTCTGGGCCGAATCTGGCCGG
>NC_041392.1:271296929-271377106 GCF_002162155.2 Triticum dicoccoides | reverse complement strand
CCTGGCCCAGATCGGTGGTGAGGGAGGTTTGTTTGGAAGGGGGCGGTGCTGGGCCTATCAAGGCCGGTTGGTGGACCTCACGCGAGACACGGCCCAGGCGCGGGTCTTCTGCGGTAAACGTGACGACGAGGGAGCGCTCGTCCTCGTCTGAAACGAAGCAGTCACAACAGGGGCGCGAGGTTTAGAGCGGCAGCGGCGGCTGAAACGAGCGGGTCCAGGGGCGGAACGTCGTTCTTCGGCGATGTTCTTGGCGGCGGCGGCAAGAGTCACCGGATCCGGGCAGTGGAGGTCGGGGACGACCCGTTCTGGCCGGAGACGAGGCCATGGGCGGCGCTGGAAGTTCCTGTCGGAGGCAAGAGATCAGGCCACATGGACTCCGACGAGCGGCGGGATGGAGCAGAAGGGCGGATCCGGCGGTTGATGCGGCGGGGAGGTGGCCGGAGGAGGAGGACCAGGGATCCTTGGGCAGGGACACGGGGAGATCATCCATGGCATCTTCTCCTGTGAAGGATAGAGGGAGGGATAGTGAGACAAGAGGGAGAAGGAGAGGAAAAAGGGACGCGCGGAGGGGAGCAGGGGGCGGCCTGGTAGGTGGTCGTCGGAGGGCGAGGTCGCCGGCAGCAGGAAGGTCCGGTGAAGGAGAAGAAGATGATAGGGGCGGAGGTCTTTGGTGGCTTGCGTGCTCGGGGACGGGAGGGCACGGGAGGCGGGGAAGCTTTGGATCGGGAGCTCCTCTCTCGATCGTGCAACAAGGCGGGGAGGCTGCGGGTGAGGTGGGTCGAGGGGATGCTGGTTGGGTGGCGCTGAAATTGATGAGAAGGTGGGGATCGAGAGGTGGTGTTTGGTTGGTGCAAAGGGGATCCCGAGGTGGGAGAAAACAGTGGCGGCGGCGGAGGATTTGATGGATGGGACATCTCCCTAGAATTTAGGATTAGGGGCTATATATAGCATGTAGGTGAAAGGAGAGGGATTTGGATCATCAGATCGAAATCCGATGGACGAGAATAAATATGCTAAAGAGTCCAATAAATAAAATGATGATATTTTGTAGATGTTTGGGGATGTTCTGAGTCCAACAGTGACAACTGCCCAGGTCGGGTTTGGGACAGCTTTCGGACGCGCACGTGAGGGGGTCGATGCACTATGCAAGGAGGGGTTTCGGGCCTGGTGGTTGAAAGCAGACTGTGCAGAAAGGTTTGGGCTGAGAGAAGAGAATAGAGAGAGACCTGGCGACTGTTTCCGGAGACCGAAAACGTCTGATGTTTGACCTGCTATAATGCCGCTATAGTTTAACGGTTGGGCTATCAAACGAGCTTCGAATGCGATGAAACTTGGCAGCTGACCTACTAACAACAAAACAACACCACATGCCAACTTTCATCCCATTCCGAGAACATTTTCCGGCCACTTATAAAATAATATTTTGGACGTGTCGCGGGCGCGTGCAAGTGTGGTTGGGCTCAGAACGGACAACAGAGAGAACTCGGAGAACCCGGACGGATACAAGTTTTGAAAACATGATGATGCAATGCACATGATGACATGGCAAGACGCGACACGCAAGCAAAAGAAAAGGCAACGACAACAAAAAACTGGAGGACACCTGGCGCATCGGTCTCGGGGCGTTACAAGAGGAGAGGAAGGGAAAAGGTGGGAGGCGTCCCCCCCTAGTCCAATCCGAATTGGGCGGGGCCGCCCCCCTTTCCTTCCTTCTCTCCTCCCCTTCCTTCTCTGCTACTCCTACTACTTGGAAGGGGGGAATCCTACTCCCGGTGGGAGTAGGACTCCCCTAGGGTGCGCTATAGAGGGTCGGCCCTCCCCTCCTCCACTCCTTTATATACGGGGGAGGGGGGCACCCCATAGACACACAAGTTGATCATTGTCTTAACCGTGTGCGGTGCCGCCCTCCACCATAATCCACCTCGGTCATATCGTAGCAGTGCTTAGACGAAGCCCTGTCCCAGTAGCTTCATCATCATCGTCATCACGCCGTCGTGATGATGAAAGTCTCCCTCGACACTCAGTTGGATCTAGAGTTTGTGGGACGTCACCGCGCTGAACGTGTGCAGATCACAGAGGTGCCGTACCTTCGGTGCTAGGATCGGTCGGATCGTGAAGACGTTCGACTACATCAACGACATTGTCATAACACTTTCGCTTACGGTCTACGAAGGTACATGGACAACACTCTTCCCCTCTCGTTGCTATGAATCACCTAGATAGATCTTGCGTGTGCGTAGGATTGTTTTTTGAAATTACCGCATTCCCCAACAGTGGCATCAGAGCCAGGTCTATGCGTAGATGTTATTTGCATGAGTAGAACACAAAGGAGTTGTGGGCGTGGGTATATACATATTTCTTGCCGTCACTAGTTGATTCTTGATTCAGCGGTATTGTTGGATGAAGCGGCTCAGACCGACATTACGCGTACGCTTACGCGAGACTAGTTCTACCGACGTGCTTCGCACACAGGTGGCTAGTGGGTGCCAGTTTCTCCAACTTTAGTTGAATCAGATTCAATGAACAGGGTTCTTTCTGAAGATCAAAAAACAATCACTATACCGCGTTGTGGTTTTTGATGCATAGGTAAGAACGATTCTTACTCAGCCCATAGCAGCCACGTAAAACTTGCAACAACAAAATAGAGGACATCTGACTTGTTTTTGCACGACATGTTGTGATGTGATATGGTCAAGACATGATGCTAAATTTTATTGTATGAGATGATCATGTTTTGTAATATAGTTATCGGCAACTGGCAGGAGCCATATGGTTGTCTCTTTATTGTATGAAATGCAATCGCCATGCAATTGCTTTACTTTATCACTAAGCGGTAGCGATAGTTGTAGAAGCAATAGTTGGCAAGACGACAACGATGCTTCGATGGAGATCAAGGTGTCAAGATGGTGACGATGGTGATCATGATGGTGCTTTGGAGATGGAGATCAAAGGAACAAGATGATGTTGGCCATATCATATCACTTATATTGATTGCATGTGATGTTTATCCTTTATGCATCTTATTTTGCTTAGTTCGGCGGTAGCATTATAAGATGATCTCTCACTAAATTTCAAGGTACAAGTGTTCTCCCTGAGTATGCACCGTTGCAACAATTCTTCGTGTCGAGACACCACGTGATGATCGGGTGTGATAAGCTCTACGTTCACATACAATGGGTGCAAGCCAGTTTTGCACACGCGGAATACTCGGTTTAAACTTGACGAGCCTAGCATATGCATATATGGCCTCAAAACATTGAGACCGAAAGGTCGAGCATGAATCATATAGTAGATATGATCAACATAGTGATGTTCACCATTGAAAACTACTCCATCTCACGTGATGATCGGACATGGTTTAGTTGATATGGATCACGTGATCACTTAGATGATTAGAGAGATGTCTATCTAAGTGGGAGTTCTTAAGTAATTTGATTAATTGAACTTCAATTTATCATGAACTTAGTACCTGATAGTATTTTTGCATGTCTATGTTGTTGTAGATAGATGGCCCGTGCTGTTGTTCCATTGAACTTTAATGCGTTCCAAGAGAAAGCTAAGTTGAAAGATGATGGTAGCAACTACACGGACTGGGTCCGTAACTTGAGGATTATCCTCATTGCTGCACAAAAGAATTACGTCCTGGAAGCACTGCTAGGTGACAAACCCGCTATAGGAGCAACGCCAGAAGTTGTGAACACCTGGCAGAGCAAAGTTGCTGACTACTTGATAGTTCAGTGTGCCATGCTTTACGGCTTAGAACCGGGACTTCAATGACGTTTTGAACGTCATGGAGCATATGAGATGTTCCAGGAGTTGAAGTTAATATTTCAAGAAAATGCCCGGATTGAGATATATGAAGTCACCAATAAGTTCTACAGCTGCAAAATGGAGGAGAATAGTTCTGTCAGTGAACATATACTCAGAATGTCTGGATACCACAACCACTTGACTCAGCTGGGAGTTAATCTTCCTGATGATAGTGTCATTGACAGAGTTTTTCAATCACTGCCACCAAGCTACAAGAGCTTTGTGATGAACGATAATATGCAAGGGGTGGATAAGATTACTCCCGAGCTCTTCGCAATGCCAAAGGCTGCGGAGGTAGAAATCAAGAAGGAGCATCAAGTGTTGATGGTCAACAAGACCACTAGTTTCAAGAAAAAGGGTAAAGGGAAGAAGGGGAACTTCAAGAAGAACAACAAGCAAGTTGCTGCTGAAGTGAAGAAACCCAAGTCTGGACCTAAGCCTGAAACTGAGTGCTTCTACTGCAAAGGAACTGGTCACTGGAAGCGGAACTGCCCCAAGTATTTGGCGAAGAAGAAGGATGTCAAAGTGGAAGGTATATTTGATATACATGTTATTGTTGTGTACTGATAACCCACAAGTATAGGGGACCGCAACAGTTTTCAAGGGTAGAGTATTCAACCCAAATTTATTGATTCGACACAAGGGGAGCCAAAGAATATTCTCAAGTATTAGTAGCCGAGTTGTCAATTCAACCACACCTGGAAACTTAATATCCGCAGCAAAGTGTTTAGTATCAAAGTAATATGATAGCAGTGGTAACGGTAGTAAAAGGTAACGGTAGCAAAAGTAATATTTTTGGTGTTTTATAGTGATGATAACAATAGCAACGGAAAAGTAAATAAGCGAAGAACAATATATGGAAAGCTGGTAGGCAATGGATCGGTGATGGAGAATTATGCCGGATGCGATTCATCATGTAACAATCATAACATAGGGTGACACAGAACTAGCTCCAATTCATCAATGTAATGTAGGCATGTATTCCGAATATAGTCATACGTGCTTATGGAAAAGAACTTGCATGACATCTTTTGTCCTACCCTCCCATGATAGCGGGGTCCTAGCAGAAACTAAGGGATATTAAGGCCTCCTTTTAATAGAGTACCGAACCAAAACATTAACACATAGTGAACACATGAACTCCTCAAACTACGGTCATCACCAGGAGTGGTCCCGATTATTGTCACTTCGGGGTTGCCGGATCATAACACATAGTAGGTGACTATAGACTTGCAAGATAGGATCAAGAACTCTCATATATTGATGAAAAGATAATAGGTACAGATCTGAAATCATGGCACTCGGGCCCTAGTGACAAGCATTAAGCATAGAAAAGTCATAGCAACATCAATATCAGAACATAGTGGATACCAGGGATCAAACCCTAACAAAACTAACTCGATTACATGATAAATCTCATCCAACCCATCACCGTCTAGCAAGCCTACGATGGAATTACTCACACATGGCGGTGAGCATCATGAAATTGGTGATGGAGGATGGTTGATGATGACGATGGCGACGGATTCCCCTCTCCGGAGCCCCGAACAGACTCCGGATCAGCCCTCCCGAGAGAGTTTAGGGCTTGGCGGCGGCTTCGTATCGTAAAACGCGATGAATCGTTCTCTCTGGTTTTTTCTCCCTGAAAGTGAATATATGGAGTCAGGGTTGAGGCCGGTGGAGCATCAGGGGACACACGAGGCAGGGGGCGTGCCGAGGGGGTAGGGCGCGCCCCCACCCTCGTGGACAGGTGGAGGCCCCCCGACGTGGATCTTCCTTCCAATATTTTTTATATATTCCAAAATAATTCTCCATTGATTTTCAGATCATTCCGAGAACTTTTATTTCTGCACAAAAATAACACCATGACAATTCTGCTGAAAACAGCGTCAGTCCGGGTTAGTTCCATTCAAATCATGCAAGTTAGAGTCCAAAACAAGGGCAAAAGTGTTTGGGAAAGTAGATACGACGGAGACGTATCAACTCCCCCAAGCTTAAACCTTTGCTTGTCCTCAAGCAATTCAGTTGATAAACTGAAAGTGATAAAGAAATACTTTTACAAACTTTGTTTGCTCTTGTTGTTGTAAATATGTAAAGCCAGCATTCAAGTTTTCAGCAAAGATTATGAACTAACCATATTCACAATAACATTTAGGTCTCATGTTTACTCATATCAATGGCATAATCAACTAGCGAGCAATAATAATAAATCTCGGATGACAACACTTTCTCAAAACAATCATGATATGATATAACAAGATGGTATCTCGCTAGCCCTTTCTGAGACCGCAAAATATAAATGCAGAGCACCTTTAAAGATCAAGGACTGACTAGACATTGTAATTCATGGTAAAAGAGATCCAGTCAAGTCATACTCAATGTAAACTAACAGTAATGGATGCAAATGACAGCGGTGCTCTCCAACTGGTGCTTTTTAATAAGAGGATGATGACTCAGCATAAAAGTAAATAGATAGGCCCTTCATAGAGGGAAGTAGGGATTTGTAGAGGTGCCAAAGCTCGGTTTTGAAATAGATAAGAATAATATTTTGAGCGGTATACTTTCATTGTCAACATAACAACCAAGAGATGGCGATATCTTCCATGCTACACACATTATAGGCGGTTCTCAAACAGAATGGTAAAGTTTATACTCCCCCTCCACCAACAGGCATCAATCCATGGCTTGCTCGAAAAAACGAGTGCCTCCAACTAACAACAGTCCCGGGGGAGTTTTGTTTACAATTATTTTGATTTGATTTGCATAAAGCATGGGACTGGGCATCCCGGTGACCAGCCATTTTCTCGTGAGTGAGGAGTGGAGTCCACTCCTCTTGAGAATAACCCGCCTAACATGGAAGATACAGACAACCCTAGTTGATACATGAGCTATTCGAGCATACAAAACAGAATGTTTATTTGAAGGTTTAGAGTTTGGCACATACAAATTTACTTGGAACGGCAGGTAGATACCGTATATAGGTAGGTATGGTGGACTCATATGGAACAACTTTGGGGTTTATGGAATTGGATGCACAAGTAGTACTCCCACTTAGTACAGGTGAAGGCTAGCAAAGGACTGGGAAGCGACCAGCTAGAGAGTGACAACAGTCATGAACATGCATTAAAATTAATCAACACCGAATGCAAGCTTGAGTAGGATATAATGCACCATGAACATAAATATCGTAGATGCTATGTTGATTCTGTTTCAACTACATGCGTGAACATGTGCCAAGTCAAGCCACTCGAATCATTCAAAAGAGGATACCACCCTATCATACCACATCACAACCATTTTAATAGCATGTTGGCACGCAAAGTAAACCATTATAAGCTCCTGGCTAATTAAGCATGTCATAACCAACTACAATCTCTAATTGTCATTGCAAACATGTTTATTCATAATAGGCTGAATCAGGAACGATGAACTAATCATATTTACAAAAACAAGAGAGGTCGAGTTCATACCAGCTTTTCTCATCTCAATAAGTTCATCCTATAATCATCATGATTGCCTTTCACTTTGCACGACCGAATAGTGTGGATAATAATAATAGTGCACGTGCATTGGACTAAGCTGGAATCTGCAAGCATTCAATTCAAGAGAGAAGACAAGGTAATATGGGCTCTTTGTTAGATCAACGATAATGCATATAAGAGCCACTTTAACATTTTCATTATGGTCTTCTCCTATCGACCCCCAAAGAAAAAGAAAAGAAATAAAACTATTTACACGGGAAAGCTCCCAACAAGCAAAAGAAGAACGAGAAATCTTTTTGGGTTTTCTTTTTAATTACTACTACAAGCATGGAAATTAAACTAATTAAAAGCTACAACTATTTTTTTTGTTTTTCTTAAGGTTTATTAAACACACAAGAAGAAAGCATAAAAAGGAAAATAAACTAGCATGGATATTACAATGAAATAGTATGAGCACCGATAACTAGCAATGAGTGTGTGAACATGAATGTAATGTCGGTGAGAAATACGTACTCCCCCAAGCTTAGGCTTTTGGCCTAAGTTGGTCTATGGCCACGGCTGGCCTGGCGGATATCCAAAGTTGTAGCTGGGGTCGTACTGAGATGCAACAGCTATTGCCTCATGAGCTGCCACTTGGAGACGAGCCGTCTCCGTCCTCCTCTTATACTCATCCGCCTCCTCCCTGGTTATAATATATCTCCCTTTTGCCTGAGAGTCAAAGAAAGTAGGAGCAGGGAGAGCGACGTGATAGGTGCGTCGTCTGTCAAAGATTAGTCGGTACTGGAGGAAATGATCGTTCCTCTCAACAAACTGATGACGAACCATGGCCTCATAATCTAGATAAACAGGAGGCAACTCAATATCATACCCACGTATGGGTATATCAAGAAAATTAGCTAGACGGGTTGCATAAATTCCACCAAAGAAATCTCCATGAATACGATTATTATGCAACCTACGTGCAATGATAGCCCCCAAGTTGTATTGTTTCTCTCCTAAAACAGCGCTTTTGAGAATGCTAAGATCAGGCACACACATGTGACATGCTTCATCTTTACCATTAATGCATCTACCTATGAAGAGAGCAAAATAATGTATAGCAGGAAAATGAATTCTCCCCACGGTATCTTGTGTTATATCTCTAGATTCCCCCACATTTATACTAGCAAGAAAATCTCTAAACTCATATTTGCGAGGCTCACTAGTGCTGCCCCATTGTCGAAGTTTGCAAGCAGTATTAAAATCCTCTAAGTCCATAGTATAAGAATTTTCATAAAGATCAAATAGGACAGTTTGAGAATTGCGTGATGATGAAAATTCAAACCTCCTCACAAAGGAATCAGTGAGATAGTGGTATTGGCAGCACTTATCTGCCTTGAAGCTCTCAAGATCGGCATTATGCACATACGCGTTAAATTCTTCCTTGATTCCTGCTCGATCCATAAAGTCCTCTGACGGCCATTCACAAGCCCGCACATGAGCTTCCCTCTGTGGTTCATCATCGACATCGCGTATTGCGAGCCTGGGTCCTTGCTTCCTTGAAGGACTACCTTGGTACATTTTCCTAAACATATTTCTTCCTCTGAAAAATTTCTGAAATTTTAGTAACTTCAAAATAAAAGTGAACCAAACTCAACAATATTGATAGCAACTATTCCTACAAGTGCCTAGAGGCAATATCATGCATCAAAACTACTTTTGACCATATAAATTTGACATGCAAGCTCAAGAATAGGGTCACCTAAGCAGCAAAAATATGCAATGAGTAAAGCACTAGAACAAAAACTAATTGGACCATTGGAGGAGTCACATACCAAGGAACAATCCCCCAAAGCATTTTTTTGAATGGATCTTTGAGCAAGGAGATCGAAAATGGCAGCAAAATGAGCTTGGACTCGGGTTTGAGCTGGTTAGTGATGTTTGTGGGAGGAAGAAGGAGTGTGTGGTAGCGGGAATAAGTGGAGGGAGCCACCGTGGGCCCATGAGGCAGGGGGCGTGCCCTCCACCCTTGTGGCCAGGTGCTTGCTCCCCCTACTATGTTCTTAGTGCCAGATATTCTCAAATTTTCTAGAAAAAATCATATTTAATTTTCAGGGCATTTGGACAACTTTTATTTTCGGGGTATTTTTTATTGCATGGATAATTCAGAAAACATACATAAATTATTATTTTTGCTTTATTTAATATAGATAACAGAAAGTAAAAAGAGGGCACAGAGAGTTGTGTTTTCTAAATTCGTCCATCTCATGTTCATCAAAAGGAATCCACTAACAAGGTTGATCAGGTCTTGTTAACAAACTCATTCTGAATAACATGGAACCAGAGAATTTAGAATAACACTAGGTTACCTCAATGGGGATATGCACATCCCCAACAATAAGAATATCATATTTCTTCTTGACAGTAGGAAGAGGAAATTCAAAACCTCCAAAAATAATCGATGAAATTTTTCCAATAGAGTTTATACTATGAACTTGAGGTTGTTTCCTTGGAAAGTGTACCGTATGCTCATTGCCATTAACATGAAAAGTGACATTGCCTTTGGTGCAATCAATAACAGCCCCTGTAGTATTCAAAAAGGGTCTTCCAAGAATAATAGACATACCATCGTCCCCAGGAATATCAAGGATAACAAAGTCCGTTAAAATAGTAACGTCTGCAACCACAACAGGCACATCCTCAAAAATACCAACAGGTATAGCAGTTGATTTATCAGCCATTTGCAAAGATATTTCAGTAGGTGTCAACTTATTCAAATCAAGTCTACGATATAAAGAGAGAGGCATAACACTAACACCGTCTCTAAGATCACATAAAGCAGTTTTAACATAGTTTCTTTTAATGGAGCATGGTATAGTTGGTACTCCGGGATCTCCTAGTTTCTTAGGTATTCCACCCTTAAAAGTATAATTAGAAAGCATGGTGGAAATTTCAGCTTCCGGTATCTTTCTTTTATTAGTAACAATATCTTTCATGTACTTAGCTTAAGGATTCATTTTAAACATATCAGTCAAACGCATACGCAAGAATATAGGTCTAATCATTTCAGCAAAGCGCTCAAAATCCTCATCATCCTTTTTCTTGGATGGTTTAGGAGGAAAAGGCATGGGTTTCTGAACCCATGGTTCTCTTTCTTTATTGTGCTTCCTAGCAAAAAAGTCTCTCTTATCATAACGTTGATTCTTTTATTGTGGGTTATCAAGATCAACATCAGGTTCAATCTCTACATCATTATTATTACTAGGTTGAGCATAACATGAACATCATTATTAACATTATCACTAGGTTCATGCTCATTACCAGATTGTGTTTCAGCATCATAAATAGAAATGTCATTGGGATTCTCAGGTGTGTCAACAACAAGTTCACTAGAAGCATGCAAAGTCCTATCATTTTTCATTTTCTTCCTTTTAGAAGGACTAGGTGCATCAATATTATTTCTCTGAGAATCTTGCTCAATTCTCTTAGGATGGCCCTCAGGATACAAAGGTTCCTGAGTCATTTTACCACATCTAGTCATAACTCTAACAACATTACCATTTTTCTTACTATTCAATTCATTGAGCAAATCATTCTGAGCTTTGAGTACTTGTTCTACTTGAGTGGTAACCATAGAAGCATGTTAACTTATAAGTTTTAGTTCACCTTTAACATTAGTCATATAATCACCCAAGTGTTCAAGCATATCGCATTGCATTTTAATTCCCTACCAAAATAAGCATTGAAGTTTTCTTGTTTAACCATAAAGTTATCAAACTCATCCAAGCATGGGCTAGCAAACTTAGTAAATGGGATTTTAGCTCTATCATATCTATAGAGAGAATTTACCTTTACTACCTGTGTCGGGTTGTCAAGACTGTGTGTTTCTTCAACATGCAGTAAATTAAGACCATGTATTTCTTCAATAGGAGGTAAATTCTTAACATCTTCAACTTTAATACCTTTTTCTTTCATAGATTTCTTTGCCTCTTGCATATCTTCAGGACTGAGAAATAGAATATCCCTTTTCTTCGGAGTTGGCTTAGGATTTGGTTCCGGAAGTGTCCAATTGTTTTCATTGGTCAACATATTATTCAATAAAATGTCAGCTTCATCTAGTGTTCTTTCCCTGAAAACACAACCAACACAACTATCCAGGTGGTCTCTGGAAGCATCGGTTAGTCCATTATAAAAGATATCAAGCATTTCATTTTTCTTAAGAGGATGATCAGGCAAAGCATTAAGTAACTGGAGAAACCTCCCCCAAGCTTGTGGGAGGCTCTCTTCTTTAATTTGCACAAAATTATATATTTCACTTAAAGCAGCTTGTTTCTTATGAATGGGGAAATATTTAGCGGAGAAGTAATAAATCAAATCCTGGGGACTACACACACAACCAGGATCAAGAGAATTAAACCATATCTTAGCATCACCCTTTAATGAGGACGGAAATAATTTTAGGATATAATAGTAGCGAGTTTTCTCGTTATTAGTGAACAGGGTGGCTATATCATTTAATTTAGTAAGATGTGCCACAACAGTTTCAGATTCATAGACACAAAAAGGATCAGATTCAACCAAAGTAATTATATCAGGGTCGACAGAGAATTCATAATCCTTATCAGTAAGAAAGATAGGTGAACTAGCATAATCAGGATCATATTTCATTCTAGCATTCAAAGTTTTTTTGTTTCAGCTTAGCTAATAATTTCTTAAGATCACTCCTATCATTACATGCAAGAAAGTCTAGCAGTTTCTTCATCCATAACATAGCCCTCAGGCACAATAGGTAGTTCATATCTGGGGGAGAATCTTCATCATCACTTTCATCAATATTATCAGTTTCAATAATTTCATTCTCTCTAGCCCTAGCAAGTTGTTCATCAAGAAATTCACCAAGTGGCACAGTAGTATCAAGCATAGAAGTAGTTTCATCATAAGTATCATGCATAGCAGAAGTGGCGTCATCAATAACATACGACATATCAGAATTAATAGTAGAAGCAGGTTTAGGTGTCGCAAGCTTACTCAAAACAGAAGGTGAATCAAGTGCAGAGCTAGATGGCAGTTCCTTACCTCCCGTCGTAGTTGAGGGATAAATCTTGCTTCTTGGATCTTTCAAGTTCTTCATAATGATAAGCAGATATAAATCCCAAGTGACTCAAAGAATAGAGTTATGCTCCCCAGCAACGGCGCCAGAAAATAGTCTTGATAACCCACAAGTATGGGGGATCGCAACAGTTTTCGAGGGTAGAGTATTCAACCCAAATTTATTGATTCGACACAAGGGGAGCCAAACAATATTCTCAAGTATTAGCAGCCGAGTTGTCAATGCAACCACACCTGGAAACTTAATATCTGCAGCAAAGTATTTAGTAGCAAAGTAATATGATAGTAGTGGTAACGGTAGTAAAAGGTAACGGTAGCAAAAGTAATATTTTTGGTGTTTTATAGTGATGATAACAATAGCAAAGGAAAAGTAAATAAGCGAAGAACAATATATGGAAAGCTGGTAGGCAATGGATCGGTGATGGAGAATTATGCCGGATGCGGTTTGATACGTCCATTTTGCATCATGCTTTTATATCGATATTTATTGCATTATGGGCTGTTATTACACATTATGTCACAATACTTATGCCCATTCTCTCTTATTTTACAAGATTTACATAAAGAGGGAGAATGCCGGTAGCTGGGATTCTGGGCTGGAAAAGGAGCAAATATTAGAGACCTATTCTTCACAGCTCCAAAAGTCCTGAAACTTCACGGAAGTTATTTTCAGAATATATAAAAAATACTGAGCGCAAGAAGTACCAGAGGGGGGGCACTCACTAGCCACGAGGGTGGGGGGCGCGCCCTACCCCCTGGGCGCGCCCCCTGCCTCGTGGGCCCCCTGGTGGCCCTCCGATGCCCATCTTCTGCTATATGGAGTCTTTCGTTGGGGAAAAAATCATAAGCAAGCTTTCAGGACGAGACTCCGCCGCCATGAGGCGGAACCTTGGCGGAACCAATCTAGGGCTCCGGCGGAGCTGTTCTACTGGGGAAACTTCCCTCCCGGAGGGGGAAATCATCGCCATCGTCATCACCAACGCTCCTCTCATCGGGAGAGGGCAATCTCCATCAACATCTTCACAGTTCTGTATCCAATTCTTGTCTCTAAGTTTGGGATTGGTACCTGTAGGTTGCTAGTAGTGTTGATTACTCCTTGTAGTTGATGCTAGCCGGTTTATTTGGTGGAAGATCATATGTTCAGATCCTATATGTATATTAATACCCCTCTGATTATGAACATGAATATGCTTTGTGAGTAGTTACGTTTGTTCCTGAGGACATGTGAGAAGTCTTGCTATTAGTAGTCATGTGAATTTGGTATTCGTTCGATATTTTGATGAGATGTATGTTGTCTCTCCTCTAGTGGAGTTATGTGAATGTCGACTACATGAAACTTCACCATTATTTGGGCCTACAGGAAGGCATTGGGAAGTAATAAGTAGATGATGTGTTGCTAGAGTGACAGAAGCTTAAACCCTAATTTATGCGTTGCTTCGTAAGGGGCTGATTTGGATCCATATGTTTCATGCTATGGTTAGGTTTACCTCAATACTTCTGTTGTAGTTGCGGATGCTTGCAATGGGGGTTAATCATAAGTGGGATGCTTGTCCAAGTAAGGACAGCACCCAAGCACTGGTCCACCCACATATCAGATTATCAAAGTACCGAACGCGAATCATATGAACGTGATGAAAACTAGCTTGACGATAATTCCCATGTGTCCTCGGGAGTGCTTTACTTCATATAAGAGTTTGTCCAGGCTTGTCCTTTGCTACAAAAAGGATTGGGCCACCTTGCTGCACTTTATTTACTTTTGTTACTTGTTGCTCGTTACAAATTATCTTATCACAAAACTATCTGTTATCTATAATTTCAGTGCTTGCAGAGAATACCTTGTTGAAAACCGCTTATCATTTCCTTCTGCTCCTCGTTGGGTTTGACACTCTTACTTATAGAAAGGACTACGATAGATCCCCTATACTTGTGGGTCATCACGGTTCATCATGTAAAAGTCGTAACATAGGGTGACACAGAACTATCTCCAAATCATTAATGTAATGTAGGCATGTATTCCGAATATAGTCATACATGCTTATGGAAAAGAACTTGCATGGCATCTTTTGTCCTACCCTCCCGTGGCAGCGGGGTCCTAGCGGAAACAAAGGGATATTAAGGCCTCCTTTTAATAGAGTACCAGACTAAAGCATTAACACATAGTGAATACATGAACTCCTCAAACTACGGTCATCACCGGGAGTGGTCCCGATTATTGTCACTTCAGAGTTGCCGGATCATAACACATAGTTGGTGACTATAGACTTGCAAGATAGGATCAAGAACTCTTTTATATTTATGAAAACATAATAGGTTCAGATCTGAAATCATGGAAGTCGGGCCCTAGTGACAAGCATTAAGCATAGCAAAGTAATAGCAACATCAATCTCAGAACATAGTGGATACTAGGGATCAAACCCTAACAAAACTAACTCGATTACATGATAAATCTCATCCAACCCATCACCGTCCAACAAGCCTACGATGGAATTACTCACACACGGCGGTGAGAATCATGAAATTGGTGATGGAGGATGGTTGATGATAACGATGGCGACGGATTCCCCTCTCCGGAGCCCCGAACGGACTCCAGATCAGCCCTCTCGAGAGAGTTTAGGGCTTGGCGGCGGCTCAGTTTCGTAAAACGCGATGAATCCTTCTCTCTGGTTTTTTCTCCCCGAAAGTGAATATATGGAGTCAGGGTTGAGGTCGGTGGAGCGTCAGGGGGCCCACGAGGTAGGGGCGCGCCCAGGGCGTAGGGCATGATAACCCACAGGTATAGGGGATCGCAACACTTTTCGAGGGTAAAGTATTCAACCCAAATTTATTTATTCGACACAAGGGGAGCCAAAGAATACTCTCAAGTATTAGCAGCTGAGTTGTCAATTCAACCACACCTACAAACTTAGTATCTGCAACAAAGTATTTAGTAGCAAAATAATATGATAGTAGTGGTAACGGTAAAAAAGGTAATGGTAGTAAAAGCAATGTTTTTGGTATTTTTGTAGTGATGATATCAATAGCAACGGGAAAGTAAATAAGCGGAGAACAATATATGGAAAGCTTGTAGGCAATGGATCGGTGATGGAGAATTATGCCGGATGCGGTTCATCATGTACCAGTCATAACCTAGGGTGACACAGAACTAGCTCCAGTCCGTCAATGTAATGTAGGCATGTATTCCAAATATAGGCATACGTGCTTATGGAAAACAACTTGCATAACATCTTTTGTCCTACCCTCCCGTGGCAGCGGGGTCCTTACGGAAACTAAGGGATATTAAGGCCCCGGAACAAAGCATTAACACATAGTGAATACATGAACTCCTCAAACTATGGTCATCATCGGTAAGTATCCCGATTATTGTCACTTCAGGATTAACGGATCATAACACATAATAGGTGACTATAGACTTGCAAGATAGGATCAAGAACACTAATATATTGATGAAAACATAATAGGTTCAGATATGAAATCATGGCACTCGGGCCCTAGTGACAAGCATTAAGCATAGCAAAGTCATAGCAACATCAATCTCAGAACATAGTGGATACTAGGGATCAAACCCTAACAAAACTAACTCGATTACATGATAGATCCCATCCAACCCATCACCGTCCAACAAGCCTACGACGGAATTACTCACGCACGGTGGTGAGCATCATGAAATTGGTAATGGAGGATGGTTGATGATGACGATGGCAACGGATTCCCCTCTCCGGAGTCCCGAACGGACTCCAGATGAGCCCTCCCGAGAGGTTTTAGGGCATGGCGGCGGCTCCGTATCGTAAAAAGCGATGAATTCTTCTCTTTGATTTTTTTCTCCCCGAAACACAATATATGGAGTTGGAGTCGGAGAGGCAACAGGGGGCCCACGAGGTAGGGGGGCGCGCCCTAGGGGGGAAGGTGATACGTCCATTTTGTATCATGCTTTTATATCAATATTTATTGCATTATGGGCTGTTATTACACATTATGTCACAATACTTATGCCTATTCTATCTTATTATACAAGGTTTACATAAAGAGGGAGAATGCCGACAGCTAGGATTCCGGCTGGAAAAGGAGCAAATATTAGAGACCTATTCTGCATAGCTCCAAAAGTCCTGAAACTTCACGGATGATGTTTTCCAAATATATAAAAAAGATTGAGCTCAAGAACTTCACCAGGGGGGCCAGACCCTGCCCACGAGGGTGGGGGGCGCGCCCTACCCCCTGGGTGCGCCCCCCTACCTCGTGGGCCCCCTGGTGGCTCTCCGGTTACCATCTTCTGCTATATGGACTCTTTTGATGGAAAAAATCACAAGCCATATTCTCGGACAAAACTCCGCCGCCACGAGGAGGAACCTTGGAGGAGCCAATCTAGGGTTCTGGCGGGGCTGTTCTGCCGAGGAAATTTCCCTCCCGGAGGGGGAAATCATCGCCATCGTCATCACCAACACTCCTGTCATCAGGAGAGGGCAATCTCCATCAACATCTTCATCAGCACCATCTCATCTCAAAACCCTAGTTCACCTCTTGTATCCAATTCTTGTCTCCAAGTCCGGGATTGGTGCTAGTAGGTTGCTAGTAGTGTTAATTACTCCTTGTAGTTGATGCTAGTTGGTTTAATTGGTGGAATATCATATGTTCAGATCCTATGTGCATATTAATACCCCTCTGATTATGAACATGTTTATGCTTTGTGAGTAGTTACTTTTTTTCCTGAGGACATGGGAGAAGTCTTGCTATTAGTAGTCATGTGAATTTGGTATTCGTTCGATATTTTGATGAGATGTATGTTGTCTCTCCTCTAGTGGTGTTATGTGAACGTCGACTACATGACACTTCACCATTGTTTGGGCCTAGAGGAAGGCATTGGGAAGTAATAAGTATATGATGGGTTGCTAGAGTGATTGAAGCTTAAACCCTAGTTTATGCGTTGCTTCGGAAGGGGCTGATTTGGATCCATATGTTTCATGCTATGGTTAGGTTTACCTTAATACTTTTGTTGTATTTGCGGATGCTTTCAATAGAGGTTAATCATAAGTGGGATGTTTGTCCAAGTAAGGGCAGCACCCAAGCACCGGTCCACCCACATACCAAATTATCAAAGTACCGAACGCGAATCATATGAGCGTGATGAAAACTAGCTTGACGATATTCTCATGTGTCCTTGGGAGCGCTTTACATCATATTAGAGTTTGTCCAGGCTTGTCCTTTTCTACAAAAGGATTGGGCTACGTTGCTGCACTTTATTTACTTTTGTTACTTGTTGCTCGTTACAAATTATCCTACCACAAAACTATCTGTTACCACTTATTTTAGTACTTGTAGAGAATACCTTGCTGGAAACCGCTTATCATTTCCTTCTGCTCCTCGTTGGGTTCGACACTCTTACTTATTGAAAGGACTACGATAGATCCCCTATACTTGTGGGGTCATCAAGACTCTTTTATGGCGCCGTTGCCGGGGAGTGAAGCGCCTTTGGTAGGTGGAGTTTGGTAAGGAAAAATTTATATAGTGTTCTGAAATTTACTGTCACTTGTTACTATGGAAAGTAATCCTCTGAGGGGCTTGTTCGGGGTATCTTCACCCCAACCAGTAGAGCAAAGAGTTGCTCTTCAACCTACGGAACCTACTGAAAATGAAAATGCTTGCTTTGAAATTCCTTTGGGTATGGTAGAAAAACTGCTAGCTAATCCTTTTTTAGGAGATGGAACAAAACATCCTGATGAGCATCTAACATATGTGGATGAAGTTTGTGGATTATTTAAGCTTGCAGGTGTACCCGGAGATGTTGTTAAGAAGAAGGTCTTCCCTTTATCTTTGAGGGGAGATGCATCAACATGGTATAGGCTATGTGATGATATGGAGTCTTGGAATTACAAACGATTGAAATTGGAATTTCATCAAAAGTTTTATCCTATGCATCTAGTTCACCGTGATCACAATTATATATATAATTTTTGGCCTCGCGAAGGAGAAATCATCGCTCAAGCTTGGGGGAGGCTTAAATCAATGTTATATTCATGCCCCAATCATGAGCTCTCAAGAGAAATGATTATTCAAAAAATTTATGCTCGGCTTTCTGATAACAATCGCACCATGCTTGATACTTCTTGTGCTGGCTCTTTTATGATGAAGACTATTGAATTCAAATGGGATTTATTGGAAAGAATTAAACGCAACTCCGAAGATTGTGACCTCAACAATGGTAAGGAGTCAGGTATGACACCTAGTTTTGATTGTGTTAAATCTTTTATGGATACCGATATTTTCCATAAATTTAGCACTAAATATGGACTTGACTCTGAGATAGTAGCTTCTTTCTGTGAATCTTTTGCTGCTTATGTTGATCTCCCCAAGGAGAAGTGGTTTAAATATCATCCTCCCATAGAAGTAAAAGTAGCTGCACCTATTAAAGTTGAAGAAAAGACTATTACTTATAATGATCCTATTGTTCCTACTTCTTATGTTGAGAAACCACCTTTCCCTGTTAGGATCCAGGATCATGCTAAAGCTTCAAATGTGGTTCATAAAAGCAATATTAAAACATATACACCTCCTGAGCAAGTTAAAGTTGAACCTAATATTGCTATTGTTAAAGATCTCTTGTCTGATAATATAGATGGGCATGTTATTTATTTCTGTGATGAAACTGCTAGAATTGCTAAACCCCGTGATACAGATAAACCTAGACATGTAGTAGGTATGCCTGTTATTTCTATTAAAATAGGAGATCATTGTTATCATGGCTTATGTGATATGGGTGCTAGTGCTAGTGCAATACCTATTGACTTATACAACGAAATTATGCATGACATTGCACCTGTTGAGTTAGAAGATGTTGATGTCACAATTAAACTTGCCAATAGAGATACTATTTCACCAATGGGAATTGTTAGAGATGTTGAAGTCTTGTGTGGGAAAACTAAATATCCTGCTGATTTTCTTGTTCTTGGTTCCCCACAAGATAGCTTATGTCCCATTATATTTGGTAGACCCTTCTTAAATACTGCTAATGCTACCATAGATTGCAAAAGAGATGTTGTTACTATCGGTTTGGATGATACGACTCATGAATTTAATTTTTTGAAATTTAGTAGACAATACCGTGAAGAAGAATTACCTAGTAAAGATGAAATTATTAGTCTTGCTTCTATTGCCGTACCTCCTAGTGATCCTTTAGAACAATATTTGCTAGACCATGAAAATGATATGTTTATGAATGAAAGAAGGGAATTAGATGAAGTATTGTGTAAACAGGAACCTATTCTGAAACACAATTTACCTGTTGAAATCCTAGGGATCCTCCTCCACCCAAGGGTGATTCCGTGTTTGAACTTAAACCATGACCGGATACTCTTAAATATGCTTATGTTGATGAGAAAAAGATATATCCTGTTATTATTAGTGCTAACCTTTCATAACATGAAGAAGAGAGATTATTGAAAACTCTAAAGAAGCACCATGCTGCTATTGGGTATACTCTTGATGATCTTAAGGGCATTAGTCCCACTCTTTGTCAACATAAAATTAATTTGGAAGAAGATGCTAAACCAGTTCATGATCATCAACGCCATCTGAATCCTAAAATGAAAGATGTGGTAAGAAAGGAGATACTAAAGCTCCTTGAGGCAGGTGTAATTTAACCTGTTGCTGATAGTCAGTGGGTAATCCTTGTTCATTGTGTCCCTAAGAAGGGAGGTATTACTATTGTTCCTAATGATAAAGATGAATTGATTCCTCAAAGAATTATTACTGGTTATCGGATGGTAATTGATTTCTGCAAGTTAAATAAGGCCACAAAAAAAGATCATTACCCTTTACCTTTTATCGATCAAATGCTAGAAATATTATCCAAACATACACATTTTTGCTTTCTAGATGGTTATTCTTGTTTCTCTCAAATACCTGTGTCAGCCAAAGATCCATCAAACACTACTTTTACATGCCCTTTTGGTACTTTTGCTTATAGACGTATGCCTTTTGGTTTATGTAATGCACCTTCTACCTTTCAAAGATGCATGATGGCTATATTCTCTGACTTCTGTGAAAAGATTTGTGAGGTTTTCATGGACGAATTTTCCGTCTATGGATCTTCTTTTGATGATTGCTTGAGCAACCTTGATTGAGTTTTGCAGAGATGTGAAGAAACTAATCTTGTCCTGAATTGGCAAAAGTGCCACTTTATGGTTAATGAAGCTATTGTCTTGGGGCATAAAGTTTCTGGAAGAGGAATTGAAGTTGATAAAGCCAAGGTTGATGCTATTGAAAAGATGCCATGTCCCAAGGACATCAAAGGTATAAGAAGTTTCCTTGGTCATGCTGGTTTTTATAGGAGGTTCATTAAGGACTTCTCAAAAATCTCTTGGCCTCTGACTAATTTATTACAAAAAGATATACCATTGGTCTTTGATGATGATTGTGTAGAAGCATTTGAAATACTTAAGAAAGCATTGATCTCTGCACCTATTGTGCGGCCCCCTGATTGGAATTTACCCTTTGAAATTATGTGTGATGCTAGTGATTATGTTGTAGGTGCTGTTCTAGGACAATGAGTTGATAAGAAACTAAATGTTATTCAATATGCTAGTAAAACTCTAGACAATGCTAAAGAAATTATGCTACTACTGAAAAAGAATTCTTAGCAGTTGTATTTGCTTGTGATAAGTTTAGACCTTATATTGTTGATTCTAAAGTAACTATTCACACTGATCATGTTGCTATTAAATATCTTATGGAAAAGAAAGATGCTAAACCTAGACTTATTAGATGGGTTCTCTTGCTACAAGAATTTGATTTACATATTGTTGATAGAAAAGGAGCCGAGAACCCCGTTGCAGACAACTTGTCTAGGTTAGAAAATGTGCTTGATGACCCACTACCTATTGATGATAGCTTTCCTGATGAGCAATTAAATGTCATAAATGCTTCTCATACTGCTCCATGGTATGCTGATTATGCTAATTACATTGTTGCTAAGTTTATACCACCTAGTTTCACATACCAGCAAAAGAAAAAGTTCTTCTATGATTTGAGGCATTACTTTTGGGATGACCCACATGTTTATAAAGAAGGATTAGATGGTGTTATTAGACGTTGTGTACCTGAGCATGAACAGGAACAGATCCTACGCAAGTGTCACTACGAAGCTTATGGAGGGCACCATGCTGGAGATAGAACTGCACATAAGGTACTACAATCTGGTTTTTATTGGCCTACTCTCTTCAAGGATGCCCGTAAGTTTGTCTTATCTTGTGATGAATGTCAAAGAATTGATAATATTAGTAGACGTCAAGAAATGCCTATGAATTATTCACTTGTTATTGAACCATTTGATGTTTGGGGCTTTGACTATATGGGACCTTTTCCTTCCTCTAATGGTTATACACATATTTTAGTTGTTGTTGATTACGTTACTAAGTGGGTAGAAGCTATTCCAACTAGTAGTGTTGATCATAACACTTCTATTAATATGCTTAAAGAAGTTATTTTTCCAAGATTTGGAGTCCCTAGATATTTAATGACTGATGGTGGTTCACATTTTATTCATGGTGCTTTCCGTAAAATGCTTGCTAAATATGATGTTAATCATAGAATTGCATCCCCTTATCACCCTCAGTCTAGTGGTCAAGTAGAATTGAGTACTCCCTTCGTCCGGGTTTATTAGGCCTCTCAGCATCACAAGCATGTCCCCTTTTATAAGGCCCCGCATTGGAAAGGTGCATGCATGCAACCATTTCATTGGTTGTATTGAAAGCTATTGTTGTTGGTGCCATGGCTGAAAAGTTAATACACTTCATGTGTGCTTTTTCATTGGCTGCATGCATGTGAGAGAGTGCATTGGGAGTGGAATGGAATAATTAATGTGAGCAAATTACTATGTGTCTTGGTCTAAGAGAAGTTGTCTTTAGGCCTAATAAACCCGGACGGAGGGAGTAATAGAGAACTCAAATTAATTTTGCAAAAGACTGTTAATAGGTCTAGAAAGAATTGGTCCAAGAAACTTGATGATGCATTATGGGCCTATAGAACTGCATATAAAAACCCTATGGGTATGTCTCCGTATAAAATGGTCTATGGAAAAGCATGTCACTTACCTCTCGAACTAGAACACAAGGCTTATTGGGCTATTAAAGAACTAAATTATGATTTTAAACTTGCCGGTGAGAAGAGGTTATTTGATATTAACTCACTTTGATCAATGGAGAACCCAAGCCTACGAAAATGCCAAGTTGTTTAAAGAAAAAGTTAAAAGGTGGCATGATAAAAGAATACAAAAGTGTGAGTTTAATGTAGGTGACTATTTATTGCTATACAATTCTCGTTTAAGATTTTTTGCAGGAAAACTTCTCTCTAAATGGGAAGGTCCTTACGTTATCGAAGAGGTCTACCGTTCCGGTGCCATAAAAATCAACAACTTCGAAGGCACAAATCCGAAGGTGGTAAATAGTCAAAGAATCAAACATTATATCTCAGGTAATCCCATAAATGTTGAAACCAATGTTATTGAAACCATAACCCCGGAGGAATACATAAGGGACACTTTTCGGAACGTTCCAGACTCCGAAAAGGAATAGGTATGTGGTACGGTAAGTAAACCGACTCCAAAACAGTTTTTAAGGCAATATTTCTTTGTTTTGGAATATTTAGAAAAATAGAAAAATAAGCAGCAATCCGGAAAGGACACGAGGGCTCCACGAGGGTGGAGGGCGCGCCCTACCCCCCTGGGCACCGCCCCCTACCTCGTGGGCACCTCATGTGCTCTCCTGACTCCGATTTCTTACATGACACGTATTTTGGTCGGTAAAAATTCATTATATAATCTCCCGGGGGTTTTGACTCCCGTATCACGCAAAAATCTCCTGTCTTTGTTTTGAGCTATTTTCTGTCAGGGTTCTCAAGGCCACTCACTATGTCGTCTCCCTCCTCCTCCAACCATGAGGGCAATGATGCTTGGCTAATGAAGATAGAGCTTAAGAGAGAAGAACCTATGGAGGTCAACAAGGATGAAGGGATCAAGAAGGCCATGGAGGACCAAGTTCCAGCAATAGAGGACACCCTTCAACTTGATCACAATCTTCTTACCCCAACAGAAATCGAAGCTTTCAAGATGATTGAGTTGGCTCGTATACAAAATAAGTATCTCACACGTGAAAATATTTTGTTGAAGGAGCATATCATTGCACTCAAGGGCATTATCCGCAAGCTAGAAGACCTCTTACGCTCGATGTGCGACTATCCATCATCAACAACTCCACCTTCTTCACCAACAAAGAAGAATTAAGTATCTGGTATGGGCACTCCACTTGGCAACTGCCAAGCTTGGGGGAGTGCGCCGGTATCGTATCACCATCACTTTTATCTTTACCGTTTTTCTTAGTTCGATCCTTTTGGTAATATCTTGATCTAGTAGAATAAAAGTTCTTAGTATGATCTAGTAGTGAGTTTTGCTTTATTATCCTTCTATGTAATCGAGTCCTTGAGCTATATAATAAAGATTAGTGTTGAGTCAAGGGCTTGCTTATTTTTGCCATAATCCAAATAAAAGAAAAGAAAAGAGAAAGAAATAAAAGAAACAAATAGATCATGTGAGTCTTATGGAGAGTAATGAGCTCACATAGAAGGAGTATGATAAATAAAAGTTATTGAGGGTTGACAAACATAGTTTTGGTCATCGTTGCAATTAATAGGAAGTAATAAAGAAAGAGAGGTCTTCACATATAAATATACTATCTTGGACATCTTTTATGATTGTGAGCACTCATTAAAATATGACATGCTAAAGAGTTGCTATTGGACAAGGAAGACAACATAATGGGTTATGTTTTCTTACATCTGAGATAAATTATATTGTCTTGGATCCTCCAACATGTTGAGCTTGCCTTTCCCCCTCATGCTAGCCAAATTCATTGCACCAAGTAGAGATACTACTTGTGCTTCCAAATACCATTAAACCAGTTTTGCCATGAGAGTCCACCATACCTACCTATGGGTTGAGTAAGATCCATCAAGTAAGTTGTCATCGGTGCAAGCAATAAAAATTGCTCTCCAAATATGTATGATTGATTGGTGTGATAGAAATAAGCTTTATACAATCATGTGATATGGAAGTAATAAAAGTGACAGACTGCATAATAAAGGTCCATATCACAAGTGGCCATATAAAGTGACATTTTTTCGCATTAGGATTTTGTGCACCCAACCATAAAAGCGCATCACAACCTCTGCTTCCCTCTGCGAAGGGCCTATCTTTTACTTTTATCTCCTATACTGCAAAAGAGTCAAGGTGATCTTCACCCTTCCTTTTTACATTTTATCCTTTGGCAAGCACAATATGTTGGAAAGATCCTGGTATATATGTCTAATTGGATGTGGGTTTTCATGAACTATTACTGTTGACATTACCCTTGAGGTAAAACATTGGGAGTCAAAACTATAAGCCCCTATCTTTCTCTGTGTCGGATTAAAACTCCATACCCATAAGTATTGCGTGAGTGTCAGCAATTGTGAAAGACTATATGATAGTTGAGTATGTGGACTTGCTGAAAAGCTCTTATACATTGACTCTTTCCTATGTTATGATAAATTGCAATTGCCTCAATGACTGAGATTATAGTTTGTCAGTTTTCAATGAAGTTTATGATTCATACTTGATATTGTGATTGAATTATTACTCTAGCATAAGATATCATATGACAAGAATTATATAAGTTGCTATTCTAAGAATGATCATGATGCCCTCATGTCCATATTTTATTTTTATCGACACCTTCATCTCTAAACATGTGGACATATTTTTCGATTTCGGCTTTTCGCTTGAGGACAAGCGAGGTCTAAGCTTGGGGGAGTTGATATGTCCATTTTGCATCATGCTTTTATATCAATATTTATTGCATTATGGGCTATTATTACACATTATGTCACAATACTTATGCCTATTCTCTCTTATTTTACAAGGTTTACATAAAGAGGGAGAATGCTGGCAGCTAGGATTCTGGCTGGAAAGGAGCAAATATTAGTGACCTATTCTGCACAGCTCCAAAAGTCCTGAAACTTCATGGATGATGTTTTCTAAATATATAAAAAACATTGAGCTCAAGAACTTCACCAGGGGGTCCACACCCTACCCACGAGGGTGGGGGGCGCGCCCCCCTACCTTGTGGGCACCCTGGTGGCAATCCGGTGACCATGTTCTGCTATATGGACTCTTTCGATGGGAAAAAATCATCAGCCATCTTCTCGGATGAAACTCCGTCGCCACGAGGCGGAACCTTGGCGGAGCCAATCTAGGGTTCTGGCGGGGATGTTCTGCTGGGGAAACTTCCCTCCCGGAGGGGGAAATCATCGCCATCGTCATCACCAACGCTCCTCTCATCGGAAGAGGGCAATCTCCATCAACATCTTCATCAGCACCATCTCATCTCAAAACCCTAGTTCATCTCTTGTATCCAATTCTTGTCTCCAAGTCCGGGATTGGTGCTAGTAGGTTGCTAGTAGTGTTAATTACTCCTTGTAGTTGATGCTAGTTGGTTTAATTGGTGGAAGATCATATGTTCAGATCCTATATGCATATTAATACCCCTTTGATTATGAACATGTTTATGCTTTGTGAGTAGTTACTTTTGTTCCTGAGGACATGGGAGAAGTCTTGCTATTAGTAGTCATGTGAATTTGGTATTCGTTTGATATTTTGATGAGATGTATGTTGTCTCTCCTCTAGTGGTGTTATGTGAACGTCGACTACATGACACTTCACCATTGTTTGGGCCTAGAGGAAGGCATTGGGAAGTAATAAGTAGATGATGGGTTGCTAGAGTGACAGAAGCTTAAACCCTAGTTTATGCATTGCTTCGTAAGGGGCTGATTTGGATCCATATGTTTCATGCTATGGTTAGGTTTACCTTAATACTTTTGTTGTATTTGCAAATGCTTGCAATAGAGGTTAATCATAAGTGGGATGTTTGTCCAAGTAAGGGCAGCACCCAAGCACCGGTCCACCCACATACCAAATTATCAAAGTAACGAACGCGAATCATCTGAGCGTGATGAAAACTGCTTGACGATATTCCCATGTGTACTCGGGAGTGCTTTACATCATATTAGAGTTTGTCCAGGCTTGTCCTTTGCTACAAAAGGATTGGGCCACCTTGATGCACTTTATTTACTTTTGTTACTTGTTGCTTGTTACAAATTATCCTATCACAAAACTATCTGTTACAACTTATTTTAGTACTTGCAGAGAATACCTTGCTGGAAACCGCTTATCATTTCCTTCTGCTCCTCGTTGGGTTCGACACTCTTACTTATCGAAAGGACTACAATAGATCCCCTATACTTGTGGGTCATCAACAGGCGCACCCCCACCCTCGTGGACAGGTGGTGGCCCCCCTAGCCTTCATCTTTTGCAGGTATTTTTCATATTTTCTGAAAAGTTGCTCCGTGAAGTTTCAGGTCATTTCGAGAACGTTTGTTTCTGCACATAAATAACACCATGGTAATTCTGCTGAAAATAGCGTTAGTCCGGGTTAGTTCCATTCAAATCATGCAAGTTAGAGTCCAAAACAAGGGCAAAAGTGTTTGGAAAATTAGATACGATGGAGACGTATCAACTCCCCCAAGCTTAAACCTTTGCTTGTCCTCAAGCAATTCAGTTGACAAAGTGAAAGTGATAAAGAAAAACTTTTACAAACTTTGTTTGCTCTTATTGTTATAAATATGTAAAGCCAGCATTCAAGTTTTTAGCAAGGATTATAACTAACCACATTTGCAATAACACATAGGTCTCAAGTTTTCTCATATCAATGGCATAATCAACTAGCGAATGACAACACTTTCTCAAAACAATCATAATATGATATAACAAGATGGTATCTCGCTAGCCCTTTCTGAGACCGCAAAACATAAATCCAGAGCACCTTTAAAGACCAAGGACTGACTAGACATTGTAATTCATGGTAAAAGAGATCCAGTCAAGTCCTACTCAATGAAAAGTAACAACAATGAATGCAAATGACAGCGGTGCTCTCCAACTGGTGCTTTTTAATAGGAGGATGATGACTCAGTATAAAAGTAAATAGATAGGCCCTTCGCAGAGGGAAGCAGAGATTTGTAGAGGTGCCAGAGCTCGCTTTTGAAACATAGGTGAATAATATTTTGAGCGGTATACTTTCATTGTCAACATAACAACCAAGAGATGGCGATATCTTCCATGCTACGAACAGAATGGTAAAGTTTATACTCCCCCTTCAACCAACAAGCATCAATCCATGGCTTGCTCGAAATAAAGAGTGCCTCCAACTAACAAGAGTCCCAGGGGGAGTTTTCTTTGCAATTATTTTGATTTAGTTTGCATAAAGCATGAGACTGGGCATCCCGGTGACCAGCCATTTATCTCGTGAGTGAGGAGCGGAGTCCACTCCTCTTGAGAATAACCCGCCTAACATGGAAGATACGGACAACCCTAGTTGATACATGAGCTATTCGAGCATTCAAAACAGGATATTTATTTGAAGGTTTAGAGTTTGGCACATACAAATTTACTTGGAACGGCAGGTAGATACCATATATAGGTAGGTATGGTGGACTCATGTGGAATAACTTTGGGGTTTAAGGAGTTTGGATGCACAAGCAGTATTCTTGCTTAGTACAAGTGAAGGCTAGCAAAAGACTGGGAAGTGACCAACTAGAGAGCGACAACAGTCATGAACATGCATTAAAATTAATCAACACCGAATGCAAGCATGAGTAGGATATAATCCACCATGAACATAAATATCGTGAAGGCTATGTTGATTTTGTTTCAACTACATGCGTGAACATGCGCCAAGTCAAGCCACTTAAATCATTCAGAGGAGGATACCACCCTATCATACCACATCATAACTATCTCAATAGCATGTTGGCACGCAAGGTAAACCATTATAACTCATAGCTAATCAAGCATGGCACAAGAAACTATGATCTCTAATTGTCATTGCAAACATGTTTATTCATAATAGGTTGAATCAGGAACGATGAACTAATCATATTTACAAAAACAAAAGAGGTCGAGTTCATACCAGCTTTTCTCATCTCAGCCAGTCCATCATATAACATCACAATTGCCTTTCACTTGCACGATCGAATAATGCGAATAATAATAATAATAGTGCATGTGCATTGGACTAAGCTGGAATCTGCAGGCATTCAATAAATAGGAGAAGACAAGGCAATATGGGCTCTTTTGTCAGATAAAAAATAATGCATATAAGAGCCACTTCAACAATTTAATTATGATCTTCTCCTATCGACCCCCAAAGAAAAGAAAAGAAACAAAACTATTTACACGGGAAAGCTCCCAACAAGCAAAAGAAGAACAGGAAATCTTTTTGGGTTTTCCTTTTAATTACTACTACAAGCATGGAAATTAAACTGATTAAAAGATACAACTAATTTTTTTTGGTTTTTCTTAAGGTTTATTAAACACACAAGAAGAAAGCATAAAAAGGAAATAAACTAGCATGGATGATACAAATGAAAAAGTATGAGCACCGACATCTAGCAATGAGTGTGTGAACATAAATGTAATGTCGGTGGGAAATACGTACTCCCCCAAGCTTAGGCTTTTGGCCTAAGTTGGTCTATTGCCACGGCTGGCCTGGCAGATATCCATAATAGTAGTTGGGGTCGTACGCGATGCAGCGGCTATCGCCTGCTGAGCTGCAGCGTGGTGACGAGCGGCCTCCGCTCTCTTCTCGTACTCATCTGCCTCCTCTCTGGTAATAGTATATCTTCCTTTTGCCTGATGATCAAAGAAGGCAGGAGCAGGGAGAGTAATATGGACAGCACGACGTCTGTCAAAGATTAGTCGATGCTGGAGAGGTGATTCATTCCTCTTGACAAACTAGTGGTGAACCATAACATTAAAGTCTAGGTAAGCAGGAGGTAATTCAATATCATCTTCGCGTATGGCTATACCAAGAAAATTAGCTATGCGGGTTGCATAAATTCCACCAAAAAAATCTCCATTAAATCTATTAAGATGCAACCTACGTGCAACAATGGCTCCCAAATTATCAGATTTATCTCCTAACACAGCACTCCGAAGAATACTGAGGTCTGGGACACACATGTGACATGCCTCATCTTTACCATTAATGCATCTACCTATGAAGAGAGCAAAATAATGTATAGCAAGAAAGTGAATGCTCCCTATGGTGGCTTGTGTTATGTCTCTAGATTCTCCCATGGTTATACTAGTAAGAAAATCTCGAAATTCAGATTTGTGAGGATCCCTTATACTACCCCATTGTGGACGTTTGCAAGCAGTGGTAAAATCCTCTAAGTCCATAGTGTAAGAATTATCATAAAGATCAAACAGGACAGTTGGAGAATTCTGATAAGTTGAAAATTCAAACCTCCTCACAAAGGTACTTGTGAGGTTGTGGTACTGGCTGCACTTCTCTTCCTCGAAGCTCACAAGATCAGCGTTACGCAAATATGCGTTGAATTCTTCCTTAATTCCCGCTCGATCCATAAAGTTCTCAGAAGGCCACTCACAAGGACGCACTAGAGCGTCTCTTGGTGGCTCTTCATCAGCATCACGCATTGTAAGCCTGGGGCCTTGCTTCCTTGAGGAACCACCCTGGAACATTTTCCTAAGAATTTTTCTTCCTCTGAAAAATTCTGAAATTTTTTTGTAACTTCAAAATAAAAGTAAACCAAACTCAATAATATTGATAGCAACTACTCCTACAAGTGCCTAGGGCCTATATCATGCATCAAAACTACTTTTGACCATATAAATTTGACATGCAAGCTCAAGAACAGGGTCACCTAAGCAGCAAAAATTTGCAATGAATAAAGCACTAGAACAAAAACTAATTGGAACAATGGAGGAGTCACATACCAAGGAACAATCTCCCCAATCAGTTTTGTCAGAGGTGCTTTGAGCAAGGAGATCGAAAATGGCAGCAAAACGAGCTTGGACTCGGGTTTGAGCTGGTTATTCGTGTTTTGGGGAGGAAGAAGGAGTGTATGGGTGAAAGGATAAGTGGAGGAGGGCCACCATGGGCCCACGAGGCAGGGGGGCGCGCCCACGGGGGTAGGGCGCGCCCTCCACCCTCGTGGGCAGGTGGTTGGCCCCCCTGCTGTGTTCTCAGTGCCAAATATTCTCAAATATTCTAGAAAAAATCATATTTAAATTTCAAGGCATTTGGAGAACTTTTATTTTGGAGGTATTTTTATATTGCACGGATAATCAGATAACAGACAGAAAAATATTTATTTTTATTTTATTTAATATAAATATCAGAAAGTAAAAGTGGGGTACAGAAGGTTGTGCCTTCTAGTTTCATCCATCTCATGATCATCAAAAGGAATCCACTAACATGGTTGATCAAGTCTTGTTAATGAACTCATTCCAAATAACATGGATCCGGAGAAATTTCGAATAACACTATGTTACCTCAACGGGGATATGCACATCCCCAATAATAGGAATATCATATTTCTTCTTGACAGTAGGAAGAGGAAATTCAAAACCTCCAAATATAATCGATGGAATTTTTCCAATAGAGTTGATACTATGAACTTGAGGTTGTTTCCTCGGAAAGTGTACTATATGCTCATTACCATTAACATGAAAAGTGACATTGCCTTTAGTGCAATCAATAACATCCCTTGTAGTATTCGAAAAGGGTCTTCCAAGAATAATAGACATACTATCGTCCTCGGGAATATCAAGAATAACAAAGTCCGTTAAAATAGTAACGTTTGCAACTACAACAGGCACATCCTCACAAATACCGACATGTATAGCAGTTGATTTATTAGCCATTTGCAAAGATATTTCAGTAGGTGTCAACTTATTCAAATCAAGTCTATGATATAAAGAGAGAGGCATAACACTAACACCGGCTCCAAGATCACATAAAGCAGTTTTAACATAGTTTCTTTTAATGGAGCATGGTATAGTTGGTACACCGGGATCTCCAAGTTTCTTTGGTATTCCACCCTTAAAAGTATAATTAGCAAGCATGGTGGAAATTTTAGCTTCCGGTATCTTTATTTTATTTGTAATTATATCTTTCATGTACTTAGCATAAGGATTGGTTTTGAGCATATCAGTTAATCGCATACGCAAAAAGATAGGTCTAATCATTTCAGCAAAGCGCTCAAAATCCTCATCATCCTTTTTCTTGGATGGTTTGGGAGGAAAAGGCATGGGTTTGTGAACCCAATGCTCTCTTTCTTTACCATGTTTCCTAGCAACAAAGTCCTTTTTATCATAACGTTGATTCTTTGATTGTGGGTTATCAAGATCAACAGCCGGTTCATAATCCTTATCAGTAACAAAGATAGGTGAAGTAGCAAAAGCAGGGTCAGGTTTCATTCTAGCATTTAGAGATTGCTTACTCCATTTAGCTAATAACCTTTTGAGTTCATTTCTATTTTTGCAAGCTAAAATAGCTAAAGAAGCTTCTTGATCAAAAACATAACCCTTAGGAATAACAAGTGATTCTTCATCATCACTTTCATCAGTATCATTAGATTCAACATTTTCAATTTCTCTAGCTCTAGCAAGTTGTTCATCAAGAAATTTACCAAGTGGCACAGTAGTATCAAGCATAGAAGTAGTTTCATCATAAGTATCATGCATAGCAGAAGTGGCATCATCAATAATATGCGACATATCAGAACGAATAGCAGAAGCAGGTGTAGGTGTTGCAAGCTTACTCAAAACAGAAGGTGAATCAAGTGCAGAGCTAGATGGCAGTTCCTTACCTCCCCTTGTAGTTGAGGGATAAATCTTGGTTCTTGGATCTTTCAAGTTTTTCATAATGATAAGAAGATATAAATCCCAAGTGACTCAAAGAATAGAGCTATGCTCCCTGACAACGGCGCCAGAAAATAGTCTTGATAACCCATAAGTATAGGGGATCGCAACCGTTTTCGAGGGTAAAGTATTCAACCCAAATTTATTGATTCGACACAAGGGGAGCCAAAGAATACTCTCAAGTATTAGCAGCTGAGTTGTCAATTCAACAACACCTGAAAACTTAGTATCTGCAACAAAGTATTTAGTAGCAAAATAATATGATAGTGGTGGTAACGGTAACAAAAGGTAAAGGTAGTAAAAGCAATGTTTTTGGGATTTTATAGTGATGATAGCAATAGCAACGGGAAAGTAAATAAGCAGAGAACAATATATGGAAAGCTCGTAGGTAATGGATCGGTGATGGAGAATTATGCCGGATGCGGTTCATCATGTAACAGTCATAACCTAGGGTGACACAGAACTAGCTCCAGTTCGTCAATGTAATGTAGGCATGTATTCCAAATATAGTCATACGTGCTTATGGAAAAGAACTTGCATAACATGTTTTGTCCTACCCTCCCGTGGCAGCGGGGTCCTTATGGAAACTAAGGGATATTAAGGCCTCCTTTTAATAGAGTACCGGAACAAAGCATTAACACATAGTGAATACATGAACTCCTCAAACTACGGTCATCACCGGTAAGTATCCCGATTATTGTCACTTCGGGGTTAACGGATCATAACACATAATAGGTGACTATAGACTTGCAAGATAGGATCAAGAACACTCATATATTGATGAAAACATACTAGGTTCAGATCTGAAATCATGGCACTCGGGCCCTAGTGACAAGCATTAAGCATAGCAAAGTCATAGCAACATCAATCTCAGAACATAGTGGATACTAGGGATCAAACCCTAACAAAACTAACTCGATTACATGATAGATCCCATCCAACCCATCGCCGTCCAGCAAGCCTACGATGGAATTACTCACGCATGGTGGTGAGCATCATGAAATTGGTGATGGAGGATGGTTGATAATGATGATGGCCACGGATTCCCCTCTCTGGAGCCCCGAATGGACTCCAGATGAGCCCTCCCGAGAGGTTTTAGCGCTTGGCGGCGGCTCCGTATCGTAAAACGCGATGAATTCTTCTCATTGATTTTTTTCTCCCCAAAACAGAATATATGGAGTTGGAATTGGAGTCGGAGAGGCAACAGGGGGCCCACAAGGTAGGGGGCGCGCCCTAGGGGGGCAGGCGCGCCCCCACCCTCATGGACAGGTGGTGGGCCCCCTGGCCTTCATCTTTTGCAGGTATTTTTCATATTTTCTGAAAAGTTGCTGAGTGAAGTTTCAGCTCATTCTGAGAACGTTTGTTTCTGCACATAAATAACACCATGGTAATTCTGCTGAAAACAGCTTCAGTCCGGGTTTGTTCCATTCAAATCATGCAAGTTAGAGTCCAAAACAAGGACAAAAGTGTTTGGAAAAGTAGATACGACGGAGACGTATCAGGGCATGCCCCACCCTCATGGACAGGTGGAGGCCCCCCTGACGTGGATCTTCCTTCCAGTATTTTTTATATATTCCAAAATAATTCTCCGTTGATTTTCAGGTCATTCCGAGAACTTTTATTTCTGCACAAAAATAACACCATGGCAATTCTGCTAAAAACAACGTCAGTCTAGGTTAGTTCCATTCAAATCATGCAAGTTAGAGTTGAAAACAAGGTCAAAAGTGTTTGGAAAAGTAGATACGACAGAGACGTATCATGTACCTTACTAATGCTCACAGTAGCGCCTGGGTATTTGATACTGGTTCTGTTGCTAATATTTGCAACTCGAAACAGGGGCTACGGATTAAGCAAAGATTGGCTAACGATGAGGTAAGGATGCGCGTGGAAAATCTACTTAATGAAACATAAGTCTGAGACATTTGAAAAGTTCAAAGAATTTCAGAGTGAAGTGAAAAATCATTGTAACAAGAAAATCAAGTATCTACGATCTGATCGTGAAGGTGAATATTTGAGTTATGAGTTTGGACTTCATTTGAAACAATGCGGAATAGTTTCGCAACTCACGCCACCAGGAACACCACAACGTAATGGTGTGTCCGAATGTCGTAACCGCACTTTATTAGATATGGTGCGATGTATGATGTCTCTCACTGATTTACCGCTATCGTTTTGGGGTTATGCTTTAGAGATGGCTGCATTCACGTTAAATAGGGCACCATCAAAATCCGTTGAGACGACACCTTATGAACTGCGGTTTGGCAAGAAACCCAAGTTGTCGTTTCTTAAAGTTTGGGGTTGCGATGCTTATGTGAAAAATCTTCAACCTGATAAGCTCGAACCCAATCAAAGAAATGTGTCTTCATAGGATACCCAAATGAGACTGTTGGGTACACCTTCTATCACAGATCCGAAGGCAAGATATTCGTTGCTAGAGAAGGAGCTTCTCTCGAAAGAAGTAAGTGGGAGGAAAGTAGAACTTGACGAGGTACTTGTAACTTCTCCCTTATTGGAAAGTAGTTCATCACTGAAATCAGTTCCAGTGATTCCTACACCAGTAAGTGAGGAAGCTAATGATGATGATCATGAAACTTCTGATCAAGTTACTACCGAACCTCGTAGGTCAACCAGAGTAAGATCCGCACCAGAGTGGTACGGTAATCCTGTTCTGGAGGTCATGTTACTTGACCATGACGAACCTAGGAACTATGAGGAAGCGATGATGAGACTAGATTCCGCAAAATGGTTTGAGGCCATGAAATCTAAGATGGGATCCATGTATGAGAACAAAGTGCGGACTTTGGTTGACTTGCCCGTTGATCGGCAGGCCATAGAGAATAAATGGATCTTCAAGAAGAAGACTGACGCTGACGGTAATGTTACTGTCTACAAAGCTCAACTTGTTGCAAAAGGTTTTTGACAAGTTCAAGGAGTCGACTACGATGAGACCTTCTCACCTGTAGCGATGCTTAAGTCCGTCCGAATCATGCTAGCAATTGCTGCATTTTATGATTATGAAATTTGGCAAATGGATGTCAAAACTGCATTCCTTAATGGATATCTTAAAGAAGAGTTGTATATGATGCAACCAGAAGGTTTTGTCGATCCAAAAGGTGCTAACAAAGTGTGCAAGCTCCAGCGATCCATTTATGGACTGCTGCAAGCCTCTCGGAGTTGGAATATACACTTTGATAGTGTGATCAAAGCATATGGTTTTATACAGACTTTTGGAGAAGCATGTATTTACAAGAAAGTGAGTGGGAGCTCTGTAGCATTTCTGATATTATATGTAGATGACATATTGCTAATCGGAAATGATACTGAATTTCTGAATAGCATAAAAGGATACTTGAATAAGAATTTTTCAATGAAAGACCTCGGTGAAGCTGCTTATATATTGGGCATCAAGATCTATAGAGATATATCAAGACGCTTAATTGTACTTTCACAAATCACATACCTTGATAAAGTTTTGTAGAAGTTCAAAATGGATCAGGCAAAGAAAGGGTTCTTGCCTGTGTTACAAGGTGTGAAATTGAGTCAGACTTAATCCCCGACCACTGCAGAAGATAGAGAGAAAATGAAAGTCATTCCCTATGTTTCAGCCATAGGTTCTATCATGTATGCAATGCTGTGTACCAGACCTGATGTGTGCCTTGCTATTAGTTTAGCAAGGAGGTACCAAAGTAATCTAGGAGTGATCACTAGACAACGGTTAAGAACATCCTGAAATACCTGAAAAGGACTAAGGATATGTTTCTCATTTATGAAGGTGACAAAGAGCTCGTCATAAACAGTTACGTCAACACAAGCTTTGACACTGATCTGGATGACTCTAAGTCACAAACTGGATACATATTTTTATTAAATGGTGGAGCTGTCAGTTGGTGCAGTTTCAAGAAGAGCGTCGTGGCAGGATCTACGTGTGAAGCGGAGTACATAGCTGCTTTGGAAGTAGCAAATGAAGGAGTCTGGATGAAGGAGTTCATATCCGATCTAGGTGTCATATCTAGTGCATCGGGTCCAATGAAAATCTTTTGTGACAATACTGGTGCAATTGACTAGGCAAAGGAATCCAGATTTCACAAGAGAACCAAGCACATCAAGAGACGTTTCAATTCCATCCGCGATCAACTCAAGGAGGGAGACATAGACATTTGCAAGATACATACGGATCTGAATATTGCAGACCCATTGACTAAGCCTCTCCCACGAGCAAAACATGATCAGCACCAAGACTCCATGGGTGTTAGAATCATTACAATGTAATCTAGATTATTGACTCTAGTGCAAGTGGGAGACTGGAGGAAATATGCCCCAGAGGTAATAATAAAGTTGTTATTTATATTTCCTTATATCATGATAAATGTTTGTTATTCATGCTAGAATTGTATTAACCGGAAACTTAGTACATGTGTGAATACATAGACAAACAGAGTGTCACTAGTATGCCTCTACTTGACTAGCTTGTTGAATCAATGATGGTTATGTTTCCTGACCATAGACAACAGTTGTCACTTGATTAACAGGATCACATCATTAGAGAATAATGTGATTGACTTGACCCATCCGTTAGCTTAGCACGATGATCGTTTAGTTTGTTGCTATTGCTTTCTCCATAACTTATACATGTTCCTATGACTATGAGATCATGCAACTCCCGAATACCGGAGGAACACTTAGTGTGCTATCAAACGTCACAACGTAACTGGGTGACTATAAAGATGCTCTATAGGTGTTCCCGATGGTGTTTGTTGAGTTGGCATAGATCGAGATTAGGATTTGTCACTCCGAGTATCGGAGAGGTATCTCTGGGCCCTCTCGGTATTGCACATCACTATAAGCCTTGCAAGCAATGTAACTAATGAGTTAGTTGCGGGATGGTGCATTACGGAACGAGTAAAGAGACTTGCCGGTAACAAGATTGAACTAGGTATTGAGATACCGACGATCGAATCTCGGGCAAGTAACATACCGATGACAAAGGGAACAACGTATGTTGTTGTGCGGTTTGACCGATAAAGATCTTCGTAGAATATGTAGGAACCAATATGAGCATCCAGGTTCCGCTATTGGTTATTGACCGAAGATGAGTCTCGGTCATTGAGGGAGTCCTGGATTAGGGGGTGTTCGGGTAGCTGGACTATACCTTCAGCCGGACTCCTGGACTATGAAGATACAAGATTGAAGACTTCGTCTTGTGTCCAGATGGGACTTTCCTTGGTGTGGAAGGCAAGCTTGGCGATCCGGATATTCAAGATCTCCTACCATTGTAACCGACTGTATGTAACCCTAACCCTATCCGGTGTCTATATAAACCGGAGGGTTGTAGTCCGTAGGCAATCAACTCCATATACAACAATCATACCATAGGCTAGCTTCTAGGGTTTAGCCTCCTTGATCTCATGGTAGATCTACTCTTGTACTACCCATATCATCAATCAAGAAGGACGTAGGGTTTTACCTCCATCAAGAGGGCCCGAACCTGGGTAAAACATTGTGTTCCCTGCCTCCTGTTACCATCCGGCCTAGACGCACAGTTCGGGACCCACTACCCGAGATCCGCCGGTTTTGACACCGACATTGGTGCTTTCATTGAGAGTTCCTCTGTGTCGTCGCCTTTAGGCCCGATGGCTCCTTTGATCATCAACAACGATACGGTCCAGGGTGAGACTTTTCTCCCCGGACGGATCTTCGTCTTCGGCGGCTTCGCTCTACGGGCCAATTCGCTCGGCCACCTGGAGCAGATCGAAAGCTACGCCCCTGGCCATCAAGTCAGGTTTGGAAGCTTAAACTACACGGCTGACATCCGCGGAGACTTGATCTTCGACGGGTTCGAGCCACGGCCAAGCGTGCCGCACTATCTCGAGGGGCATGATCTAGCTCTGCCTCCGGACAGTGTCCTCGAGGCCGCATACGCATCGGTTCCGACCCCTAACTCGGAGCCTATTGCGCCAATCGAGGATGAGCGGTTGGACGTCACCTCGGGGGCTTCGATCTCAAAGGCGATCGAGCCGAACGCTAGCCCCGCACTCTGCATGATCCGTGACTCTGAGGATCCGGACTCCTTTCCGAACTCCGAACCCCCCGCGCCCCTGCCGATCGAATCCGATTGGGCGCCGATAATGGAGTTCACCGCCGTAGACATCTTTCAACATTCGCCTTTTGGCGACATCCTGAATTCTCTTAAGTCTCTCTCTTTATCAGGAGAGCCCTGGCCGGACTACGGTCAGCGAGGGTGGGACGCGAACGATGAGTAAATTCAAAGCCCACCCACCACCCACATGGTAGCCACTGTCGACAATTTAAACGACGTGCTCAACTTCGACTCCGGAGACATCGACAACATGGATGACGATGCAGGAGATACCGACGAACCAACACCCATAGGGCATTGGACAGCCACCTCATCTCACGATGTGTACATGGTGGATACCCCTAAAGGAAGCGACAACGAGGAAAAAGGGGATGGGACGGGAGATCGACCCCCCGAAAAGCAATCAAAGCGTCGGCGAAAATGCCGACCCAAGCCCCGCCTGGACAAAAACCCAGCCATAGAGCAGGACGAGCCGGTAGATGACGAGCAGGCCTTAGAGCAACCGTCCGAATAGGGCAACACGGATAGAGAAACCGAACAACCCTCCTCCGGCGAAAACGGCATTCCGGACGACGTCACGCCGGATAAACTTATGGAGCAAAAGAATCTCCACGAGAGGCTCGTTGCAACTGCACGCAGGCTAAAAAAGCAGAAGCAGAAGCTAAAAATAGCAGAAGATGCACTCCGGATTAGATGGAGCAAAGTAATCAGTACCACAGAGAAATACGGCGACAGTCGCCGCACTAAAAGCTATCCGAAAATAAAGCTACTGCCTGAATTCGACGAAGAGGCCCTAGAGCCCTCGCATTCAAAATATGAGAAAGCCACACGGTCGGATAGACGACCCCATAAAGCGGCAAGCGGCGCCGTACCTAAATCGGCATGCGACCCACTTAAGGATTCGCATCATGGCCCAGTCAGGTCCATTTATGGGCCAAGAAAGCAAGCTCTCGTAAGCAACGCTATGAAGCCATCATCAGAATCCGGCACACCCAAATACAGGGGCGCCGCACACCCCCTATGTTTCACCGATGAGGTCCTGGACTATGAATTTCCAGAGGGATTCAAACCCGTAAACATAGAGGCATATGATGGAACAACAGACCCTGGAGTTTGGATCGAGGATTATATCCAACACATACACATGACTAGAGGAGATGATCTCCACGCCATAAAATATTTACCCCTTAAGCTTAAAGGGCCAGCCCGGCATTGGGTTAAAAGCCTTCCCGAAAAGACAACTGGAAGCTGGGAAGAGCTCGAGGATGCTTTCCGAGCAAACTTTCAAGGGACCTATGTCCGCCCTCCGGATGCAGAAGATCTTAGTCACATAACTCAACAACCCGGAGAATCAGCTCAGCAGTTCTGGAATAGATTCCTCACTAAAAAGAATCAGATAGTCGACTGTCCGGACGCCGAAGCCTTAGCAGCTTTCAGGCATAACGTCCGAGACGAATGGCTCGCCAGACACCTCGGCCAAGAAAAGCCAAGAACAATGGCCGCACTAACAAGCCTCATGACCCGCTTTTGTGCAGGGGAGGACAGCTGGTTGGCAAGGTGCAGCCCCAGCGACCCAAGTACATCCGAAACTAGGGATGGAAACGGAAAACCACGAGGCAACAAGGACCGTCGCTGGATTAAGGACAAAAGTCCGAAGAGCATGGTAGTCAATGCCGGATTCAAAGGCTCATGACAAAATCAGGAAAAATCGCCCCCCAGGATAACAGGGACGATCCATCCAACCTAAATAAAATCCTGGACAGGATATGTCAGATACACAGTACTCCCGGGAAGCCTCCTAACCATACCCACAGAGACTGTTGGGTTTTCAAACAATCCGGCAGACTCAATGCCGAACACAAGGGGCTCGACACACCAAGCGAAGACGAGGACGAACCCCAAAAGTAGAGCACCGGGAAACAAAAGAACTTCCCACAAGAAGTAAAAACAGTGAACTCACTTCACATAACAAAACATGCGGCGCCCGTAAAGGTACGCACCACACGTCCCATCCCCAAAGGTTCCTGCCACTGGTTGTCAAAACCGATCATCTTCGATCAGCTAGATTATTCTAGAAATATCAAGAATGCAGGCTGGACTGCCTTGATACTCGATCCAATAATTGGCGGACTCCAGTTTTCAAATGTCCTTATGGACGGCGGCAGTGTACTAAACCTGATATATCAGGATACAATCCATCACATGGGGATAAACCCAGCAAGAATCCGCCGCAGCAAAACCTCCTTTCAAGGGGTAACACCTGGTCCGGACACCCATTGTATGGGTTTTCTCCGGCTCGAAGTTATATTCGGCTTTGCCGATAACTTCGGCCGCGAAAAGCTGACCTTCCATATCGTCCCGTTCTCAAGTCGCTATCAAGCACTACTGGGATGCAAAGCTTTCGCTCGCTTTAACACAATACCGCATTATGCATCTCTCACGCTTAAGATGCCCGGTCCACGAGGCATCATCTCTTTGAAGGGGAAGCACTAAAGTGCGCCTCCCCAAGCAGAGGACTATGCATCCGCTTTGACAGCCCCACAGTAAAATGGCCTCACGGGCCAAAAAACTTCGAAACAGGTCATTAAAGACCACGAACGCGGACAGACGAGTTCGGTACAAAATCATCATTGATGCAGGCTTAATGGCCATATACCCCTGCACTAGGGGCTCCATGCATATACAATAAGAGACAACAAAGCTCAATTTTATATATTTTACTTTATACTTTGTTTATTTTAAACTTTTGTTCGGCACGACCCGTTTTCAACTCAGTTTCTCTCTTTTACAGATGAACGTCGTGCCGCGCCCGTCCAGGATACGGCACAACGGAGACACAGGCGCAGACGTGCAGTAGGGACCCGTCCTAAAGGATTCTTCTTAGATTAAGACCCTGCGTAAACCTTTTTTACTGTCTCTTGTTGCTACACATCCCCTGGTTTTTTCTGATATAACCAAGGAGGAGGCTGGCGTCTTGGCATGTGGCCACGTCAGAATTTTTGCACGTACCTGGACACTAGGGGCTTTTTTAATAAAGAGTGTTGTTTCGCCCGCACTCATAAAGACCGAACACCTTAGGGAGTGTTCGGTGTCGCGAGTTTTGGCATTATATGCATCGGCTCCGAATCATGTCTTTGGTCAAATGTTGGGTTGCCCGGCTCCTGAGTTCGGCTACCTTACGTTTCGCTCTATCGGCTAAGGTAGCACTAGGAGAACTACTGCGATTGTGCCCCGGTTCGGCCGGGCGAGCACCTCAGTAGAGAAAGCCGAAAACTGACTGTCATGATGTAGCGTGAGACTGGTCAGCCACTCGATTACCTATCGGAATCTATCGGATTCCTCCGCTTTAACGAAGGGCCGCTTCCCGTTCAGGCACATACGCGCCCCGAACTCGGGCGAGCGCAGTCGCCACCAAGGGGCTACCTAAATAGTCTCACTGTCAAGCTCCTATGGCTAAGTGAAAGTGTTAAAGCATTATAGTCCGGTTGCCTGGCCCGCTGCGCTATCACCTCCTTTGTAGGACCAAGACATTGGGTTAAGTGTGAAAATGCGTCTTCTGCGAGTACCCCCGCACTATGTGCGTGGGGGCTGAAGCCAACGACTGCCATCTTTCAGATTTTGTATATATATATCCTAAAACGGCCGCACAGGAGGTGTTCCCAATACTTGAAGGCACAAGTATAAAAAGGCCACTACAGTTTATCAAAATATTACTTTATAATTACATATGCTATGCATAACATAGCATCTTTCGAGCACTGCGTCTCTATTACACGAGCGCCTTCAAGGACTTCCTGAACATAGTGCTCGGAGGGTACTCGGCTTTTGTCCGAATCTCAGGACGCAACAATGGTGGTCTCCATCTCTGCCCAGTATGTCTTGACACGGGCAAGAGCCATCCTTGCGCCCTTTATGCATGCTGACCTCTTCATTGCATTAATACGCGGCACCGCGTCAAGAAATTGCTGCACCAAGCTGAAATAACTCTTCGGCTCCGATCTCCCCGGCCACAGATGACCCATGACGTACTTCATGGCGAGTCCGGACAACCTATTCAGTTCAGCCCATTGAGCCAAATGATCGTCCACTGCCAGCGGACGCTCTGGATTGTGAAACTGCGACCAGAAAAGCTTTTCCACTTCGCGATCTTTCTGATCTCGAAAGTGTTCGGTCGCATCAGTAACACTCGCTGCCAAATCCAGATAGGTACCCTCCACGCTCCACATCCGGTCCAACGGAGCAAACTTCGGATCGCAAAATTTCCTTCGCAGCATAAAGGGCTTTCCAGCGGCAATCTGTTCGGCCTGACGCAGCTCCTCCTTCGCAGCTCTCATCGCAGAGCGCGCGTCCTTGGCATTGGCAACGGCTTTCTCTAAGTCCGTCTGTTTCACCTGGTCTTCTTTCTCAAGAAGTCTGCAACGGTCTGCAGCACTCTTTAACTTTTCGGCCATCTTGGCCATCTCTTCCTTGCTTCGGCAATGAGAAGCCTGTTCGGCTCTCAGCTCTTCAAGGGCTTTCTTGGCAGCCGCATCACTTTCTCTGGCTTGTTCTTTAGCTCGGGAAAGTTCTGCCCTAAGACTCTCCACGGCGGCCGCACCATCTGCGTCAAGCACACACATCGTAAGACGTTGACAAGCGCGATGTCGGCATTTGCCATGTCCAGTTGCCACTTTAGTTCAGCAAAATCATCAGTTCGGCTCGATTCCGGACACCCCGTCGCCTACATTCAAAGGCAACATCTTAGACCTGGGATTATGATCCTCCGCGTGCCGTCATTTCTTGACGACGCGCAGAGTCTCAGGGGCTACTATCTACACAGGGCGCATCTTATTCATGCGCAACTTACAAAAGTGTACATTATCTAATGTACCTCAAAACCCGTCAGTAAACTTTTGACGGCCTCATGCAATCCGCTCTCTGCGGATGAGATCCTTTCAATCACCATGCCCATCAATGCACGGTGCTCCTCCGAGATAGAAGCTTGCCCCAGCAGAATCTTTAGCTCCTCCGACCGAGCACCAGACAGTGCCGGACTTGTCCCACGACCTCTTTCAAAGGCCGGACGCGGAGAACCTCGGGGGGCCACATAGCTATCTTCCGCCCCTGCCGGATTCGGAGAAACCCTCTGCGACGACACCTCAGGGTCGCCCGCCTCGCTAGGCGGCACGGCAGGGGGAGGCGTCCCGCTCTCCATCATCTCCGGAAGGAGATCCCCCGAAGACGAGCTCTACTGAGAAGGGCTGAGGTCCGAGCTACAAGGTAAAAATTCGGTTAATCTTCTCAGATCTAAATCAAGGATTTCCCTCATCCCTCAAAAGGAAAATCTTTCTCTACTTACGGCTCGCTGGAGGGCTGATCCCCTTGAGGGCGTAGTCCGGCCGAGGGACTCCCCGGCGTCGGACCCTTTGACGAGGATTTTCTCCCCCGCTTCGAGGCCATGGTTTCCGGGTCGTCAGAGGCGGCTCTCTTCTTCCCCTTAGGAGAGGAATTGTCAGTTCCTCCCTTCGGAGCAGCCTCCTTCGAGGAGGCCATAGCTTCCTTGTCCTCCCCCTCCAAAGGCATTATCTCCAGCATCCTGACCAACACGGGATCCGGCCTGGTTTCAGGAAGGGGAGCCGGACACCTGATCAGCTTTGCCTTCGCTATTCACTCCTGTTTAAAAAGATGGCTCTTTCAGGGGCAAGTTTATGACAATTACATGGATAGAAGGTCCGGGCACAAGGTTGCTTACTTGAGTATCCGGGCGATTGCAGCTTAGGCCTGCGTCCTCGGTTAGATCCGGACACATCTCTTGTGATCCGAAGAACAGTCTATACATCTCCGCGGGCGTTGCGCCCATGAAATTCTGGAGAGCTCGCGGTCCCTCTGGATTAAACTCCCACAGGCGAAGGGAGCGACGTTTGCCGGGAAATATTCGGCGAATCAGCATGACCTGCGTCACCTTGACCAGGCTGAGGTCTCCTTCCAAGAGATCCTTAATGCGGCCCTGTAACAAGGGCACGTCTTTGGGCAAACCCCAATCTAACCCTCTGTTAACCCATGACGCTAGCCGTGGTGGGGGACCCGAGCGAAAGGCAGGAAGCGCCACCAACTTGGTGCTCCGGGGAGTGGTGATATAAAACCACTCTCGTTGCCACAAGCCTAGCTCCTCTTGAAAAGAGCCCTCGGGCCATGGAGCATCAGCATTTTTGCTTATAACAACGCCTCTGCACTCTACGTGCCGTCCCTTGATCATCTTCGGCTCCACTTTGAAAGTCTTGAGCCATAATCCGAAGTGAGGGGTAACACGGAGGAACGCTTCGCATACAACGATAAACGAGGAGATATGGAGGATGGACTGCGGAGCTAAGTCATGAAATTCCAGTCCGTAATAAAACAGCAGTCCCCTCACAAAGGGATCCATCGGGAAGCCTAACCCCCGAAGGAAGTGAGACACGAACACTACGCTCTCACCGGGCTGGGGACTGGGGATAGCCTGCCTTTGAGCAGGCAACCTGTGCAAAATTTCGGCAGTCAAGAACTTAGCCTCTCTCAACTTTAGCACGTCCTCCTCTGTGACGGAGGAGGGCATCCATCAGCCTTGAAGGTCGGAACTGGACATTGTCGAAGGTCTGAGGCGCCCGGAATCTGGAGCCTAGGGTGTTGGAACTCGAGGCGACGGGCGAACTTGTTTTGGGATTGGAGAAAAGGAGTGAGGCCCTGGTCTCTTTATAAGAGGTTGAATACCAGGAGCCCTCCCCGTAACCGTTTGGGACTCGCCTTTAATCGAGAAAACATGCTAACGGGCATGATTGGGTTACCCATGTCCGTATTGATGAGAATCCCGTAAAAGGGGGGCACACGATCTCTGCTTTGACAAGACGTGCCAAGGAAACCGCCTCGCAAAACACGCTGAGGTGGAAAAGTGAAAACGATTCGAGTGAAGGACTTGGCTGTAGTGTGTTGACGCACTGCGGAAAACGTCAGCAGATTTGATTTGTGTTAATATTATTCTCTCTACGGCAATATGTGGAAGCTTATTTTGCAGAGCCAGACACTACTCTTGGTGTTTACAATCTTCTATGAAGGACTTGGAGGAGGAACCCGCCTTGCAATGCCGAAGACAATTTGCGCGCCGGACTCGTCGTCATTGAAGCCTGGTTCAGGGGCTACTGAGGGAGTCCTGGATTAGGGGGTGTTCGGGTAGCCGGACTATACCTTCAGCCGGACTCCTGGACTATGAAGATACAAGATTGAAGACTTCGTCTCGTGTCCGGATTGGACTTTCCTTGGCGTGGAAGGCAAGCTTGGCGATGCGGATATTCAAGATCTCCTACCATTGTAACCGACTCTATGTAACCCTAACCCAATCCGGTGTCTATATAAACTGGAGGGTTGTAGTCCGTAGGCAATCAACTCCATATACAACAATCATACCATAGGCTAGCTTCTAGGGTTTAGCCTCCTTGATCTCGTGGTAGATCTACTCTTGTACTACCCATATCATCAATCAAGCAGGACGTAGGGTTTTACCTCCATCAAGAGGGCCCGAACCTGGGTAAAACATCGTGTTCCCTGCCTCCTGTTACCATCCGGCCTAGACGCACAGTTCGGGACCCACTACCCGAGATCCGCCGGTTTTGACACCGACAGTCATGTCTACATAGTTCTCAAACCCGTAGGGTCTACATGCTTAACGTTCGGTGACGATCGGTATTATGAGTTTATGTGTTTTGATGTACCGAAGGTAGTTTGAAGTCCCGGATTTGATCACAGGCATGACGAGGAGTCTCGAAATGGTCGAGACATAAAGATTGATATATTGGAAGCCTATGTTTGGACATCGAAATGGTTCCGGATGAGTTCGGGCATTTTCCGGAATGCCGGGAGGTTACCGGAACCCCTCGGAGAGTATATGGGCCTTATTGGGCCTTAGTGGAATAGAAGAGAGGAAGGGAGAAGGTGGGAGGCGCCCCCCCCCCTAGCCCAATCCGAATTGGGTGGGGGTCGGCCCCCCTTTCCTTCCTTCTCTCCTCCCCTTCCTTCTCTCCTACTCCTACTACTTGGAAAGGGGGAATCCTACTCCCGGTGGGAGTAGGACTCCCCTAGGGCGCGCCATAGAGGGCCGGCCCTCCCCACTCCTCCACTCATTTATATACGGAGGAGGGGGCACCCCATAGACACACAAGTTGATCATTGTCTTAACCGTGTGCGGTGCCCCCCTCCACCATAATCCACCTCGGTCATATCGTAGCAGTGCTTAGACGAAGCCATGTTCCGATAGCTTCATTATCACCATCATCACGCCGTCGTGCTGACGAAACTCTCCCTCGACACTCAGCTAGATCTAGAGTTCGTGGGACGTTACAGAGCTGAATGTGTGCAGATCGCGGAGGTGCTGCACCTTCGGTGCTAGGATCGGTCAGATCGTGAAGACGTTCGACTACATCAACCACGTTGTCATAACGCTTCCGCTTACGGTCTACGAAGGTACGTAGACAACACTCTTTCCCTCTCGTTGCTATGCATCACCTAGATAGATCTTGCGTGTGCGTAGGATTTTTTTTTAAAATTACTGCGTTCCCCAACACGTGTCGCTGAGGAAGAGGCCATGGTTCGAGAAGATGCATGCTGACATGCTCAAGTTCGACGATGAGTGACTTATGGCGGAGAGTGCCATCCTCTTTTTGTATGCCAGCAAGTGTGCTGGCATGACCACGACTGAGATGGCGTGATCGAATTTCCGCCCTTTTTTGTGTGCTGGCATGTGTGCCAACCGCTGTCAAATGCGTCAACATGAACTGTGTGATGGTTTTTTTGGAGGTTGGCATTGTATGCTGGCCGCTGGCATGCGCCGGCTTGAACTTTGGGCGCTGGCATGATTTATGGCTGCCGGCCTTTTAAAGTTATGCATGGATATGACACGAGTCACACGCGTTGGGTGCACGGTCAACCCAAAACAAAAACAAGACGGACGCCAAGCGGGTGGCTGACCTAAAAACGAACGAAAAATGGACAAAATACTGTTTGTTTGAATCGGCGCATTGGAATTGCTCTTACTGTTTCTTATAACAATCTCCAAAACTGAAGAAGGCAAGACATGCATTGTACCAACACTCTGGATGATATGGAGATCGATGCAGATGTGTTGGCCATGGTGCGGATGATAGATGCACCAGGCTGCGGAGACATGCCCCTAGAGATGGACAACTATTTGCGGCCTCCATTTCACCAGATACGTTCTCCTAGGTGATAGCTCGCCGCGCATAGTCTGTGGTTGTTGCTTTTTGTCAGGTTGATATCATAGTATGCTACCTGCATTTAGAAAAAAGGCATTTAAGGGCCGACTTGTGGATACCCTACTTCGCATGTAGGAAGAACTCGTGTTATATTTTGCTTGTAAGACGTGCTATATCTATCTATTGTCATATCTCAAGAATCGTGTATGTGAATACCCTAGATGCAATGGTTATTTTAGTTAATTTCTTTGTCATATCGAATAATCATTTATGTTGAATTGTCATATCTATCTATTGCATGTCTCTTTGGATATAAAATTACAAAAAAACACAAGTGGGAGATTGCCGACTGTAGCACTCGGCAAAAGGAGCCATATGGTACTCGCTGCTAACTCATGGAGTAAGTCTTTGCTGAGCACCCATGTTCGGAACTCATGAAACACTTTCTGTTTTGAAAAAAAAGATAAACCTTTGCCGAGTGTCTGTGAGATGACGCACGACAAACCACGGCTCGAAGTCACTGAGCTGTTAGCTGCACTGGGTGGGGCCTATTGATTAGGTCTTTGCTGAGTTCTTCCCATCCTGCACTCTGCAAAGAACAATTTTTGCCGAGTTCTATCTCTTCACATAGTTTTTTTTCACACTCGTCAAAGATACTTGTTTGCCGAGTTTCATTATACCTTGCACCCGGCTTTCTATTGTTTTGTCAAGCGCCCGATAAAAAAAACTCGGCAAACAACTACTTCCTCCATTCCCTACAACAACAACAACAACAAAGCCTTTAGTCCCAAATAAGTTGGGATAGGCTAGAGGTGAAACCCATAAGATCTCGCAACCAACTCATGGCTCTGGCACATGAATAGTAAGCTTCCACGCACCCCTGTCCATAGCTAGCTCTTTGGTGATACTCCAATCCTTCAGGTCTCTCTTAACGGACTCCTCCCATGTCAAATTCGGTCTACCCCGTCCTCTCTTGACATTCTCCGCACGCTTTAGCCGTCCACTATGCACCGAAGCTTCTGGAGGCCTGCGCTGAATATGCCCAAACCATCTCAGACGATGTTGGACAAGTTTCTCTTCAATTGGAGCTACCCCAACTCTATCTCGTATATCATCATTCCGGACTCGATCCTTCCTCGTGTGGCCACACATCCATCCCAACATACGCATCTCCACCACACCTAACTGTTGAACATGTCGCCTTTTAGTTGGCCAACACTCAGCGCCATACAACATTGCGGGTCGAACCGCCGTCCTGTAGAACTTGCCTTTTAGCTTTTGTGGCACTCTCTTGTCACAGAGAATGCCAGAAGCTTGGCGCCACTTCATCCATTCGGCTTTGATTCGATGGTTCACATCTTCATCAATACCCCCATCCTCCTGCAGCATTGACCCCAAATATCGAAAGGTGTCCTTTTGAGGTACCACCTGGCCATCAAGGCTAACCCCCTCCTCACACCTAGTAGTACTGAAACCGCACATCATGTACTCGGTTTTAGTTCTACTAAGCCTAAACCCTTTCGATTCCAAGGTTTGTCTCCATACCTCTAACTTCCTATTTACCCCCGTCCGACTATCGTCAACTAGCACCACATCATCCGCAAAGAGCATACACCATGGGATATCTCCTTGTATATCCCTTGTGACCTCATCCATCACCAATGCAAAAAGATAAGGGCTCAAAGCTGACCCCTGATGCAGTCCTATCTTAATCGGGAAGTCATCAGTGTCGACATCACTTGTTCGAACACTTGTCACAACATTATCGTACATGTCCTTGATGAGGGTAATGTACTTTGCTGGGACTTTGTGTTTCTCCAAGGCCCACCACATGACATTCCGCGGTATCTTATCATAGGCCTTCTCCAAGTCAATGAACACCATATGCAAGTCCTTCTTTTGCTCCCTATATCTCTTCATAATTTGTCGTACCAAAAAAATGGCTTCCATGATAATATTTTTTAACCTTTTCTTGACTCGTATGTATGTAGACACGTTTTAGTATGTATGTAGTTAATATTTTGAAATAGGTAAAAAGTCTTATATTAGGGAACAGAGGGAGTAGTCACTCTCACTCGGCAAAGTTGTTGATTCCAGTAGTGAATGACTTTTTTTATTTACTACCTAATTACATATTCTCCAGTGTCAGGAGCCAACCAAACAAGTGAACAACCATGCCTTAAGGATTCGTTATTTTGTCCACGTATCCAGACTATATTCTAGTCAACCACAACATGCACGACGCTGGATTTAATTTTGCGTTAGCTTTTCCTTTCATTTTTCTTTGTATATAAAGTAGATGTACAGGACGACGTCCATGCATGCATGCACCTTCCATCTTGGGAAATGAGAACCTGTGTTGACACCTTATAAATTATAGGATTTTATGCTCGAATATCTGTTCCATATGGATGGATGATTGTAATAATTTGCACCGCCAAAAAAAGAAGAATTCGATCGAATAAGGCTTCAGTTGCTTTTTAGAATCTAGCTAGTAGCTCCCTTTTAATCTAGCTAGTACTCCCTCCGTCCCATAATATAAAAACGTTTTTGACACTAGTGTAATGTTATAAACGTTTTTATATTTTGGGACAGATGGAGTAGTAGCTACCTAGATACGCAAGAACATCTTGCAGACAACCTCAAATTTGCCGTGAAATTCATGTATTTCAAGCGCACTCTAAGTGCAACTCCAACGCAGCGACCCATTTTATCCGTTTGGGTCATTTGGATAGATAACTTGGCCCGACAAGACAATCTAAACGAAGACACGTGTCTGCCTGTTGTCCGTTACTATCCGCCCCGATCCAAACTGAGCACAAATATGGGTCACAAATGGGTCCGCGACGAACAAAAGCGGATGCTCCCATCGTCCGCTCTCGTCCGCTGGTGCCCTCTCGTGTCCGCCCTAGTCTCACTAGTCAACGGCACCACAAGGGCAGTTGAGTCTCTGCCTCCACAACAACAGGGGCAACCACAAGCTGCCATCCTCAACGGCGAGGCCCCCGCCTCCTCCGCCGTCCTCGACAGCGAGGCCTCCACCAAGCGCCGCCCCAAGCTGCAGGCCACGTGCGCCGTGGGCCCGCTTGACGGGGAACTGAAGGCGAGACCCCCACCCAGTCCAGCGTCGCCGCAAGCTGCCGTCCTCGACGACAAGGCTTCCGCCTCCTCCGCCACCCTCAACGGTGAGGACTCTGCCAAGCGCTGCCGCAAGCTGCAACCCTCGTGGCGTGCCAAAAATTTATCAAATAATCGCATTCGTAGAAGGCGTGGCAAAAAAAACAATGCTCCAAAATGCTTTTGAAGTAGCATTTTCAGAGTATCGAATTTTTTTTGGCCACTCCTTCCAAAAATGTGATTTCATAACGAATTTTTGCAAGCGCGTGAAAATTTTGTCACAAAAAGCAGATATTTTACTGTTCATCCGAGCTATTTGAGCTCAGGAGCAGAAACTCCGCGTCCCAATGCTACAATCTTGTATAGCCCCATGTGTATGTATACACACGCAAAACCACAGCCGACGGAGCAACCTAAAGCAAGACAAAAGGGCCATGTTCACACAAAAAAAAAGGCCAAACAAGGGCCAATCAGTACTGAAACACCGCAGCCAGCAGCTAGCTCGAACCTAACTAGCATTTGCCTAAAACTAATTAAGCTCAAGATTATTCAAACAAGTTGTGCAACTCGTGCTCCTTGTCTCTGTAAACCAGCCCCCGCAATTTAGCCTCCTAGCCGCCAGCGCACTATCTGTTGTTGGGTCATACAAAAATTAAATGTGGGCTATGCATCAATGCAAGAAAGGAGAACTTAAGCCTAATTATAGAGCCGGATGAACATATGTATTGTTGCCACTTCCTCCATGCGCTCAGGCTCTCCCTTGACAGCTTTCCCCTTCATGCTTTTATGCACACATAATTATCCATCACCTGCATGTTTAAAATATAGAAATGTGAGGATGCAGGCTCTACTGGGTACAGGAGATATATATCTTCATAAGTATGTACTCTCTCTGTAAACTAATATAAAAGTGTTTAGATCATTAAAATAGAAATCTGAACGCTCTTATATTAGTTCACGGAAGGAGTACGTATGTACAATGATTGCATCTGCATGAACAGCTAATCATGCAGCAACCCAACTTTCTTATAGGAAAAACAAGGAGTTTTTCATTTGTCCTCAGAAATGCATACGTCTACAGAGAGGCAAATTCAGCCTAGCATGAGCAGCAAGAGCCACTCAGGCTAGCCAAGGTGACTGCCCATGAGAACCCACGCCAAGGCTAATGAAGCATTGAACATGGATGAAGACATAGGCAAGTCATCCTTGGCTATCAGAGGTAAGGCCCTTGCAGCCATGTAAGGCTTGCTCTCTTCTTGTTGTTGTTTCCCGTTGCCGCTGCTTTTATCATTTGGTGCACATATCGCTAGCTATTTATAGGCAGTTGAATGGGCTCATCCTTCGCATCCTACTACTAGCCTTTCAGCATTGTCTTTAATGCAGAGAACATATTCCAGATAATGTCAACCTGTATAGATATGGACAGCTAGCTTTACAGATTCAATTTCTCATTTTCAGTGGAACAATCAAGATATCCTATTTATTTGCCGGCCGGTTCCGTTCAAATTGTGAAGCCATTTTGGCTTGTCGGTCTTTGGTGTTGGTACAAGCAGCATATCATATACAAACTCAAACTAGGCATGCAAGCAGGACTGAGGCAACTGAACAATTTCCAAAAATAATCACCGACCATCATTGATCACTTCTACAATGAAATGGGCAACACAAACCGTAACAGGCTGCCAAATAAACAGTGCTTCCGTGTGGCAAAAACAAGCAAAAAGTGTATGTTCAGATGCTCAACACTACAGGAAGTTTTAGTGGGTCACGGTAGCAAAAGCAGGATGCCCGCAGGCAGATAAAACACGAGTATTTTCAGAAACCGCCGGGTACATCTGAATCCACTATATATAATAAATTTTCCGAAATCAAACTTTGAGACTTGAAGAATTATGAAAAAAATCAACATATATGGTATTGGCCGGAAACATACTTTTGTAAACTTGTACATAGAAAAGTGGCCCTTCGTGATCTGGTGAAATCGCAAAATGGGATATCTTAGATACATTAGATTTGGCAATGATGGCCAATGGAATATTTCTAGCTTATCTTGGCAAAAGGAAAGTTGGCATGCAAACGCTGACCTTGAGAAAGTAAGATCTATGGATACCAATGCACGCGATGTGTGTTTTTGTTTCATTTCCGTTTTGCTAATAGTATTGCAATGCATTTTATCACTAGCAAAAAGGCCCGTGCGTTGCAACGGGAGAAAAAAAATATCACACGCTCATAATTTACAAAAAATAATCTATAATCTGAGAATTTGTAGCTACAACCCAAACAAAGATGTTCTTAACCTATAAAAGTGTAGTCTAAAATTCTACAGGTGTTCTATTTCAACATAGCTTGCATGTAAATTTAATCCGTACAAAAAAACGGGCAAGTGATCATGCATTTATTCATGTCATGTTCGGAATGGGGTGTTGTTATGGGCGAGTAAAGAAAAATGACAAAAACAAACGATGACACATTAGCACACTAGGGAGACATGTGTGCATCAATGGCAGTTTTCAGTTTAAGAATCACTAACTTTGGGTAACTCTTGAACACTTTTTTTCACATGCATATTTCTTAAATACATGAAGAGTTGTTAACAACCTTTTTAACAACATATTCATCCCTAATCTGAATTAGTACCGGTATGAAAAAAAGACAGATAATACATTGTTGATTAACATTGCAGCCTAGATAGTATTTTTTTTTAAATTGTTAATATGTAAAATAACATCACATTCCGATTCTACATACTTTTTTAATCAAATTCCATATATAACATGTTTAATTTGGAGTTACCGTTTAGAAGATATGAGTATTTTAAAAAACATTTGATATGTATCTCAGGTTTAATGTGAGAAATATGAGGGTTTCTTTATAAAATAGTAAAACGACTAAGAATACCTATTTCTTTTATTAGTAGGTATAGATTGATGATCTACTATGTGAATTGATCCCCACGCTAGGCGACCACGTCGCCTCTCAAGTGCAGACTCCGCTTCTGCCGCCAGCGGCACCCCTCTTGTCGTCCCGTTCTCCTCGTCGTGTCGAAGGGCAGAACCCTAGCATGGGCCGAACCGGCCTGCGCCGCCATTGGATGTTAGCTCCTCCTACCAGTGGAGGGGCTCTAACCTGTGGAGTGGGGACCATGACCAAGGGCGCTATGGCCGATGCATTCCAGATCGATGGTTGACAGTCACCGTGTTGGGCTTATCCCCACCCACATCCGGTCGAGACTCGCCAGGGGACCTTTGCCCAAGTCTGCTCACGACCGCGTGGCTAGGATCAAGTCAGGGTGGGTAAGGAGCACCTTCTTGCCCTTTCCTCAAGCGGAAGGCGGCCTAAAGTTTAGCGGTGGTGTGGGGGGTCGGATACATGGATCGGCGTCCATAGAAGGTGGGATGCACAGTTGGCTCTCTAGCGAGTCTTGTGATAGCAGTGTTAGTGATGCCCCTTGGCCATATTGATGGTGCGGGGTCCTGTGGTGAGTGGTCCCTGTGAGGATGTTGCTCACGGTGGCAGTCGAACCCGCCAAACCCTAGTCTACATCTGGAGGTCCAGATTCATTGTGGTTAGCTCGGAGGTCAGATTTGCTTTGCGAGGTGTGAGGGAGATGTCAAGAAAAAGCGTTGCACCTCATCGCCGGCATTGCTGATTTTTGTGCATGTTGTGGCCCTCTTGGGGAGCAGCTTTAGCTCTCCTTCCACCCTACATGTTTGTCTTAATCCCTTGAGTGGATTTTGACAACTAATGTTAACATATATCAAGGGACTATTGGCTATCAAGTATATTTAAAATTAGCTCCCAAAAGATGCAACAATGGAAATGAATGGTGAGACTCCAATTTCATCAATGAGATGTATTGGCTAAGGGAATGACTTATTTTCTTTTATTTTAGTGATCCAAGATCGCATTGAGTACATAGGTATGCAGATATTGTTTAAAGGAGAACAAGGTTGCTAACCTATGATTGCCCTTGATCGTTTGCGATTGACTTTGTTTTGCCTGATTGTTTGCCTAGAAGGGTTGAAAAAATGCAACTAGTTGATACCTAGCTAGCTTTAGGTCGAAACCAAACCATTTTGAAATATTTATTTGGAATAAGGCTATCCCTAATAAGTGCCAAGTAATATTCAAGCCAAATTAAATCTTCCCAAAAGATTGAGTTGGATTCATTTTGGAAACAATTTAGCGTCAAATGGAAATTATTTAAATGTAGCTTATATTTATTTTGGTAGAGAGTGAATTTCATATGTCCAAATAATATCTTAGCCCCTGCCAAATTTGGAACACATTTGGTTTTGAAACCAAATTCAAAAGAAAAAGAAAAATATGAGTGCAGAAAACACTTGTCCCAAGTGCCCAAAAAATGTTCACACAGTCACAAATATTCAAATTGGATTTGGAACACATTTGGTTTTGAAACCAAATTCAAATTCAAAAGAAAAATATGAGTGCAGAAAACACTTGTCCCAAATGCCCAAAAAAAGTTCACACAGTCACAAATATTCAAATATGAAATTAGTTGCATTTGAATTTACAGAACGAAACATACAAGAAAAAAATGGGAAAAGAGAAAAGAAAAAGAAAAAGAAAAAGAAAAGCCCATCGAGGCCAGCTAGCCAGGCCGGCCCCGCAGCGCAACCTAGCTAGCCAGCCCTGTGCGCCTCTCTCTTTCCTCTAAGCCACTACCAGGCAGGACCCACCTGGTAGGGACATCACCTTCCTCGCGCCCACATCCTCCGTCACGACCTCCCGCAACGACCGGCGTCCCATGACGCCCACGTTGCTCCTGACCACGCCTGTGCCTCCCGAACCCCTCTATTTAAAGCTCCGGACCCCACTCTCCATTCTCTCTCCCGCACTCTTTCTGCCGCCAGGCTCCTCGCACGCGAGCTCGCAACTGCCGCCACCTGCAAGATCTCCGACAAGCCATTCCGCCATCGCTGGTGAGGCCCCGCCGCTCATTTTTCCACCGTTCGATTTGCCTTGACCTCCTCTATCTCCCTAACCCTTTCACTCCTGCTAAGACGCACCAAATCGAGCGCTCCACAGAGGACCCTGCTACGTCTTGAGCTTGCGTTGGTTTTTCCCTTGAAGAGGAAAGGGTGATGCAGCAGAGTAGAGTAAGTATTTCCCTCAGCTTTTGAGAACCAAGGTGTCAATCCAGTAGGAGACAACACACAAGCCACTGAATACCTGCACAAACAAACACCAACTTGCACCCAACGCGACAAAGGGGTTGTCAATCCCTTCACAGTTATTTGCAAAGTGAGATCTGATATAGATGGATAATCGGTAAATTAATATTTTTGGTATTTTTGGTTTATAGATCAAAAAGTAAAAGATTGCAAAGAAAGTAAATAGGAAATTAAAATTGTATATCGGAAACTTATATGGTGGAAAATAGACCCGGGGCGATAGGTTTCACTAGAGGCTTCTCTCAAGATAGAAAATATTACGGTGGGTGAACAAATTACTGCCGAGCAATTCATAGGGAAGTGCAAAGTTATGACGATATCTAAGGCAATGATCATGAATATAGGCATCACGTCCGCATCAAGTAGACCAAAATGATTCTGCATCTACTACTATTACTCCACACATCGATCGACTCCTGCCTGCATCTAGAATATTAAGTTCATGAAGAACAAAGTAATGCATTAAGTAAGATGACATGATATAACGGGATAAACTCAAGCAATATGATGAAAAACAATACAATACGTGTCGGTTCCCATTCTGTCACTAGGATTGAGCACCGCAAGATTGAACCCAAAGCTAAGCACTTCTCCCATTGCAAGAAAAACCAATCTAGTTGGCCAAACCAAATCGATAGTTCGAAGAGACTTGCAAAGATATCAAATCATGCATATAAGAATTCAGAGGAGATTCAAATAATATTCATAGATAAGATGATCATAAATCAACAATTCATCGGACCTCGGCAAACACACCGCAAAAAAAGTATCACATCGAATAAATCTCCAAGAACATCGAGGAGAATACGGTATTGAGAATCAAAGAGAGAGAAGAAGCCATCTAACTACTAGCTATGGACCCGTAGGTCTATGCTAAACTACTCACACTTCATCGGAGAGGCAATGGTGTTGATGTAGAAGCCCTCCGTGATCGAATCCCCTCCGGCAGGATGCCGAAAAAGGCCCCTAGATGGGATCTTACGGGTACAGAAGGTTGTGGCGGTGGAAAAGTGCTTTCGTGGCTCCCCTGCAAAGTTTTGGGGTATTTGAGAATATATAGGCGGAATAAATAGGTCGGTGGAGTCACGAGGGGCCCACAAGGGTGGGGGTGCGCCCTACTCCCCTGGGCGCGCCCTACCCCCTGGGCACGCCCTCCGTCCTTGTGGGTTCCTCGTGGCTTCCCTGACATGTACTCCAAGTCCTCTAGATGTCTTCTGGTCCATGAAAAATCATCGCGAAAGTTTCATTCCGTTTGGACTCCGTTTGGTATTCCTTTTCTGCTAAAACAAGGAAAAAATAGAAACTGGCACTGGGCTCTAGGTTAATAGGTTAGTCCTAAAAATAATATAAAATAGCATATTAATGCATATAAAACATCCAAAACAGATAATATAATAGCAAGGAATAATAAAAAAATTATAGATACGTTGGAAACATATCAGGCATCCCCAAGCTTAATTCCTGTTCGTCCTCGAGTAGTTAAATGATAAAAACAGAATTTTTGATGTGTAATGCTACCTAATATATTTATCCTAATAATTATCTTTATCATGGTGTGACGCCCAGATAATCAAGCTATATTAATCCACTGTTAAGGGTGCCATGTCATCACATTACTGTTGCTAATCCTCGATTGATCCAAATAAAAATCGAAACTCAAATTTAAAATAAAAGTACAAAATTCAAATTTCTCAAACATGCAAACTAAAATGTTCAAAGAGTGCAAATATTTCATAACCAATTATGGTGGCGACCCAACATTTTTTTGTAAGGTGTTTAGATGCCCTAAACTAAGTAAAACAGGGACTAAAACAATTAATTAAATGCTTTTTAAACAATAGTAATTGCAAAGTATTTATTTAAATACTGAACTAATTGTGACAGTGGCATAATTGTCAATGCTAATTTCGGGGCTAGTATTATGTTTTATAAAGCTAAAACTATTAAGAAGATAATATAAAACAGTAAACAAAAAGATTAAGAAAAGGGAAAAATGAAAACAAAACAAAACCCCTGCCCCCCGGGCCTCGGCCCACCCCAGCTGGCTGGCCCAACTTCCCCCACCCGGTCGCCTCCTTCACTGGTCCTCCGACTGAGCGCTGGGCACGCTCCCGCTCGAACACCTCATCGACATCGGCGGGAGGATAAGGACCGCCCCCGCCTCCTCGGTCCTCCCCCTGCTCCACTCACCATAATCCCCCATATTCGCCTTCCCCCTCGTTCCCCACTCCTTCCTCCCTTCCACTCCAGATCCACCTTGCCAGACGTGTCCGTCGCCGACCTCCTCGCCCGGCCATGCCCACCTAGCTCCCCGGCGCTCGAGGACGTATCGGGTTGCCGCGACGTCGTCGACTATGTCGGTGGAAGGGATCCACCTCGGAGCGCCAGCATCATCTTATCCATCATCGGCTACCGGAGCCCCACCGCGTGGTTTGCCGCCACCACTACGTCCCCGGTCTCCCCATGCTTCTCCCCGGCACCGCAGTGAGCTGCTTCCCTTTCCCCTATCTCCCTCACTCGCTTCCGCGCCCCTAGCCATCAGGCCACCGTAGTCGGAACTCACCGTCGCCTTTAACGTGCTTGCCGTCGCCCTAGAACCATGCGAGCCCAACCGTGGATGTCGATGAGCTCCTGGTGCATTGTAGATATCGCCTAGCCCTCGGTTTGTCAAGTTCGCACCCGTGGGCTCGTTTCCGTCAAGCTCCGCCGCCCGGCCGTCGCGTAGCCATCGTTCCAGCCACCCCTGCGCCTGCTGCTGCCGCCTAGCGCCCACCTGCACCAAGCCCCGCCTCGCTCCCTGCGCTGCTGCTGCTCCCACGAAGCTGCCCGAGCACGCCTGCTGCTCGCACCCACGGCGACATTGCCGTTGCTGCTGCATTCTGCGCTCGCGGCCGCCCCTGCTGCTCCCCGCTCACCCCCCGCCGCCTCCCCTGGCTTCTGCTGTTGCGCGCCACCACTCGCCTGGCCCGCTCCCCCCGTGTGTCGCCTCCCCCGCGCGCCCCGCGCCTTCCTGCGCTCTGCAAGCATCGCTCATCGCCGGAGCCCCGCCTCCGCCCGTCGTGGCCTCCTCCTCTATGCCGGCCCGCCGCGATCTCGCGCCATCGACGAGCCTCGCTCACGCCGCCCGCAGCGGCTCCGCGCCCATGCAGTCCGATCGCCGGTTGCGTCCCAGCTGTCACAACCTCTCTCGCCTCCAGCCGCCTCTAGCCCCGCCGTGGCCATGGCCTCATCCCGCACCCGGGCGGGTTACGGCCTCCGCCAGCGCCCGCTCGTTTAGCCGCTACCGGCAACCCCCCTGTGGGCCTTTGACGTATGGGGCCCAACCCCTATTTTTAAAAAAGAAATCAATATATTAATTAATTAATTAATTAATCAATTAATTAACTTAACTTAACTAATGTTGCTTAATTAACCGGTTATAACTACCTAATTAGTCTAACTAATCTTGTTAGTTAACTAGACAGTCAATGACACGGGGCTCACCCCCTGTTGACCAGTAAATGTTGACTGGTCAACTGGGACCCCCTGGACCCGCATGTCACCCTCTGGTACACCTTTGTGTACACAGATCTGGGTGCACATAGCATTTTAGCTATTTAATTTCAAATTAATAACAAATTTAGAATATTGTTTAAATCTTTGAAAAATCATGGAAAATAATTCGTAACTCGTATGAAAAAGTTTTGTACATGAAAGTTGTCACATGCCCCTAGCATAGCGAATATTGAACTTTTCCCCTCTGGTTCGTCTGTCTGAAAATGCCTAACTCCAGGAAAACTTTCCATATGTTATCCCCCTTCACCGGTACCGTGTAGCACTGCGTTAGAACACCCCTAGCCCTGCGTGTTACCCCAGTCATGCATCTGTGTTGCATCTGTTTGCATTGTATTTACTGTTTCTTCCCACTCTTCTCTCCGGTAGACCCCGAGACCACTGATGATGCCCCTGTGATCGACTACATCGATGACGACCCTTCTTCCTTTTCAGCGGAGCTTCCAGGCAAGCCCCCCTTTGATCATCCCGACATCACCCATTCCATTTTCTCATGCTTGCATTACATTTTTCTACTGTATTTGATTGCTCCTATTCTAATGCATAGCCTGCTATTGTAACCTGCTCATTGTACCTTACCTGCTTATCCTAAACTGCTTAGTATAGGTTGGTTAGTGATCCATCAGTGACCCCCCACCTTGTCCTTGTTGCCCCTGCTTCATCATCGACGACTCGATCAAAGTGATCGATGACCAGAGCCTGACACCTCACATCACCTCACCCCCTTTAGTTGTATGACTCTGCAAAGTTACTATCGAGTGCCGAGGGTGATACCTCATAATGCACTATCGATGATAACTCTATAGTGTAGCTATTCGGTCGTGGTCAACGAGGGTGGTTCGTCCTTCACCATTTCCGATACGACTTTGTCGCGCAACACCTCAAGTGTGAACCTCGAGGGTGGTTCCTCTTACGTTCACCTTGATGATTACATCGAGTGGAATCCATCGAGGGTATTTGAGGGAGTCCTGGATTAGGGGGTGTTCGGGTAGCCGGACTATACCTTCAGCCGGACTCCAGGACTATGAAGATACAAGATTGAAGACTTCGTCCCGTGTCCGGATGGGACTTTCCTTGGCGTGGAAGGCAAGCTTGGCGATGCGGATATTCAAGATCTCCTACCATTGTAACCGACTCTATGTAACCCTAACCCTATCCGGTGTCTATATAAACCGGAGGGTTGTAGTCCATAGGCAATCAACTCCATATACAACAATCATACCATAGGCTAGCTTCTAGGGTTTAGCCTCCTTGATCTCGTGGTAGATCTACTCTTGTACTACCCATATCATCAATATTAATCAAGCAGGACGTAGAGTTTTACCTCCATCAAGAGGGCCCAAACCTGGGTAAAACATCGTGTTCCCTGCCTCCTGTTACCATCCGGCCTAGACGCACAGTTCGGGACCCGCTACCCGAGATCCGCCAGTTTTGACACCGACAGTATTCCTCGGGTTTTCCCCTTGATGTTTGGACACACGGTTACCTTGACTTTACTTGAGACATTGGTGAAATTCAGGCGGGCCCAAAGAGCACCCGAGGGGTTACGGTGGTGACTGGCTGTTTAGTGGTATCACCCAGGAGGGGGTGATAGCTCCGGACTTGTCTCGACATCCGTCACTTCTTTTAATAATGCACTAATAGGTTTGGGTATTTGTTCTGAGTTGGCCTTCGGCCTTTACACACTAAGCACCACATGAGAATAGTTATGGGCCTCGACGTCGTAGTATCAGCCAAAGTTTTGTTAGACGTCCAGTTCAGCATTGCGGCATAGTCGGATCGTGCTGGCCATCCGAGGCGGTGCTGGTATTCACCCTGCGCGCAATGACCCAGAGTGCAATGGGCGATGGGCCCAAGACCCCGAAGTTCTTAGGATGTAGACCAGCGGGGACCTCTCTGCTGAGCCTAGGTAGGGCTGCGACGTGTTGATCTTCCAAGGCCGGGCATTGACCCAAAAAAGTGTGCCAGACTAGAGTAATCAAGTGTGTTGGAAAATGTGGTGCACCCATACAGGGAAGATTATCTAGATATGTGGCTCCGGGATTGCTTTCTCGCAGGGAGTCGAGGAAGGATCTCTGGGATTTAATACTACAACATGCTTGTTAAATTATAAAATGTTATTTTTTACTCTTCTACATGCTGCAAGATGCTTGGAGCTGCTTGAAGATGATGGTCTTCGATAGGCTAGGCCTTCCCCTCTATTTCTGGCATTCTGCAGTTCAGTCCACACACACAACCCATCCATTTGATACCAATGCATACTTAGTTTAGATATGATGCTTGCGAGTACTTTGGATGAGTGCTCACGGTTTCTTTGCTCCCCCTTTCCCCCCTTCTTTCTTCCTTCTGGTTGTTGCAACCAGATGGTGGATCCCAGGAGCCAGATGCCACCCCCGACGACTACTACTACTACCCCGAGGGTGCCTACTACTACGTGGAGCCTTCCGACGACCAGGAATAGTTAGGAGGTCCCAGGCAGGAGGCCTTGCCTCTTCGACCGTCTTGCTTTTGTGCTAGCCTTCTTAAGGCAAAACTTGTTTAACTTATGTTTGTACTCATATATTGTTGCTTCCGATGACTCGCTTATGTATCGAGCTATGTATTCGAGCCCTCGAGGCCCCTGGCTTGTAATATGAAGCTTGTATGACTTTCATTTTTGTTTAGAGTTTTGTTGTGATATCTTCCCGTGAGTCCCTGATCTTGATCGTACACGTTTGGGTGTATGATTAGTGTATGGTCGAATCGGGGGCGTCACACGTGGCATGAATGTTCAGATCCGTATGATTCAAAACAAAAGTTTAATATTGACATAAAAACAATAATACTTCAAGCATACTAACAAAATAATTATGTCGTCTCAAAATAACATGGCCAAAGAAAGCTTATCCCTACAAAATCATATAGTGTGGCTATGCTCCATATTTATCACACAAAATATTCAAATCATGCACAACCCCGATGACAAGCCAATAAATTGTTTCATACTTTTGATGTTCTCAAACTTTTTCAAATTTCACGCAATACATGAGCGTGAGCCATGTATATAGCACTATAGGTGGAATAGAAGGTGGTTGTGGAGAAGACAAAAAAGAAGGAGATAGTCTCACATCAACTAGGCGTATCAACGGGCTATGGAGATGCCCATCAATAGATATCAATGTGAGTGAGTAGGGCTTGCCATGCAACAGATGCACTAGAGCTATAAGTTTATGAAAGCTGAAAAAGAAAACTAAGTGGGTGTTCATCCAACTTGCTTGCTGATGAAGACCTAGGGCATTTTGAGGAAGCCCATCATTGGAATATACAAGCCAAGTTCTATAATGAAAAACTCCCACTAGTATATGAAAGTGACAATATAGGAGACTCTCTATCATGAAGATCATGGTGCTACTTTGAAGCACAAGTGTGGCAAAAGGATAGTAACATTGTCCATTCTCTCTTTTCTCTCATTTTTTTGGGCCTTCTGTTTTTTTATTTGGCCTTTTTTTCTCACATGGGACAATGCTCTAATAATGAAGATCATCACACATTTATTTACTTACAACTCAAAAATTAGAACTCGATACTAGAAAAAAAATATGACTCTATATGAATCCCTCCGACGGAGTACCGGGATGTGCGATGAATCAAGAGTGACATGTATAAAAAATGATGAAAGGTGACTTTGCCGCAAATATGATGTCAACTACATGATCATGCATACCAATATGACAATTATAGAGTGTGTCATAATAAACGGAACGGTGGAAAGTTGCATGTCAATATATCTCGGAATGGCTATGGAAATGCAATAATAGGTAGGTATGGTGGCTGTTTTTAGGAAGGTATATGATGGGTTTATGGTACTGGCGATAGTTATGCGGCACAAGACAGGCTAGCAATGGCGAAAAGGTGAGAGCGCGTATAATCCATGGACTCAACATTAGTCATAAAGAACTCACATACTTATTGCAAAAATATATTAGTCATCAAAACAAAGTACTATGCGCATGCTCCTAGGGGGATAGATTGGTAGGAAAAGACCACCGCTCGTCACCTACCGCCACTCATAAGGAAGACAATAAAAAAATCCCATGTTCCAACTTCGTTACATAACGGTTCACCATACGTGCATGCTACAGGACTCACAAACCTTAACACAAGTATTTTTTAAATTCAAAACTACTCACTAGCATGACTCTAGTATCACCATCTTCATATCTCAAAACAATCATAAGGAATCAAACTTCTCATAGTATTCAATGCACTTTATATGGAAGTTTTTATTTATCCTTCTTGGATGCCTATCATATTAGGACTAATTTTATAACCAAAGCAAATTACCATGCTGTTTTAAAGACTCTTAAAATAATATAAGTGAAGTGCGAGAGTTCATTAATTTATATAAAATAAAACCACCACCATGCTCTAAAAAGATATAAGTGAAGCACTAGAGCAAATTTGCCTAGTTCAAAAGATATAAGTGAAGCACATAGAGTATTCTAATAAATCACGATTCATGCGTGTCTCTCTAAAAAGGTGTGTACAGCAAGGATGATTGTGATAGACTAAAAAGCAAAGACTCAAATTATACAAGACGCTCCAAGCAAAACACATATCATGTGGTGAATAAAAATATAGCCTCAAGTAAAGTTACTGATATGAGAAGACGAAAGAGGGGATGCCTTCCGGGGCATCCCCAAGCTTAGGCTCTTGGTTGTCCTTTAATATTACCTTGGGGTGCCTTGGGCATCCCCAAGCTTAGGCTCTTGCCACTCCTTATCCCATAGTCCATCAAATCCTTACCCAAAACTTGAAAACTTCACAACACAAAACTCAACAGAAAATCTCATAAGCTCCGTTAGTATAAGAAAATAAATCACCACTTTTGGTACTGTTGTGAAGTCATTCTTTATTTATATTGGTGTAATATCTACTGTATTCCAACTTTTCCATGGTTCATACCCCCCGATACTAGCCATAGATGCATCAAAATAAGCAAACAACACGCGAAAAACAGAATCTGTCAAAAACAGAACAGTCTGTAGCAATCTGGAGATTTTGAATACTTCTGTAACTCCAAAAATCCTGAAAAATTAGGATGACATAAGAAAATTGTTTGTTAATTTTCCGAAGAAGAATCAGTATTTTATCGCGGTTCTGCTAAAAATGAAAACTAATTTGCTGAGGGCAAAAATTTCTGTTTTTCAGCAAGATCAAATCAACTATCACCATAAGCTATCACAAAGGTCTTACTTGTCACAAACACTAATTAAAACATAAAAACCACCTCTAACCAGAGGCTAGATGAATTATTTAATGCAAAACATGACCTTAAAAGCAAGAACAAAAAATAAAATTGGGTTGCATCCCAACAAGCGCTATTGTTTAACACCCCTAGCTAGGCATGAAGTACGAATAGATCTAAGTATTATTATCTTCAGTATGTAATTCTTTTATCATAAAATCCTCCAAAACCCATCTAAGCAATTATATCCATTCCTTTATTTCCCTTCTAGTGGATGAACTTAAATCATGGAAAGGACTTTGATTGGTAATTCTAACACTCATAAACCCATAGTCGGGATCATCACCATATATATATATATATATATATATATATATATATATATATATATATATATATATATATATATATATATATATATATATATATATATATATATATATATATATATATATATATATACTAGCACATATGCCCGTGCATTGCAACGAGAGATTTTTTTTGCGAGAAGCACCAGGAGAGGTAAATTGAAGTGTCCATCAAAATGGTCTCCTCAGCGATGGGACGACAGAGCGAGGAGTTACGGTGTTCTCATGGGTCATGTTTGGCCCGCGAGATTTTGATAGTGATGTGGTTGGTTGGTGTGGTGGCCACCACTCAACTCGTGCCTTTTTTTTCCTCCAGGTCCGTCTCCATGTCTAGATTATGGTTGCTTCCTCATTTTGTGGTTGCACGGTGACCTTGGGGGCATAGTTGCTTCGACCACTCTCTCCTACAATGGCGTACCTGATGGATTACTAATTCAATTAATCCCATTTCATTGCCATAATCAGCACATAACCAGGTAGTCCCTGCTTTACTAGGGTTTATTCTCTTTTATTGGCATGTGCCTATAATTTCCTTTAATTATAGCCAACCAACATATTCTCTTTTATCGTCAAATGGCATGTGGAATGCACAACAATTCGCGTCTGCGTTAGGCCACTGGCAGTTACCAAAACAACATGTGTTTGTAACACAGGGATAAAAATTCAAAACAACCGCTGAGTTGAAGGATTAGAATCATGACCTCAATATCTTAGTCATTCGAACAAACGGCTCCTGCTAATAAATGGCCAACACGAATGTTTAAGAACATAATGTAGCGTAACATTTCAAACATTTTTTCATTTTTTGAGCTTTTCAAAAAATAAAGTAATAATTACGAAATTCTTAATATTCTTTAAAATGTGAACAATTTTTAAAAATCCTGTTTTTTCAAAAAATGCGAGCATTTTATTTAAATTTCATTAAATTTGAAAAAATACGAACAAAAATTGATATGTTTTTTAATTCAAAAACATTTTTTGAAAACATGAACCTCTTTTTAAGAAAACATTTTTTAATTTGTGAACAATTTTTGAAAATGGGAACGTATTTTCAACATTAAAAACAAACTTTTAAACGTGTTTTCTAAACACAAACAATACTTTAAATTTGTGAACATTTCAATAAACATGAATAATTTTTGAATTTGTATCATTTTCTAAAATAAAATTTATTTTAAAAATCTCAAACAACTTTGGAAAACATAAATATTTTTGAAAAATGCAAACCTTTTTAGTTTTCAAAAGTTTTGAAAAATAATTGGAGGGAAAAGAAAAAATATAAAGGTCAAACATATTTCAATATTGGAATTGTTTTTGAAATTCTGCTGATTTTACCAAAAATTAAACAAAAGATGGAATTCTGAATTTTTTTGAAAAATAAACTTTATGAAAAAAAGGAAAAAGAAAAATAAACTTGGAAATAAAAAATAAAACATAAGGATAAAAAAGGAAAACAAAAATAGAAAGGGAATAGAGGAAAAACGAAAACGGGTCGGCCCAATCTTCTGCACCATGTGCAAAATTCCGACTATTTTTCAGACTATGCGGTAAATAATGATTCTCAGTTGATTGGGCAGGAAACCAATGGGCTTGCTTTGCTGGGACGCAGCGTGCACGGACCACATACAAAATTCGGGACAAAACTGTTTTTCTTTTCTAATATATGGACGCACAGAAAATTTAGTACCACCTTGAATAGAACAAAAATCTTTTCGGTGGTGATCTTACGATAAGATTTTTGTGTTGCTATTCATCACCCAGGGTTCAGAATAAGCTATTCTTCACCCGTGTTAATCTTACGATCGCTTCCTAAATAAATTACGTTTACAATATAGTTAGATGCATATTGATTCAATATGTAAAATTTGGTATAAAAAACAAAGATATATGTTATAATACCAAAAAATCACATTTTAAGTATGTTTTACACTATATTTTTACATTCATAATTTTACGTAACATAATATTTTTTTTTACAGTGAGTACATATTTTCTTATGCTCTCTTTTTATGTATGAAATAAGATAAAATTTACGAAACGTAAAAATACGGTGCATTGATGTCAAAATTGAGAGGGGGTGAAGAATAACTATTCCTCACCCAAGGTGACGAATAGCGCGACCCTATATATATATCGTATAAGATACGAAGCTTGTTTTTGAAAGGTTCCTTCATCATTTATTCAACCAATCTCTATTAAATCCTACATAAATTCTCCTAGTTATCAAATTGCTCAAAAGTTTCAAGATACAAAGATTGAGAGATCTCTGAATGGGGAACTCTTCTCCTAAGATTTTCACTCTAAGATTGATAATCCCTAGATTCCAAACTACGCATAGTTTCTTTATCATGAAGTATATCTATAATTGGAGGGTGTTCAACATCCTTTTTATAGAAAGCAAAAATATCCCTAGCTTCTTGTATTATAAATCGAATTCATGCATAAGGATGATAGTGGCAATCTTTTTAGCTATTGGATGATTAATATTAGGTAGTTATAAAACACTTTTTGCAAGGCAGGATGAAGATGCACAAATTTTCTTTCCAATTTCTCAACAAGCATAACAATAGCATGTGTATAACAATTTGTCTCAAGAAGAATAAATCTTTTATTAATAGGCATGGATCCCGTACAATCAAAGAATTCTTGGATAACGCTCTTCCTGATAACATTACCATCCCCCACATGAAAGATTTTTGTTTTGTAATTAGGCGGATTTTCAGCATGATCCGAAGAACAAGATTCTGGTTTTTCCTCAAGATTTTCAATGATAACCTCCCCAGTTTCAGACATGGTGGCAACTGGCAAACGAGCAAGCGAAGAAGATGAACGAAAGAGGGGCGAAGAAAAGGCAAATCTTTTCGAAAATTGTTTTAGAAGTGGGTGAGAGGAAAACAAGAGGCAAATGGCAAATAATGTAATGCGAGGGATGAGAGCTTATGATGGGTACTTGGTATGTCCTGGCTTGGCGTAGATCTCCCCGGCAACGACGCCATAAATTCTTCCTGCTACCTCTTGAGCTTGCGTTGGTTTTTCCCTTGAAGAGGAAAGGGTGATATAGCAAAGTAGAGTAAGTATTTCCCTTAGCTTTTGAGAACCAAGGTATCAATCCAGTAGGAGACAACACACAAGCCACCGAATACCTGCACAAACAAACACCAACTTGCACCCAACGCGACAAAAGGGTTGTCAATCCCTTGACAATTATTTGCAAAGTGAGATCTGATATAGATGGATAATCGGTAAAGTCATATTTTTGGTATTTTTGGTTTATAGATCAGAAAGTAAAAGATTGCAAAGAGAGTAAATTGGAAACTTGAATTGTAGATCGGAAACTTATATGATGGAAAATAGACCCGGGGGCCATAGGTTTCACTATAGGCTTCTCTCAAGATATAAAATATTATGGTGGGTGAACAAATTCCGGCCAAGCAATTCATAGAAAAGAGCAAAGTTATGATGATATCTAAGGCAATGACCATGAATATAGGCATCACGTCCGTATCAAGTAGACCGAAACGATTCTGCATCTACTACTATTACTCCACACATCGACCGACTCCTGCCTACATCTAGAGTATTAAGTTCATGAAGAACAGAGTAACGCATTAAGTAAGATGACGTGATGTAGCAGGATAAACTCAAGCAATATGATGAAAACCCCATATTGTTATCCTCGATGGCAACAATACAATACATGTCGGTTCCCCTTCTGTCACTAGGATCAAGCACCGCAAGATTGAACCCAAAGCTAAGTACTTCTCCCATTGCATCTCCAGTGCGGACCCGCAAACCGTCCGCAACCATTCGGACCGTGTGGTCTGGACGTGTTGTGCCATCCAACGCGGTTCTGGATTGGTCCGCACGGCGGTCCGGACACACTTTCTCCCGCAAACCGGAGACAAACTAGGAGGCTTTTCGGGCATCCAGAAAACAACCACTCCCGCTTCCGACCACCCTGGCACACCCAAAACCATCCTACCTCTGCCACGCGTGTTCCTGCATGGTGCCAACTGCTCGCATGCATGCCGCTGTAGAGCGGCCATTCCACATTGAAGCCGTCCCAAAACGGACACGACCTCTCACTGGCTACGTCATTGAAGCGGTACGCTGGCCGAGGGTGCCGCCTGTGACACATCCCTAGTGTCTGTGACTGTTCAATGCTGGAGACACGTTACTGGATGGGACGGGACAGATCTACCCTGCCCGTTAAATGCTCCTTCCGTCTGTATGCCGCCATTAAGCAGGCTTGCCGGCCGAGAAACCCACTCCGGCGTTGCGCATTGATGCATCTGGATGCCTGGCCTCACTGGAACCTGCTATTTAAGGGCAGCCACACCCGGCTAATCTCCACGCCATAACACAAGCTACTCCACATCCTCGTCTCTTACATCACATCCGCCATGACTGCCGGTGGCAACGCTATGTGGGACAACCTTTCGAGGGAGATGAAGCACGAGGTGACCGGCCTTGCAGACGCCTGGCAGAGCCACTGTGCTAGGCGGATCGAGGCCTACATGCTGGCCAGCTTGCCCGAGCTCTCCGACGACGACGATGACCCCACGATGGAGGCGGGTGATACGTCCATTTTGCATCATGTTTTCCTACTGTTATTTATGATGTTTTTATGCATAGTAATGTTTTTGGAGTAACTCTAATGCCTTTTCTCTCATAATATGCAAGGTACACACAAAGAGGGAGAATACCGGTAGCTAGAAATCTGGACCTAGAAAAGCTACGTCAGGCCGCCTATTCTGCACAACTCCAAACAAGCTGAAACTTCACGAAGATTTTTTATGGAATATTGGAGCCAATAAGTACCAGAGGGGGGCCACCAGGTGGGCACAACCCACCTGGGCGTGCCAGGGAGCCCAGGCACGCCCTGGTGGGTTGTGCTCACCCAGGCCCACCTCCGGTGCCCATCTTCTAGTATATAAGTCATTTTGACCTAGAAAAATAAATAAGGAGAGGACTTTTGGGACAGATCGCCACCGTCTCGAGGCGGAACTTGGGAAGGAGCACTTTTGCCCTCCGGCGGAGTAATTCCGCCGGGGGAACTTCCCTCCCGGAGGGGGAAATCATTGTCATCATCATCACCAAACAACTCTCCCATCTTGGGGATGGCAATCTCCATCAACATCTTCAACATCACCATCTCATCTCAAACCCTAGTTCATATCTTGTGTTCAATCTTGTTACCGGAACTGTAGATTGGTGCTTGTGGGTGACTAGTAGTGTTGATTACATCTTTTAGTTGATTACTAGATGGTTTATTTGGTGGAAGATTATATGTTCAGATCCAATATGCTATTTAATACCTCTCTGATCTTGAGCATGATTATCATTTGTGAGTAGTTACTTTTGTTCTTGAGGTCATGGGAGAAATCATGTTGCAAGTAATCATGTGAATTTGATATGTGTTTGATATTTTGATAGTATGTATGTTGTGATTCCCTTAGTGGTGTCATGTGAACGTTGACTACATGACACTTTACCATATTTGGGCCTAAGGGAATGCATTATGGAGTAGTTATTAGATGATGGGTTACGAGAGTGACAGAAGCTTAAACCCTAGTTTATTGGCTATTTCGTAAGGGACACTACTGCAGGATGCTACTAACGTGACACTACGATCAGACCCTTCGACGAAACTGTGTGCGATGCCATAATCGCAAACGGTGGTGTAAAAAACCCGTCAAAAAGGGTGCAAAACGTTTGCGATGGAGGATGCATCAAATACGGTTCAGATTTTAGTTGTGTGTGCGATTGAGGGCATACGGTTCAGTTCAGTTAACCATTTGCGATGAGGAGGAACAAAAGAAACGGGTAGCCAGATGAAGGTGTGTGCGATTTACAGCATACGGTTCACTCAGATGAACTATTTGTGATTAGGCAACACAAAAGAAACGGTCAACCAGATCAAAGGTGTGTGCGATATACGGCATGCGGTTCACTTGGATGAACTATCTGCGGTGAGACATGAGAACAGAAACGGTTCAAATGAACAAGATGTGTGTGATACGAGGCAAACAAGTCTATAGTCGGAAACGTGTGCGAAGACCGATAACAACACAGACGATTACTGCTAACAAGACATTTGTGTTGTGAGCAAACGATTGTTGGTATACAATTGTGAGTGATTAATGAAAACATCACCGACGGGTTCCATTGTTTAGTCCGTGTGTGATGTGATTTTCTTTGTCCGCACAACATCTACGCTCTGTCTACAGAGCAGCAACATATATACTTAAAATGACAGTATTGCATAACCAAATTAAGCATACAATTACACAAGTGACTACACACATAACATTTCCACACACCAGAGAAAGCAATTACATGCATACTAAAGTAGGAGAAACGAGGATCTAATCATCTACTTATTGTTGCGACGACACTTGCCATTGCTCTGCTTCTGGCTAGAACCCTGGCCGTTTTGGGGAAGGAGACACTTCCTCATGTCAACGATCTGCATGTACATGTCGTAGCTCGTGTACGCCTCCTTGGCCGCGTACACGACGTGAGCTTTGTCGAGTTTCTCCATCCAGGCCGAGTGCCAGGCACGCTTGTCCTTGTTGCATGAATCCTTCATGTCTCTATAGTAGGGGTCGATGATGGCCTCTGCGAGGTGAACCAGTGAGTCCTTCTCATGCTCCTTGCTGCCCCAGATCTTGTATTGGCCCTGGATGTGAACAAGATTCTGGCAAACGATGCCTGAATTCTCGAGCGCCTTTACATCGTTGGCGATGCCCACCGCAGCGAACATGTAGTGGGGGCTGTTGACAAACCTGGCAAAATGCTCGCAAGGCCTTGTGGCCAAGCAGTAGTGGTAGACGAGGATGTGGTGGCGCACGCACATCTAGGTGACGGCAACCTTGGGACGAGACCCGGCATGAGCGCGGGTGTACTCGAGGTCGAACCCGACCACCTTGTACTTCTCCGCAGCAAGCAACAACTCCATGATGTGGATGGAGTGCTCCACCCAGACCGGGTTGTTGGTGTACACCACCAAGAGGTCCATGAACCTTCTGTGGGTGTCCACCAGGGCTCGCATGGTGAACTGCTGCTTGTCGTCGGCAGCCGCTCGGAGTGCCATTGGAGCCGCGCAGGATACCCTCTAAGAATTTCTCGTGGTGGGTGTGCTTCTTGCAATGGTGGGGCGCGATCGAAAGGTTGAAGAGACACAAGGGTAGGTTAAATGGCCGCTGTAATAAATTGGGGCCGACCGGCCTGTAATCGTCACGTCTTGTCACAATGTTCATAGCGGAGGATTCCAGTGCACGCTTGACAACACCGCACCACACACGTGGGCTCGAAGAGGCACCAAATGTATCATCGGTGAGCCTGTTCCCGCGCTACCACGCTATTTACCGTGCAAGCTTCCCGCCCAGCTAGTTTGGCCACGCGTCGGCTAAAAGAGGGACAAATTGTGGGTGTTTATTGGCAAAAAGCTTTGTAAAAACGAAGTGTGTGGAATGACTTCGATCATAAGTTTACCCTTGGGTGATGAGGTCAAAGTTACATAGAAAGGTGATGATGGACACTCGAGTGCGATAATTAATTCTATGCTCTACAGTGCACACGGTGGAAGAAACCAACTGTGTGCAATAATGCCGAAGATCGCAGTCGAGTTAGCTATGCAGATCGTGTGCTTTGAGATCGACAAGGTAAAATGATTCGAGAATGGTTAATAAAATCTAAGACCATTTCATATTAAGGTCAAAATAGTGCTAGCAATATACGAGTCTCATACGATGCCATTTCAACGATTGTACCACAAACGCTCGAAATGTTACAAGGTTCAAATTCCAGAGTTATATGGCTCAAATTCAAATATTACAAGGTTCAAACTAATATTAGAAATGAAATTCAGCTCATCAGCTGCAAACGCTCGCGCTGATCCGCTGAACATGGATATCAGAGAGGTTCAAACTAATATCACCGCTTCTAAGTCTGGCTTCGAAACCTCACAATTTTTGCAAAGGGGCCAGCCACTTAGAAGTCATGTATGGGGGAGACACGATGACTTCCGATTACTCTGTCATCTGAAGTTCCAAAATGAAATTCAGCATTTATGGAGCCTACTCCATTCTGCCACAGGCACCGGTGTTGATCAACAAACCAATCGTATTTGCGAAATAAATGTAGGGCAAACCTCATTTCCTTAAGCACCCTTGCTTTGAGAACAAAGAACTTGGCAAATATAATCTCTGGTAAGGTCCCTCGGTAGGAGTTCAAAGTAATTTCTGAGAGATGCAGATCTAGGTATTCGACGTGATTGTTATATTGTATCACATTATCCACCACCGGGCCTAATCTTATCTGCAAAAGAAGAAAACGTGTTAGTGCCTACATGCAGTTTTCAACATTACTACATGCCTAGCTATTTGGTTTGCATGATTTGTAAAATGCACTAACATGCCATCTTTGATCTGACATGATTAATATGGGCATTTGATTACATTCTAGAAAAATGTAGCCTTCTTCACAAGAGGTTGGAGTGGATGAAAAGTTCCCTAAGAAACTAGTACATATGAATCAAAAGGAGAAATGCTTATTGATTGTAACCATATTGATCAAGTAACCAATATTGGGGGGACATGTATGTACTGAAATCGTCCAAAAGAACCTTCAGAAATCGTAGTACATTATCATTGTAAACTTGGAAAAGGTGTCACAAATTGAACTCCCTTATGGTTAACATTTAACAGGAAAGGAACATCACCTCGATATATAGCTTCTCCAGGCGCGGAAAGCATCTCAGGAAACTGACAACTTGCTCCAAGTCGGGCCTGATAGATTCTAGTGCCAAGACCTTCACTGTGCGCAGTTTCGGGGTCATGCTTGTCGGAATCATTTTCTGAATGGTAGACGAACAAACATCTTCAAAATTAGAAATAATGTTAATTTGTAGAAGGAGAGTTAGAAGGCGGCTGTTGTACCTAAACGGGTGTGGATCCAATAACAAGTTCGGAGCATTTGTCAGACGAGTAGCCCACCATTGTCAATTTCGGCGCAGAAATGACATTGATTCTTGTTGGACCTTCTTGATCAACTACAAGTAATCTCTCAAGTGCAGGTGTGTCCTGGATGACCAATTCCGTGGTACACATCTTGTGATGTCTTCCTGCCGCACCAGCAACACACATAAATAATCCGAAGAGTCATGGAGGTGATGTGGAAGGTACTCAACCCATTGATCGCCTGAAGATGAAGGTACTCGAGTGCAGTACAGCCACGGAGCAGGGGCTCCATGTCACCCTTTGAGAGGCAGATGGCGACGATCTTGAGGTGCTTCAGTCGTGGTAGAATAAGAGCGGGCGCGTCATTAAGGGGCAGGAAATGACAGTTCCTCAACTTGGCGACACGCAGCATGGGCGCGAGCCGGAGTGCGGATGTTGGCACCGACCGCATATGCCCATCATCAAAAGTGAGCTCCTCGAGCTGATCTAGGGCGGGGGTTGGAACCAGTCGTCAAGCTTGGCTCGGTCCTTGCCGTTGGAACGGAACTTGCCCATTCTAAGGCCTTTGGTTGGGCCAAGGTGACTGCCGAGGATCTTGGAGAACACATCCAAGCTTTTGCGATAGCCATGGCAGAGCTCGTGGGTGTCGATGAGGTCGAGAGGGCTGGAGTTCCATAGGGGGCACCACCACTGGGAAAGGAGGGTTGTACGCGCCCCATATTTGATTGGGAGGAGGGAGATGATGACTCTCAACATATCATCGAGGAGGCTGCTGATTAAGTCTAGGCCTGCTGGAGTCGCTTGCGTTTCTAGCTCGCCCCGCCTCCGCTTGTTGGCAGCCCCGTTCTCCACCTCCGAAATCTCCTTGTCAGCGGCGCTTTCTGATAGAAATGGGAGTACAGGGAATAATTAGTTAAAACGGGGCAATAGAAAAGTGTATTGGTAACTAGAAGTTATTAGGTAGGAATATAGTAAGAAAAGGGAATAACAATTGGTTGCTTAAATACTACACAATTCATTTGACATTGCGGGGTAAGTCAACATGTGCAGATAGTTGAAAAGAAAACTTACTCCGAACGAAGTCTAGACGGATGATTTTGTTGGGGAAGTTAGCATATATCTCATGACCAGGCCCTTTTATGTGCAGTGCAATTTTAGTGCCAGCTTTCAGTACATAAAACTTTGCAATTTCATTCCAAAAGCCAGTGCCAAAATAGGAGTCACCATGTTCATCAAGTCTTACAGTAGCAACGATTGTAAATCCATGGTTTGTGTGCAGTATGACATCCGTGGAGCCTTGATGTATGTAAAGGGGAAAATTGTGCACCACATAATCTATTGCATGGCGAGGGATGTTCTGTAGAAGATGGTAGGATTGTTAAAGAAAATATGATAACATGCAAATATGGGCCCAAATTGAAAGAATTGTACATCAGTTGAAATCGAAGGACAAAAATCTATAATTAAATAGATAGGGTAAACATGATGTCATGGAAAAATGAGAATAATCGAAAGAACAATACATCATTAATTTTCCTAATATAGAAAGAAGAGGGGGAAAATCCCCTTTGACGTATATGGTGCATGTGGCACCTTTTATCCAAATGTAGCAATATTTAGAATATGTTGAGGAAAGTAGGCCATGCCAACCGATTTAGGGTGAGATTGAACATAAAGCGTGTGCTCAAGTTATCTCGTACGGAGAGATGGAATCTCTGGCGGCGGTCGCAAAGTCCTAAAGTGTCGGTGCACTGTACATTCTATGAATTAAAGAAAACCCTCAAATCAGCTCGAATAAAAATGAATTCACGTTGATTTCTGTCAGGTGATTAAAGGAGGCAGATGAACTGGGATAAGAGATGAGATAATATCTCGTTAAACTAGTTACCTTGTCATCCATGAGAAAGAACCCTCGGTATGGAAGATTCCACAACCGAGCGGAGCTGGGTCGACCGCGAGCAGCATCGAGAAAGTCAATTGCGATAGGCGGCAGCAAGCGAAAGTGGTGAAATGCGATGGGCTTTGCCGGCAGCCTGGCGGCGGTGGCAGGCGTCGAGCTAAGTGTTTACCGCCGCGATAGGCGGTGCCATGGCATAGACGCGGAGGAGCTTGTGCAGGTGTGAATGGGGAACGTACCGGAGGGGCTGAGGGGGTGGTGGGCAGGGTGAGGGTTTTTGTGATGTGGGGATGGTGAGGGTTTTCTTTTTTCTTTTTTGAATTGGGTGGTGAGGGTTTTCTGTCCCACAAAGAATTTTGGAAGCGACGGTTTGCTAGAGCGAACCGTGTGTGATTGACGCAGCAAGCAAAATGAAAGTCATTGCACACGGTTCCAATTTTGGGAACCGTGTGTGATTGACGTACTACATCCATCCTGGTTTATTGGTCCCCGTTGTAATTTTTACCAAAATTTGGCGAAATATTTAACATACTCAGACATAGATAATAAGCGTACACATAGATAAGCATAGTTCAACCATAAGTAGTACATAGTTCAACAATATTAAGCATACTCAAGCGTACATATATAGTTCCATCCACCCCACGTCTCATCTCACACGCCGGCACGATCTTGAAGCTTCTCCAGATACTCAGCATACGCGCTGTGCGCCACCCTGCGAGAATACTTCTGCTTGAAGGAGCCGACAGCCCGTCCTCTTGCATGCGCCAGAACACTTAGATACGTGTCATGAAGCTTCTGGATGCAAAATGGGCATCCACAGCCACCGTTCCAGGTCCTAATACGCCTGTTATGCATTCCCGCATAAAGCTCCCTCAGGATTTGCCTGTTGTACCTTCTCTGGACATCTTCATCCTTGCTCCACATCATCAGACAACACCTATACAAATAGTAAAACAAATTTGGCATCAAATCAATGATTACATGCCGTGAAGTAGGATTAGGAATTTATGGCTATTTATTTATACATATCCAGAGATTATGGTTCGATTTTTAAGCGCAGCCGTCTATGTATAGACCAACCTTGAAGAAAATAATGGCACAAACATATGTAGGTCATTGAAAATGAGTTGTCAAGCCATGGCTAGGAATTATTAGCACGGACATTAACCCTAGTTGAATTACTAGCAGAAATCATTTGCACAGATGAAACAACTAATCACTTATCACTTGTACCATTCAAACAATCAATACACTACACGGATCTAATGAAACTTTCTTAGATTTCATGGATTGGGAGAACATAACCATAGGATTTCTATTCCAAAAAGGGGGAGGCAGGAGTAACCAGAGAAACCCTATGATCTATTTGACACATAAATGGGTATAGATGACTAACCAGCTGTCCGTTGTCGTCGGAGTCATCGCCGGAGTGGTCCTTCAAGTCGGTGTGGAACTCCGCCTCCGGCTGTGGAAGCTCGACGCCGTTGACAATGTCAGGGTGCAGCGATAACTCACCGGCGGTGACGGCAACATCTGTCTCCATCTCCATGCCGTGCTCCGATGCTTTAGCAGCCCCGGCGTCGCCACTCCCTCCGATGAGGCACTTCGGCGGCATCCTCATACACTGACAACTTTGAGGACTGAGAGCGGCGTCGAGGATGCAAGCGGAGAGAGAGCATTGTGTGTGCGTAGCGAGGATGGGGGGTGCGGTAGCTCGGGCGCACCATTAATATGGAGTAGTGGGAGTTGTGGGAGAGAGGCAGGCAGCGGTCAAACCGATGGCTCGCCTCCCGGTGAGCCTGCGCACCGAATTGCTGGCATGCCTACCAAACTTTCACATAGCTACTCGCACGCCTCCCGATGACACTGCGCAGCGAGCATGCCTCCGTCAATTCACACACCTGCACGCACGCCTCCCTGTCTGCCTGCGCGGCGGACGCGTCCCGTCAACTCACGCCTGCTCGCACGCCACACGGGTCGCACGACGGCACGTATATTGTTTTCTATTTGGATGATTAATGCTGCCCTTTATTGCTTAACCGAAGCATGGCACGTATCCATTGTTGGTCTAACGCTCACGGTTCAAATAAATAATCCATTTGGGATATTGGTTCCCAATTATTAATAATCTCCCGTCTGTAATTAGATAAAGATTACATCAAAACTGGTCTCAAATTTGACAAAAAAAGTACAACGCCACTTTGTATTGATGTCCATATGACAACACGATAAGTTTCATGAACTTCAAATAAGTTTTGGATGTACTAGAATTTAAAAATCAAGATTCTCAATGTTTGAAATTTGTTGCATGGAGAGTAAACATGCACCCAGTGAGACACATGTGTTTTTGCAATCCATTTAGGTGCACTGTCACGTGTGCATGTAGCTCAAATTTGATTTTTGTACTTTATACCCGTAGAAAATCAATCAATCAATATACTAAGACGTCTTAATGATCTCTGTGATTTTTTTGAAATTAAAACATCCCTCATTTGGTGACATGTATGTTCACCGCGGGATAATTAATTTAACATGCATCGTAGTTGCGGTAGGTTCGCAGTGTGTGTGTGTGTGGGTGTGTGAGTCTGGGGGTGGTGGGTGGCTCGCAGTACACTACGAGTTGTGAGCCACCGTGTGGGTTGGCCGTTTTGTTAGGCAGGTCGGTGTCACATCAGAGTCGTGAACTCGTTATTTAAAACATTACACAACCTGTCATACATAAATGTTTTAGCCACATGCAGTCGATGGTTGTCCTACACGACACTCGATACTCGCGTGTGACGCTTTCTATGGGCCCGCGACGTCGTCGTCCATCACTTTGACGAACAGCCGGCGGTGAGGTTAATTTGACCAGCAAGGTAGAATCTTTTTCGTTTGTGTTATGGTGGTATATAGTACGTGTCGAAGAGGTGGGAGGGGACTAGCATATATACTATACGTACGCGCCCGTGAACAAGTACACCTCACTCAGTGTCGGAACTTTTTGGTTTCCGAGGCACGTGCCACATCAAAATTGTGAAATTGGTTATTCAAACATCACACAACACCTTTTTGGGCCACATGCATATCCTAGCTAGGACACTCACGTGTGACGCTTCCATCTGTGGGCCCATGAGGCCATCATCGATGCATGCATGCATCACTTTGACCTACATCGGGAGAGGTTAATTAATTTCACCATCAATGAGGATTCTTTTGGGTTACATATATTACGGCAGGAGCATATAGTATGTGGTGAAGAGGGGGGAAGGGGACCATCATATGTAGTACACTTGATATGAACCTCGCTTTGTGTGGGTGCATGGTTTACGGTTTTTGAGGCATGTGGCACATCAAAGTTGTGCATTTTGGGTATTCAACATATATATGTTTGGCCCACATGCAAAGCGGTGGCGGTTGTCCTCTCGCACCCACTTAAGCGGTTATCAGCGATATCGATGCTTTCCATTTGTGGGCCTGCTGGTCCATCACTACTTTTTGCCTGACAACAAGAGAGGTTAATTTGACTTAGGATGGGATTATTATTTTTGCTCTGGTATGACATGCATGATACATCTTGAGCACACACACATGCATGTGTACGCATGAATCCCTCCCGTCGAGTCGAAGAGGCTAGTACAATGACACATCATGAACCGATCTCGCTCTGTGTGGGGAGCTAGTGTATGATGTTTGACACACGTGCCACATCAATGTTGTGTATTCAAACATGCATGCACGCATCACCTCCATACATATGCATGTAGTGGTTGCCTTCGAACGGTACACTCCCTCGCGTGGTTATCGGCGACGAGCCTATATATTCGTGGGCCCGCGTGGGCATCCATGATCACCTGACCAGCAACAAGATAGATTACCATGGCAGATTCTTCATTTGGTTCATGTTATCATAGTATAGGTCATGGTGAGATTCAGACCTAATTAAATTTGAGTGCATATACTACGCACGCATGCATGCATGAATCCCTGTCGTTGGCTCGAAGTGTGGTGTATCATACATATGCATCATCAACCTAACCCTCACTCGGTCTGGGGATTTCTAGTTCGAAATCACGGTGCCACATCAAAGTTGTTCCATTTTTACTCAAAAACACACCTCTCCATATACATATGTTGGGCCACACACATGCAATTGTTGTCTTCGGGGACTAGCTACTTGCGTGATTATTGGCGAGCTAGCCCATCTTCGGGGTCGCATGGATGGCCATCACTTTGACCAACAATAAGAGAGAGGTTGTACGACCAAGGTGGATTATTCTTGGTCCATTTTACGATCCATCTTGGTGAGATATATGCCTCTCTGGCCCGCTGACTGAAAGTGTGTGTGTGGGGGGGGGGTGCTACTTTGCACATTGCTTG
>NC_041392.1:271277485-271295990 GCF_002162155.2 Triticum dicoccoides | reverse complement strand
ACTTTGCTAGGTGAATGAGCCTCGGTTGGGGGGATGCATTCATAGCTTAGGATTACATTCGTGCCGACACGAGGGAGGAGGGGGGCTGCTAGCTACTTCACGCTTTGCTAGGGTGAACCTCGGTTGGGGGGAGGGGGCATGCATTCATAGCATAGGATTCCCTTCATGCCGGCACGAGGGGGGGTGGGGGCAAGCAATACAGTGCGCTTTGCGAGAGAGGTGCCACATTGAAGTTGCATTTGGTATTTGAAAATCAAACCACCCTTTTGATACATAAATTTGGTCCACATGCAAGTGTGTTCGTGTTCTGACCCTCTCCCGCATCATTTTTCGCCAAATTTATGGACATTAGATAAGTCGGAAGACGCAACAGACACGGTTCACTCAAACCAACCGTGTGCCACGCCGGTGCACCTGTCACACACACATCCGCACAGTACATTGGGCTCCACGAGGCTCCCCCTCTCAAAAATATCTGCCCGCCTCACCGGTTTTTCTGTTTCATAACACACGGTTGTTATCTCCGGACCGTGTGCGATGTTTCTTGTTCCCAATCCCGCCTGCATCCCTAGAAAATATCTGCCCGCCTCGAGGGTTTTTCCATTTCATAACACACGGTTGTTATCTCCTGATCGTGTGCGATGCACTATCATCAAAATTTTCAAAAAGCACGGCATTCCAATCCTGGGTTTGACTCCCGCATAGTAAAATTTTCAGTACCTGCATCATTTCCTCAAACACCCCGCTCCCTGATAACCCACAAGTATAGGGGATCGCAACAGTTTTCGAGCGTAGAGTATTCAACCCAAAATTATTGATTCGAAACAAGGGGAGCCAAAGAATATTATCAAGTATTAACAACTGAGTTGTCAATTCAACCACATTTGGAAACTTAATATCTGCAGCAAGGTATTTATTAGCAAAGTAATATGATAGTAGTGGTAACGGTAGCAAAAGGTAATGATAACAAAAGGTAATGTTTTTGTTGTTTTGTAGTGATTGTAACAATAGCAACGGAAAAGTAAATAAGCGAAGAACAATATATGGAAAGCTCGTAGGCAATGGATCGGTGACAGAGAATTATGCCGGATGTGGTTCATCATGTAACAGTCATAACCTCGACACAGAACTAGCTCCAATTCATCAATGTAATGTAGGCATGTATTCTGAATATAGTCATACGTGCTTATGGAAAAGAACTTGCATGACATCTTTTGTCCTATCCTCCCGTGGCAGCGGGGTCCTAGCGGAAACTAAGGGATATTAAGGCCTCCTTTTAATAGAGTACCGGACCAAAGCATTAACACATAGTGAATACATGAATTCCTCAAACTACGGTCATCACCGGGAGTGGTCCCGACTATTGTCACTTCGGGGTTGCCGGATCATAACACATAGTAGGTGATTATAGACTTGCAAGATAGGATCAAGAACTCACATATATTCATGAAAACATAATAGGTTCAGATCTGAAATCATGGCACTCGGGCCCTAGTGACAAGCATTAAGCATAGCAAAGTCATAGCAACATAAATCTCAAAACATAGTGGATACTAGGGATCAAACCCTAACAAAACTAACTCGATTACATGATAAATCTCATCCAACCCATCACCGTCCAGCAAGCCTATGATGGAATTACTCACACATGGTGGTGAGCATCATGAAATTGGTGATGGAGGATGGTTGATGATGATGATGGCGACGGATTCCCCTCTCCGGAGCCCCGAACGGACTCCAGATCAGCCCTCCCGAGAGGTTTTAGGGCTTGGCGGCGACTCCGTATCGTAAAACGCGATGAATCTTTCTCCCTTATTTTTTCCCCGAAAGTGAATATATAGAGTTGGAGTTGAGGTCGGAGGAGCTCCAGGGGGCCCATGAGGTAGGGGGGCGTGCCCCCAACCTCGTGGCTAGGGTGCGGGCCCCCTGGCTTTGATATTTTGCCAGTATTTTTTATTATTTCCAAAAAGACGCTCCGTGAAGTTTCAGGTCATTCCGAGAACTTTTGTTTCTGCATATAAATAACACCATGGCAATTCTGCTGAAAACAGCGTCAGTCCGGGTTAGTTCCATTCAAATCATGGAAGTTAGAGTCCAAAACAAGGGAAAAAGTGTTTGGAAAAGTAGATACGACGGAGACGTATCAACTCCCCCAAGCTTAAACCTTTGCTTGTCCTCAAGCAATTCAGTTGACAAACTGAAAGTGATAAAGAAAAACTTTTACAAACTCTGTTTGCTCTTGTTGTTGTAAATATGTAAAGCCAGCATTCAAGTTTTCAGCAAAGATTATGAACTAACCATATTCACAATTACTCTTAGGTCTCATGTTTACTCATATCAATAGCATAATCAACTAGCGAGCAATAATAATAAATCTCGGATGACAACACTTTCTCAAAATAATCATAATATGATATGACAAGATGGTATCTCGCTAGCCCTTTCTAAGACCGCAAAACATAAGTGCAGAGCACCTTTAAAGATCAAGGACTGACTAGACATTGTAATTCATGGTAAAAGAGATCCAGTCAAGTCATACTCAATGTAAACTAACAGTAATGAATGCAAATGACAGCGGTGCTCTCCAACTGGTGCTTTTTACTAAGAGGATGAAGACTCAACATAAAAGTAAATAGATAGGCCCTTCGTAGAGGGAAGCAGGGATTTGTAGAGGTGCCAGAGATCGGTTTTTAAAATAGAGATGAATAATATTTTGAGCGGTATACTTTCATTGTCAACATAACAACCAAGAGATGGCGATATCTTCCATGCTACACACATTATAGGCGGTTCCCAAACAGAATGGTAAAGTTTATACTCCCCCTCCACCAACAAGCATCAATCCATGGCTTGCTCGAAACAACGAGTGCCTCCAACTAACAAGAGTACCAGGGGGAGTTTTGTTTGCAATTATTTTGATTTAGTTTGCATAAAGCATGGGACTGGGCATCCCGGTGACCAGCCATTTTCTCGTGAGTGAGGAGCAGAGTCCACTCCTCTTGAGAATAACCCGCCTAACATGGAAGATGCGGACAACCCTAGTTGATACATGAGCTATTCGAGCATACAAAACATAATATTTATTTGAAGGTTTAGAGTTTGGCACATACAAATTTACTTGGAACGGCAGGTAGATACCGTATATAGGTAGGTATGGTGGACTCATATGGAATAACGTTGGGGTTTATGGGATTGGATGCGCAAGCAGTATTCCCACTTAGTACAGGTGAAGGCTAGAAAAGACTGGGAAGCGAGTAGCTAGAGAGCGACAACAGTCATGAACATGCATTAAAATTAATCAACACCGAATGCAAGCATGAGTAGGATATAATGCACCATGAACATAAATATCGTAGAGGCTATGTTGATTTTGTTTCAACTACATGCGTGAACATGTGCCAAGTCAAGCCACTCGAATCGTTCAAAAGAGGACACCACCTATCATACCACATCACAACCATTTTAATAGCATGTTGGCACGCAAGGTAAACCATTATAAGGTCCTAGCTAATTAAGCATGGCATAAGAAACTATGATCTCTAGTTGTCATTGCAAACATGTTTATTCATAATAGGCTGAATCAGGAATGATGAACTAATCATATTTACAAAAACAAGAGAGGTCGAGTTCATACCAGCTTTTCTCATCTTAATCAGTCCATCATATATCGTCATAATTGCCTTTCACTTGCATGACCGAATGATGTGAATAATAATAATAGTGCACGTGCATTGGGCTAAGCTGGAATCTGCAAGCATCCAGTAAACAGGAGAAGACAAGGCAATATGGACTCTTCGTTGAATCAACAATAATGCATATAAGAGTCACTTCAACAATTTAATTATGGTCTTGTCCTATTGACCCCCAAAGAAAAGAAAATAAATAAAACTATTTACATGGAAAAGCTCCCAACAAGCAAAAAGAAGAACATGAAATCTTTTTGGGTTTTCTTTTTAATTACTACTACAAGCATGGAAATTAAAACTAGCTAAAAGCTACAACTAATTTTTTTTGTTTTTCTTAAGGTTTTTTAAACACACAAGAAGAAAGCATAAGAGAAGAAAATGAACTAGCATGGATGATACAATGAAAAAGTATGAGCACTGACATCTAGCAATGAGTGTGTGAACATAAATGTAATGTCGGTGAGAAATACGTACTCTCCCAAGCTTAGGATTTTGGCCTAAGTTGGTCTACGGCCACGGTTGGCCTGGCGGATATCCATAGTAATAGTTGGGGTCGTACTACAATGCAACAGTCATTGCATCGTGGGCTACAGCTTGGAGGCGAGCTATCTCAACTCTCCTCTTATACTCTTCCGCCTCCTCTCTGGTTATAGAATATCTCCCTTTTGCCTGAAAGTCAAAGAAAGTAGAAGCAGGGAGAGCGACATGATAGGTGCGTCGTCTGTCAAAGATTAGTCGGTACTGGAGGAACTGATCGCTGAAAGTGCGTTATATCGACTAGAGGGGGGGGTGAATAGGCGATTTTTTTGAAAGTCTTCAAAACGTGGAAGTTATGAAGACAAACGATAGAAATAAACCTATTTCCATGCAGCGGAAGGTAGACTACACTAGGCAAACCATAGTCAAGCATTCAATGGAGTGAAAGCACAATGACTAATAGCAGCAATGTAGTAAGGATCAGGTAGGAAGATATTATGAAGCCAAACAGAACACGCAGTCACTCAATGAAGATAAAAGATAATGCAATCATACAATTACTTCACAAGGAGTAACAGTAAGTAAAGAGAAGGGAAGGATGAAACCAGTGACTCGTTGAAGACAATGATTTGTTGGACCAGTTCCAGTTGCTGTGACAACTGTACGTCTGGTTAGGGTGGCTAGGTACTTAAACCTAAGGACACACAGTCCCAGACACCCAGTCCTGAACATGCAGCTCAGGACACCCAGTCCTCACCGTATTCCCCTTGAGCTAAGGTCACACAGACCTCGCCCAATCACTCTGGTAAGTCTTCAAGGTAGACTCCGAAACCTTCACAGACTTTGTTCACCAGCGATCCACAATGTCTCTTGGATGCTCCGAACGCGACGCCTAACCGGCTGGAGGATTCACAGTCCTCAAGTGTAATAAGTCTTCAGATCACACAGACAAGAAGACTTAAGTGATGCCTAATTCTCTTTGGCTTTGGGTTGTTAGGGCTTTATCCTCGCAAGGAATTCTCTCTCAAAGGCTTCGAGGTGGGTTGCTCTCAAACGACAAAAGCCATACACTAACTCTGAGCAGCCAACCGTTTATGGTTGTAGGGGGTGGGCTGTTTATAGCCACTAGGCAACCCGACCTGATTTTTCCGAAATGACCCTGGGTCACTAAGGAACTGACACATGTTCCAACGGTCAGATTTCAAACTCACACGGCAACTTTACTTGGGCTACAAGCAAAGCTGACTTGTCCGACTCTGGACAAGATTCGCTCTCATAGTCTTCACTCGAAGACATAGGTTTTGGTTAAGCATCACTTCAGTCATTCTGACTGGTTCTCTTGGACCCCACTTAACAGTACGGTGGTTCTTATGACTCAACAAAGAAGAAGAAAAATAACTACGAAAGATCTAAGTCTTCGAGCTCCATAGGCTTCATGCGATGTCTTCTCTTGTCATAGTCTTCAATGTGAATATCTTCATATACCACCTTTGACATCAATGTCTTCATACATTTTTAGGGGTCATCTCTGGTAGGAAAACTGAATCAATGAGGGACTTCTACCTGTTTTATCTTGCAATTCTCGCAAACACATTAGTCCCTCAACTAGGTTTGTCGTCAATACTCCAAAACCAACTAGGGGTGGCACTAGATGCACTTACAATCTCCCCCTTTTTGGTGATTGATGACAAACTAGTTGAAGTTTTCAACCGGGAATATAATATGTGAAATTGTAAAGGATAAGGAATTGTCTTCATAAGTTGCAAGGGCTCCCCCTGAAGATGTGCATATAAGTAGTTTGCTTTTGGAATGCAAATGCACATGGCAGGTTGTGCTTGTGGAGATCCTCTTCAACTTATGATGACAATCCACTATGCATGTGAAGGTATGTGAAGATAATGACATGCATAATGGAAAATGGACGTCTGCAAAATGATCTAAGTGCGGAATTTATCGTCGCACATGCAAAATTTATCATCGCATCACAAAATGGCAAATAAGTAGCAGACGACCATCGAGTTTAAGTGTTACAACTCAAAGAACCAAATGTATCAACACGAGAGTTGTAAACACGAAGCAAAATATGAAGCACCCGCCCATATGGACCCGCTTGAAGACTATTAAACTCATATGCTTCTCCCCCTTTTGTCAGTAAGGACCAAAAAGATTTGAAGACATAGAGCCTCTACTCGTTCCCATGAAGAGTAGGTGAAGCAGCAGGGTCATCGGTGGTGTTCCGCGGTGCAGAAGAACTTGGAGCAGTGTCGAAGCGTGCTGAAGGAGGTGGCGGTGAAGTAGCATCGTCTTCATCCTCGATCACTCTGTCATTTATAGTTGCAGCAGAGGAAGAGAACTCAGAGTCTTCAAGAGATGGAGTTCGTCGCAGCACTGCCCTTCGAGGAGGTGTGGATCAAACTTGAAGCGCTCAGAGAAGCCATCCTCTTGAAGATCATCTTGAGAACACATCAGCGTCAGCCCTTTCCATGTGCGTCGAGAGGTTTCATGGGCAACAAAGGCATTCTTGGTGGCAAGATTGCGAATGCGATTAACATCCACCAAGAGGCTTTGCATTTGACGCTTCAGCCAGTCATGATGCCTATCCTGTTTCTGATGAAGAGCCACAAGAAGCTCTCGGTCATTGAGAACACGAGTGCGCTTCTTGGATCGTGGGGCAGTTGTACTGTCAGTGGCTTCAGTGAGAGCAGGATGCGGTGCACGTGTAGTGCCAGCCAAAGGATACACACGAGTGACTGCTTCAACTCCTTCAATGTTCTGAGAAAAACTTTGATGCTCTGCATTCTGAAGACTTAGAGGTTCCTTGGCAGGCTCAGGATAGATGGCTTCAATAGACATATCCACATCAGGCAGAAAAATCCAATGATTGCGAGCAGATGGCTGATATGAGATAGCGGAGTGAAGTTTGATCAGCCGCATTACCCATGGGGCGTAGAACTTCAAGCCAAACAGATCAGAGCCTGATGCAGCAAGTTGGCGAATAAAGAAGTCCTGTGCATTGAAGCATTTTCCATGAAGAATATAGAAGACCAAAGTCTTCATTGCACCTTCCAGCTTGGCATGTGGAGAGTGCCCTTTGATGGGCCAGAGAGTTCGCCTTATGATGTGATAAATAGTCCTTGGCAGATACTCTAGGTCTTCAACAAAGAACTCTTTGGGATATGCAGCATCTTGGGGTAATGGCTTCATCATACTGAGCATCTGACTCATGTTAGGTTCAGGCTTCTGAAAGATGCTCTCCACAGCTTCACTGTGAAGTTGACAGCCAGATTCGTAGAGATCGCCGGGAGTGGGTAGACCAGTGAGCTCAATGATGTCAAAGGCTTTGGCTTCGTGATGAACGTTTCCTGTCATCCACTCCAGGACCCAAGTCTTCGGATCTCTGTTATACCCGCGGATGTGAAGTGTGGCATAGAATTGGAGCAGAAACTCTTCATTCCAATGCTCTTGGTCAGTGACAAACGGCAGCAACCCAACCTCTTTGAAGCAATCCAGAGCTTCTTCCAGACAGGGCAGACCAGCTATTGCTTCAATGTCAAGACGCTTGTGTGGGAAGATGTGACCTTGATTGTAAAGAATGCAGGAGTAATAGCTTCGCTGCAGATAGCTCCAGAACCGATCAGATGATATTCTTTCCCTTGAGTAGGTGTTCCTGGAGCTATTGAAGAATGTGTTGTCTGCTCTGAAGCCATTGATATTGAAGGATCCAGGTGCTGATGCAGGACCTGGGAACCTGGGCAATCTTGGGATTGGCTTCTGTACCTGAGGCCTGTGCTCAACATGATAGTCGAACTGAGGACCAGCAGCAGGCACGGGAACAGAAGCAGTGGGATCAGTGGCTTCGCTGACTTCTGGTGCTTTTGTTGGTGATGGCTCCACATTAGCTTCAGCCATGACAGCGTCAGTGGCTTCAGTGGTGTTGGTGGTGGCAGCCTCAAGATTTTCAACCTCCACTTGACGAGCTGGAGGGTCGGTCACAATCACGTTCTCCTCGAGAACCGCTTCTTGGTGGGACAGGAGAGTAGCAGCTTGTGGGACTTCTTCTTCATCGGCTGATGCAGCCGGAATGTCTTCAGAAGTTTCAGACGCAGAGACTGGAGGCCTTGGTCCTCTGCGAAGCCTGCGCAACGCAGGCGACGCCTGTGTAGTTAGAGTTGGCTGGGCCTCAAAGTCTTCTTCCTCTTGTGGGTGATCAGCCCATGAAGCATCCTGAGCAATTGGCGTCAGAGGACGACCAATGCTGATGAGTTCGTTGTGCTCGAGCTGAGGAAGGACTGCACCATCTTCTACATGGTCATGGTGACCAATGTCGTCAGCAGCGATGGGATCAGCTGCTGGAAAGTCTTTAGCTTCATGAGCCTCTGTGAAAGCAGGCTCATGGATTGTCAGTTGGTGTTCAGCGTCAGGACGAACCATGGAAATGGGTTCAACAATCAAAGGCTCTGTGGGAGCAGCCCGTTCTTTCTTGGTCTTCCTCTTCTTCTTGGAGGGGGCAGTAGGAGAGGATTCAGGATGTTTCCTCTTCCTGGCTTCAGTCTCAGTAGTCCTTGTCTTCTTCAGCTCTGAAGCGGTTGACCGGGCTTTTGGCTTCGAGCCAGTCATTCTAGTTGGGAAGACAATGGGATCTGCTTCCTGCCTTGGTGCGAGAGGTTCGGCCACAACAGGCTTCTTCTTCTGCTTAGCAGCCATCCTGGGATCAATGCCCGGACGCCCAAGGGCCTTGCGCTTCTCAGCTTCATTGTAGCCTTGCACACACTTGTCAGCCAGGCTCTTCATACACTCCCGAGAACCCTGAGCTTCTGCACGTTTCTTGAGAAAGGCTTCTTTGAGCTTGTGCAGCATAATCTTGAAGTTTTTCACCTCTTGCACGCTGAGCTTGGCCATATGCTTCTTGAACTGAGCCTTTTCATAGTCAATCTTTTGCTTCAGTTCGACGATGCGCTGAGCGAGGGCTAGCTCTGAAGCAATGGCGCCATGAAAGGCGACACTGAGGCCAATGGGTAGTTGCAGATCTTCAAAGCTGATGTTTGGCGTGTCAAACCACTCATCAATGAAGTTGTGGATGATTGTTACATCAAAGAGAGGCAGATCATTGAAGATTTCTGCTTCTTCTTTGCTCTTGATGAGTTGCTCAAGAGCGTCATCTGCAAGATCTTCATCACTTGACAGATCAATGGCATCATTACGCAGAATGGCAGCAGCTGTTAGCTCTTGGCCGGTGTGTGGCAGAGGCATCTTGACCTTCTGGGGCTTGGAGATGCGTGACAAATCTTCAGACTGCACACTGTCTTCAGGAGGTGCAGTTGCCAGTGGCTTCGCCCATGAGATTTTTGGTGCAGAGGCCGGCTTTGAAGCTTTTGGCTGCTTCAGCTTCTTTGGCTTCGGCGCTGCAGGCGCTTCATCTGATTCAGCGTCATCTGCAGGCTCATTCACGGCTGTTCCTTGAACCACGATGTGAGTGATGAGGCCTTCAAGATTGTAGAAGGGCCCAAGAAGATTGGGTTCTGCTTCGCGAGTTCCATCGGCATGGGGAGCAGAGGGACCAGGGTTGAAATCTAAACCCAAAGTCTTCTTGTTCTGCTTCATTGAGTTCTGGGCAAACTGGAAGTTGCGCTTAAACATATTGTCGTCACGACACCATAGCAGGGACGATGGGTCAGCATCCGCAGGCTGTGGTCCACGGACCATGCAGGGATAGAAGCCTTGTTCAATGGCTTCATCTCTGGTCCTGGGTTGAAGATTTTTCTAGAGGATGTCTCCCCATGGTCGCTTGATGGCATTCTTTTCAGCATATTCCTTGGTCACAAATCTGTACTTGAACCACTATTCTGCCCAAAAGCGTCGAATCCATTGGATTCGCGTCTTGCGCTGATTGTAATCCTCTTCAGCATCTGTCTTGTACAGCTCTGAGAGGTCATCGGGCAGATCTCTTGATGTTTCTCCTCGACGCTTTCTGCCACCCTTCCTTGCTGATTTTTCTGAAGCCATGAACCTTAATCTGAAGGGCTTCAATATGTTCAGAGGCTTCAAAGGTTTTCGCTTGCTGGACAAACAGGAACTGGCTTCGGGAGAATTTATGTGATGCTGTAAGAATTCTGCAAATGAATGCAGACTATGAGAACCAAGGGATTCTCCCACGGACATGCACCTGTGACAGTATTAAGGTGCGAGGGAAGGGAAAGAGGTCTTATGCATTCTCAGAAGATTTTGAAGATAAATCAGTTTAGGAGACATTGACCTCATCGTGCGAAGACATTCACTCATAGATAAGGAGTTGGTTCCAGATTTGTATGAATCCACGGATCAGTACAAGTGAGGAATCTAACTACTTTGTGAAGCATAAGTGAATATACTAGGCATGTTATGAGATGCAGTATGAAAGAGATCCAACTTGTGTGAATAGAAACTGCTTGTGGTAGAAAGTGATAAAGCTATAGGATCAAAGAGGCCATAAAAAGGAGGTTTTATTTACCACACGAAGAACTGCTAGACGGAGTGGAAGAGGAGGCCGAGCAGTTCGATCGTCCGTGCCCTAACTTGGCGATGGAGGACACCTACGGTGACGGCGGAGAAGACGATGTCCGCGGTCGGCGTGAAGACGGCGTCGGAGAGGTTGCGGCAGCGAAGCGCTTCGTCGCCGGCGTCATCGAGGGCTAGCGGTGGCGCTAGGGTTCGTGCGAGAGTGGAAGAAGAGATAATGACTGCTGTGAGGTGTGTATTTATAGGTACAGGGGCGGCACTGCGTTATTACACAGGTGCCCCTGGCGATTCCCATCTGAGGAACACGTGGCCATCACGCATCATATTGGGGTTTGTTCCATGTCCCACGCACGCCTGGATTGTCGGGTGGTCGTTCCCACTTCTCCGGGTTTCAGGTGAAGGAATGAGCATTGAAAACAGACTTAATGGTTGTCTCTGTATCTTCTGCTAACAAGGATGCAGAGAAGACATTCGACAGTTTGAATAGAATGCATATGATTTGGAGAGATAGAGTTTGAGATAGAAAGCATAAAGAGGTTAGGGTCCGATCACATTCACTTAGTTCAAAAGATTCAACAAGAAGACATAGCTATAAGTGAATGCTGTAGAGGACAGAACACTAGTGTATATATATATATATATATATATATATATATATATATATATATATATATATATATATATATATATATAATCAACATAGTGAAGATAATCATGAAGACATGTTGAAATTGAAGCCAAACCAAATGTGAAGACATAGCAAATGTAACGCCATGAGTGAAACACTTCAAACAGAACATTTGGTAGTGGCGTTACCCACCGTATAGGAAGTATTAGACCCAGACAGGGCGCACAATTATCGTGGCGCTCCGAAGTCAAATTCCACATTAATGTATTCACACTTAGAATGTATGTCTTCATTGATTGAAGATATACTTTACTTCGTGCGTTGCACATCTAAGTCATCAATATGCATAAGTGTTAGGATGTGTGCCTGATCACAGGACATTTGAGGATTCCAGGATATTTAGCTCACACCGTAACTTGCAAAATCTCTTCTCATCCAAGGGCTTGGTGAAGATATCTGCCAATTGCTCTTCAGTGTTGACGTGTATGATATCTATATCTTTCTTCACAACATGATCTCTGAGAAAGTGATGACGAATTTCAATGTGCTTTGTCTTCGAGTGCTGAACTGGGTTGTTGGCAATCTTGATGGTGCTTTCATTGTCGCAGTAGAGTGGCACTTGCTTCAGATGAATGCCATAGTCCTTGAGTGTTTGCTTCATCCACAGAAGTTGAGCGCAGCAAGATCCAGCAGCAATGTATTCAGATTCAGCAGTGGAGAGAGATACACAGTTCTGCTTCTTTGAAGACCAACATACAAGTGATCGTCCGAGAAAGTGACATGTGCCTGATGTAGACTTGCGATCCACTTTGTCACCAGCATAATCAGCATCTGAGAATCCAACCAAATCAAACTCTGAGCCCTTTGGATACCATAATCCTAGAGTTGGGGTGTGAGCCAAATATCGAAGAATTCGCTTCACAGCTAAGTGATGCGACTCCTTTGGTGCCGCTTGGAATCGAGCACACATGCAAACACTAAGCATGATATCTGGCCTAGATGCACATAGATAAAGCAAAGAACCAATCATGGAGCGGTATACCTTTTGGTCGAACTCTTTACCATTGTCGTTAGGACCCAGATGATGCTTGGCTGGCATTGGCGTCGTGAAGCCTTTGCAGTCTTGCATACCGAACTTCTTCAGGCAATCTTTGAGATACTTCTCTTGAGATATGAAGATGCCGTTGCGTTGCTGTCGTATTTGGAGACCGAGGAAGAACTTCAGCTCTCCCATCATGGACACTGAGAAGAACTTCAGCTCTCCCATCATGGACATCTGATATTGCTCTTGCATCATATATCCAAACTCTTCACTGTACTTCTGATTGGTGCAGCCGAAGATAATGTCATCCACATATATTTGGCACACAAACAGTTCACCGTCATATGTCTTCGTGAAGAGAGTGGGGTCTAGGGAACCAGGTATGAAGCCTTTGCTCTTCAGGAAGTATTTGAGTGTGTCATACCAGGCCCGAGGGGCTTGTTTGAGGCCATACAGTGCCTTGTTGAGCTTGTATACCATGTCAGGATGTTTCGGATCTTCAAAGCTAGGCGGTTGTGCAACATATACTTATTCTTCAAACTTGCCATTGAGAAAGGCGCTCTTCACATCCATTTGATATAGAAGTATGTTGTGATGATTTGCATAGGCCAGCAGTATGCGTATGGCTTCAAGTCTTGCCACAGGAGCAAATGTTTCATCGAAGTCAATGCCTTCCACTTGAGTATATCCTTGAGCAACGAGACGAGCTTTGTTTCTGACAACTTGACCATGCTCATCTTGCTTGTTGCGGTATATCCATTTGGTGCCTATTATATTGTGCTTCCGAGGATCAGGACGCTTAACCAGTTCCCATGCATTATTCAGCTCAAACTGCTGAAGCTCTTCTTGCATAGCTTGAATCCATTCAGGTTCCATGAAGGCTTCTTCAACTTTCTTAGGTTTTGTTATTGAGACGAATGCGAAGTGCCCACAGAAATTTGCTAGCTGAGTTGCCCTTGAACGAGTGAGCAGACCGGGTGCATTGATGCTATCAGTTATTCTCTCAATCTGCACTTCATTGGCAACACGAGGATGTATAGGGCGAAGGTTTTGCTCTTGCTGATCATTGTCATTGTTAGTGGGATTGTCTTCAGGCTGAGCATTGTCTTCAGGTTGATCAGGTGCGGAGATGATAAGTTCCTCTTCAGGTTGAGCTTCAGAGGGTATGATTTCTCCGGTTCCCATAACCTTGATTGATTCGCTGGATGGAACTTCATCTAGCACATTTGGGAGGTGCTCTCTTTGTGAACCGTTAGTCTCATCAAACCGCACATCCACTGTTTCAACCACTTTATAATGAAAGGGATTGAAGACTCTGTAGGAGTGCGAATCCTTTCCATATCCAAGCATAAAACCCTCATGTGCTTTTGGTGCAAATTTTGAAGTGTGATGTGGATCTTTGATCCAGCACCTGGGACCAAATACTCTGAAGTAACTGACATTTGGCTTCTTGCCAGTAAGGAGCTCATAAGATGTCTTGTTCAGAAGCTTGTGAAGATAAACACGATTGATTGTATGGCATGCAGTATCAATGGCTTCAAGCCAGAATTTTCTTGGAGTCTTGTATTCATCAAGCATCGTTCGGGCCATCTCAATGAGTGTTCTGTTCTTGCGTTCGACGACACCATTCTGCTGTGGCGTGTACGGGGCTGAGAATTCATGTGTGATGCCCAAGGTATCAAGATATGTATCAAGGCCGGTGTTCTTGAATTCAGTGCCATTGTCACTTCTGATGTGCTTTATCTTGGTGCCATAGTTGTTCATTGCTCGATTGGCGAAGCGTCTGAAGACATCCTGCACTTCAGTTTTGTAGAGGATTATGTGCACCCAAGTATATATAGAATAATCATCAACAATAACAACACCATAGAGGCAAGCAGTAGTAGTAAGAGTTGAGTAATGAGTGGGACCGAAAAGATCCATGTGGAGCAGTTCGAAGGGTCGAGTGGTTGTCATGATTGTCTTCGAGGGATGTTTGGCCCTCGTCATATTTCCTGCTTCACAGGCACCACATAAGTGATCTTTCTTGAACTTGATGCCCTCGATGCCTATGACATGCTTCTTCTTTGCAAGGGTGTGGAGGTTCCTCATGCCAGCATGCCCTAGCCTCCGATGCCAGAGCCAGCATTCTGAAGCTTTTGCTAGAAGACATACGGCAAGCTGTGGTCCTGCCAAGAAATCTACTACATACAAATCATCTTTCCGATACCCTTCAAACACTAGAGACTTGTCAGATTCCATTAGTACAAGGCAGTGATATTTTCCAAATATTATGATCATGTTCAAATCGCAAAGCATTGAGACAGACATTAAGTTGAAGCCAAGGGATTCAACAAGCATGACTTTATCCATGTGTTGATCCTTTGAGATTGCAACTCTACCTAGACCCAGTACCTTACTTTTACCAGTGTCAGCAAATGTGATGTGACTCTTGTCGAATGGACGTAAGGTTGAGTCCATAAGAAGGCTTCTTTTGCCAGTCATGTGGTTGGTACACCCACTATCAATAATCCATTCTGAAGACGCTGGTGTGGTACCCTACAGTGCAGTTAGGGGGATAGGCTTCACGAAGAGAATTGTGAAGCAAAAACATTTGACAAACCAGTGGGTTATGAAAGCTTAGATCCAGATTAGGACTAATAGGGAGAGTAGCAAGCGATTCAGGAACGAAGTACATAGTAAGACCATTCGGGCATTTGATCTTGCACCCTACAAGATGTTTAAGGTCCCCAGCAATAGCGTCAGACGATTTTGGTTTTCTGCTGGAGACCTTTCCTTGCAAAAGAGAGTTAAGCTTTCTTAGCCACCCACATCTTCAAGGGTGTCTTAGAAGCAATAAGTCTAAGTGCAGCGTCTGAGAACTTTGGCTTTGGAGCCCTAGAAAAAAGTCTTGCAGGCGGACAATAGTACTCATAAGAATAAGCAGAATAGTTATTGGTCTTATGAACATGGCGGTTTGATGAACCGCGCTCATATTCATAGGCCTGAGTATGGTTTCCCTGCAAAACATTTGCGTTAGTGCGACTCAGGTGAGTCCTCTGTCTATATGACGCCTTTGGACCGTATGAAGCCTGTGGTCTGAGGTTTGTCTTCTTCACGTGTGGTGTCATGATGACATTCACAGGAAGATTCTCCAGACACTTTTTTGGAACCCAGATCTTCATAGGCGGTCCATTCCTGCAGTTAGTACCAATGTACCTGGCAAACACTTCACCATTATGATTCTTAAACAGTTTATAGTTTGCATCAAAGGATTCATCAATGACAATGGGGTTTGCACAAGAGAAGCCAGATAGATTGGATAGATCTGCTGAAGATTCCTTTGCAGCAACCCATGTGGTTTTGGGGTACTGCTCAGGTTTCCAGTAAGAGCCATCAGCATTCATTTTCCTTACGAACCCAACACCCTCTTTCCTCAGGTTTCGGTTCAAGATCTGCTTTTTGAGGACATCACATAGTGTCTGATGCCCTTTAAGACTTTTGTACATCCCTGTTTCAAGCAATGTCTTCAACCTAGCATTCTCATCAGCAATAGCAGTGGAATCCTCAACAGAGGGGTTAGTTCCCACATCAACAGTTGAAGATATTGCAACAGTAGCAGCAGTAGAACATTCAGCAACAGTAGTAGCATTATCACGCTCAATGCACTTAAGACATGGTGGTTCAAATCCTTCCTGAGCGGAGCTGATCTGTTCGGCGCGAAGTGACTCGTTTTCCTTTTGAAGATCTTCATGAGCCGCTCTCAATTTCTCAAGATCTTGCTTCCTTTGAAGATAATCATAGGAAAGCTTTTCATGAGTTGTTGAGAGCGTTTCATGACGACTTTCAAGTTCCTCATACTTAACATGAAGATTTTTTATGTCTTCAATTAAGGACTCAGATCAAGTCATTTCGGCGCCTAACAGATCATCGCTTTTGTCTAACAGTTTTTCAATATGTTCCATGGCTTTCTGTTGTTCAGTTGCAATTTTAGCAAGAGTTTTGTAGCTGGGTTTTGAACCACAATCAGAGTCATCGTCACTGGATGTTTGATAGTGAGTACTACGTGTGTTTACCTTGGCACCGCGTGCCATGAAGCAGTAGGTAGGAGCGGAGTAGTCCTTGTCATTTGCATTTGTGTCAGTGATGAGGTCATTGTCTTCAGTGTTGAACATGGACTTGGCAACGTATGCTGTAGCCAGACTTGCGACGCTAGAATCGGACTCCTCCTCAGACTCCACCTCCGCCTCCTCAGAAGCGGACTCCTCCTTTGAATCCATTTCCTTGCCAACAAACGCACGTGCCTTGCCAGATGAGCTCTTCTTGTGTGATGAAGACTTTGAAGAAGACTTGGAAGAAGACTTTGAGTATTTCTTCTTCTTCTTCTTGTCGTCAGAGTCATATTCCTTCCTCTTCTTCTTCTTTTTGTTCTCATTGTCCCACCGCGGACACTCAGAGATGAAGTGGCCAGGTTTCTTGCACTTGTGACATGTTTTCTTCTTGTAGTCATGAGCAGAAACTTCATCATTCCTTGAGCTTGATCGGGAAGACTTTCTGAAGCCTTTCTTCTTGGTGAATTTTTGGAACTTCTTCACAAGCATAGGAAGTTCCCTTCCAATGTCTTCAGGATCATCAGAACTGCTGTCAGATTCTTCTTCAGATGAGGAGACAGCTTTTGCCTTCAAGGCACGAGTTCGCCCATAGTTTGGACCGTAGATATCACTTTTCTCAGAAAGCTGAAACTCATGTGTGTTGAGCCTCTCAAGTATGTCAGACGGATCGAGTGTCTTGAAATCAGGACGTTCTTGAATCATCAGGGCTATGGTGTCAAACGAACTGTCAAGTGATCTCAGTAGTATCTTGACGACTTCGTGCTTGGTGATCTCAGTAGCGCCAAGGGCTTGAAGCTCATTCGTGATGTTAGTGAGTCGATCAAATGTGAGCTGGACATTCTCATTGTCATTTCTCTTGAAGCGGTTGAAGAGGTTGCAAAGGACACTGATTCTCTGATCTCTCTGGGTTGAGACGCCTTCGTTGACATTGGAGAGCCAGTCCCAGACTAGCTTAGATGTTTCCAAAGCACTCACTGTAACATCCCAAAATTCTAAATTTTGGAATGTTATATTAAATAAATAACTATGCTTGATTGTCTGATTGTTGGTTTGATGGATTGAGTGAAACTGAGTGAAATTTGAAACTTTTGAAAGTTGAATGAGAGGGAATGAAATGACTTTCCCAAAACTTTCCCCTTTTGCCTTTTGATCCCAATGGATTCAAATTCATACCAACACCAAAGCCTAGAGTGAGGATGACATGACTTCCTTCATTTTTAAATGAATAGGGTTTTGGAAAAAGATTTGAATTTCATTTGGGAAGATTTCAAATTCAAAGCTTTATGCAACTCAATGATATTCATGAGGGAAGATAAGATGACTTCTTCAATTATGTGAAATAGGAGTTGGAAGTTATAATGAATCAAGTTGAAAATCATTTGAAAGTGCTTTGAAACCCTCTTTCAAATTTTGAGTTTTGAATTTGAATTTCAAACTTTGGCATGTGGGAAACATTTCAAAAACTAAGCCTGATAAATACTTGATCAAAAGTATGAGAGGAGCAAACATGACACTCCAAAAACATCAGAGGAAACAATGCCAAAGGATTTGGATTCAAATCTGAATTTTATTTGAATTTGAAAAAAATGGATTTTTATAAAGTTTGGATTTTTGCCTTTGGAAAAATGTTCAAATGAAAGGGAATATTCCCCTGATCATTTTAGTATATATATACCCTATATAAAATATTTATAGATAATGTTTTATTTTTGTTTTTGTTTTATTTAAAAAAATAAAGAAAACTCCCCGGGGCGCCAGCTCGGCCACCCCAGGCCCAGCCAGCGCCGCACCCCTCCCCTCCCCGCCTGGCCCAAGCCAGCCGGCCCACTCGGCCAACAGGCCAGCCGAGCCAGGCCAGCCCAGCTCCACCCGACCCCCTCGCCCCTCTCTCCCTCTCGCTGACCCGTGGGACCCGCCCCGTCTTCCCCAACCCCTCGCCCACGCCACGACCTCGCCGGAGATCGACCGGATCCCGAAGGATCCGGGATCCCCCGATCGCCCCGATCCCCTTCCGAAGCTCGCCGGACCCCCAGGCTATAAAGCCTAGCCCCTCCGCACCCCATTCCCCCCCTAGCCTCGCCGGACC
>NC_041392.1:271275230-271276903 GCF_002162155.2 Triticum dicoccoides | reverse complement strand
CGCCGACGCCCTAGTCCTCCCCGACCACCCCCAACACCACCGAACCCCTCCCCGACCTCGTCCGCATCTCCCCGACGACTCGCCGGAGCTCGCCGACGCCCGGACGCCCCGACGCACTCTCGCCGCCGCCGCCGCCGTCGCCGGAGTCCGGTAAGTCACCGGCATCGCCCTCCCCCGTCCGATCCTAGATCTAGGGCTAGGATTAGAAACCCCGAAGGGTTAGGTTTTTATTCATAAAACCGGCCGGTTCCGATCGGTTTAGTTTTTTTTGTTTAGGTTTTTATTTTAGGCCCGGTTCGTTTAGTTTAAACCTAGGGCCGTTTAGGCTATCTAACGCACAGGGCACAGTATAGGCCCATTAGGCCTTTTTCTTTTTATTTTGATTTTCTGTTTAGCCGAATAGTTTCTGTTTTCAAAAATGTATATCTTTTATTCTGTTTAATATTTTTGAGTGATTCTTTTTTTTTGTTGGATTGCAAATTTTATGTAGTTTCTGTAAAATATATATTTAGCTATGTCAAAAATAATTAAAATTGCTTTATTTTAGTTTTAGTCAGAATAGTAAATCTGCTATAACTTTAGTTAACAAAAAAATTATTTTTGCATGATTCTTTTTGTCATCACTTTATTTTGACATTGCCAAACCCTAGAAATTAACTTGGGTATTTTAGGATTAATAAATAATTAGTTTTAGACAGAATCCTATTAATCCTAATTAATTAACTAGTTCCTGTTTTCCTAATTAATTAATTAGTAAATTAATTTATTTTTAACTTGTGATTAGTTATTCTAGGTTAGTTTCTGTCATTCTAGTATATGAACTTTTATTTATAACTAATAAAAGTTTTAAATTATTTTTTTCCTAATAGAAATTGGATTAGGCCTAAAATGAGTTTTATAATAGCTTTTTAATTAATTCTTTTTGCTCCTAGTTGCTTAGTGAAACCTTTTCTGTTAAGTTAACCTAAAACCATGATTAGGTTATATTAAGAAATTTTTATTATATAAAACTATTTTTGTTATTGTTTGAAGTAGGGAAAACTTTGAGTGGCCTTTATTTGAGTTTTTCTTTTGGATTTGAGTTTTGGTTGTTTGTTGTGTTATGTTACTTTGTTATGTTGTGTTATGTGATCCTATTGCTATGTGCTTATTATAGTTATTGTTTGCCTCGGTAGAATTTCCGGAGTGCGAAGATTGCTACTACGAAACCCTAGTTTTTTTTGAAGATCGTCAACCAGGCAAGTTCACTTTGACCATGCTTTCATACCTATGTTTTATTGCATTTAGTGTCATCTTCGCAACAATCCCTCCAGTAGTGATATTGAATTCTTGTAGTTGATTAGTATGCATGAGGTAGGAACCCATCACCCTGTTACCAAGCCCGGGACGTTATTTATTTTAATGCTACGCTATAGTAGACGGGGTTTGGTATGAGTGCTCGAGAGTGGTGTGAAGAAGGAGGACTCTACGTCAATGACGACAACTCCATGATGGCATCTGCAAGGACTGCATTTTCAAGGCCTCAAGACTTCAAGACTCGAGACAAGAATTCAATACACACTACTGGGTGAAGGACGGTTGACGGGCACCCTGGAGAAACCAGTGGTTGGCCGGGATGCATGGAGAAGCGCCATGACATCTTGCGGAAAGCTTCACCCAGACTCAAAGAGACG
>NC_041392.1:271107987-271270524 GCF_002162155.2 Triticum dicoccoides | reverse complement strand
TTTTTTCCTAATAGAAATTGGATTAGGCCTAAAATGAGTTTTATAATAGCTTTTTAATTAATTCTTTTTGCTCCTAGTTGCTTAGTGAAACCTTTTCTGTTAAGTTAACCTAAAACCATGATTAGGTTATATTAAGAAATTTTTATTATATAAAACTATTTTTGTTATTGTTTGAAGTAGGGAAAACTTTGAGTGGCCTTTATTTGAGTTTTTCTTTTGGATTTGAGTTTTGGTTGTTTGTTGTGTTATGTTACTTTGTTATGTTGTGTTATGTGATCCTATTGCTATGTGCTTATTATAGTTATTGTTTGCCTCGGTAGAATTTCCGGAGTGCGAAGATTGCTACTACGAAACCCTAGTTTTTTTCGAAGATTGTCAACCAGGCAAGTTCACTTTGACCATGCTTTCATACCTATGTTTTATTGCATTTAGTGTCATCTTCGCAACAATCCCTCCAGTAGTGATATTGAATTCTTGTAGTTGATTAGTATGCATGAGGTAGGAACCCATCACCCTGTTACCAAGCCCGGGACGTTATTTATTTTAATGCTACGCTATAGTAGACGGGGTTTGGTATGAGTGCTCGAGAGTGGTGTGAAGAAGGAGGACTCTACGTCAATGACGACAACTCCATGATGGCATCTGCAAGGACTGCATTTTCAAGGCCTCAAGACTTCAAGACTCGAGACAAGAATTCAATACACACTACTGGGTGAAGGACGGTTGACGGGCACCCTGGAGAAACCAGTGGTTGGCCGGGATGCATGGAGAAGCGCCATGACATCTTGCGGAAAGCTTCACCCAGACTCAAAGAGACGGAAGAATACTTCATGCCCGGAAGCTTACCTGTGCAACCGCAAGTCACTATGGGCTCTGGCTTGGTTGACCTTAGTTGTGACTCTGGCTGGGACGGTGCTAGTAGATGTAGAACTACGGTAGGATTGGATGAGCACCGGACAGTGGTCAGAGGAACTCTTCGGAAGACCATGTTTCGGTCATCTTGTTCTCAAACACCCTGAAGTGCGAGAACGTAAAGAGAGGGATCGAATCTTGCGGGTAAAGTGTACAAACCTCTGCAGAGGGTTTAAACCTAATCGATTAGCCGTGTCCCCGGTTACGGACAATTTGAGCCTCTGGACTTGGATCTATATCGGAACTCTGAACACCAGACTGATAACTTAATTGTGGGCAACTTATGATGATTTTGGGCTATGAGACATCGGTTGGCGGAACCATGTCATGATAGAAAATTCCATAGTACAGACTTCATTTATTCCTTTGATGTAGGGAAAACAATCAGCTTTTACGCAAACAAAATTCAGATACAGAGCCACAAAGCCATAATGCATATAGTATAGTTTTATCATCTGTTCGTTTTATTGTGATCTTGCCGGTACATTCAATGTACTGACCTACACGGCTGCAACGTATCATGTTGCAGATATTTCCTCGACGAGTAAGAATTACGATACAGGGTTACGGTCTACACTCAACCTGCCGATGGCGTTGATGGGACTCCACACCCGTTTGATTGTTTCCGCTGAGTATTATGAGGTATATATCATTTTACGTTATTTATACATGTGATTGCACTTTGATATATACATTGATGTACTGTGTGTGCCAGCATACTGATCCAGGGATGGCACAGTAACACAGAGGCTTGACCGTCTGAGGTCGGGTCGCTACACTCACGCGGCCATACTGTCCTTTGGTCAGATGACCACAGATGATATTCTTGGCAGTAGAGTCCAGTTGAACGAACTTCTTGACGTCAGCAGCAGTGACACCTTCTCCAGCCTTGGGAACGCCGTTCTTGATGACATACCATAGGTCAACGTCAATGGCTTCAAGATGCATGCGCATCTTATTCTTCCAGTAGGGATATTCAGTTCCATAGAGGACGGGGCACGCAGCGGAGACTTTAATTATCCCTGCAGTCGACATAGCTAAAACTCTAGGTGGTTAAACCGAATCACACAGAACAAAGGAGTACCAAGCTCTGATACCAACTGAAAGTGCGTTATATCGACTAGAGGGGGGTGAATGGGCGATTTTTTTGAAATTCTTCAAAATGTGGAAGTTATGTAGACAAACGATAGAAATAAACCTATTACCATGCAGCGGAAGGTAGACTACACTAGGCAAACCATAGTCAAGTATTCAATGGAGTGAAAGCACAATGACTAATAGCAGCAATGTAGTAAGGATCAGGTATGAAGATATTATGAAGCCAAACAGAACACGCAGTCACTCAGTGAAGATAAAAGATAATGCAATCATGCAATGACTTCACAAGGAGTAACAATAAGTAAAGAGAAGGGAAGGATGAAACCAGTGGCTTGTTGAAGACAATGATTTGTTGGACCAGTTCCAGTTGCTGTGACAACTGTACGTCTGGTTAGGGCGGCTAGGTATTTAAACCTGAGGACACACAGTCCCGGACACCCAGTCCTGAACACGCAGCTCAGGACACCCAGTCCTCACCGTATTCCCCTTGAGCTAAGGTCACACAGACCTCGCCCAATCACTCTGGTAAGTCTTCAAGGTAGACTCCCAAACCTTCATAGACTTCGTTCACCGGCGATCCACAATGTCTCTTGGATGCTCAGAACGCGACGCCTAACCGGCTGGAGGATTCACAGTCCTCAAGTGTAATAAGTCTTCAGATCACATAGACAAGAAGACTTAAGTGATGCCTAATTCTCTTTGGCTTTGGGTGGTTAGGGCTTTATCCTCGCAAGGAATTCTCTCTCAAAGGCTTCGAGGTGGGTTGCTCTCAAACGACAAAAGCCGTACACTAACTCTGAGCAGCCAACCGTTTATGGTTGTAGGGGGTGGGCTATTTATAGCCACTAGGCAGCCCGACCTGATTTATCCGAAATGACCCTGGGTCACTAAGGAACTGACACGTGTTCCAACGGTCAGATTTCAAACTCACACGGCAACTTTACTTGGCTACAAGCAAAGCTGACTTGTCCGACTCTGGACAAGATTCGCTCTCATAGTCTTCACTCGAAGACATAGGTTTTGGTTAAGCATCACTTCAGTCATTCTGACTGGTTCTCTTGGACCCCACTTAACAGTACGGTGGTTCCTATGACTCAACAAAGAAGAAGAAAAAGAACTACGAAAGATCTAAGTCTTCGAGCTCCATAGGCTTCATGCGGTGTCTTCTCTTGTCATAGTCTTCAATGTGAATATTTTCATATACCACCTTTGACATCAATGTCTTCATACATTTTTAGGGGTCATCTCTGGTAGGAAAACCGAATCAATGAGGGACTTCTACATGTTTTATCCTGCAATTCTCGCAAACACATTAGTCCCTCAACTAGGTTTGTCATCAATACTCCAAAACCAACTAGGGGTGGCACTAGATGCACTTACAATCGTTCTTCTCAACAATCTGATGACGAACCATAGCCTCATAATCCAAATAAGCAGGGGGCAACTCAATATCATCCTCACGTATGGTTATACCAAGAAAGTTAGCTATGTGGGTTGCATAAATTCCATCGAAGAAATCTCCATTAAATCTATTAAGATGCAACCTACGTGCAACAATGTCTCCCAAATTATATGATTTATCTCCTAACACAGCACTCCTAAGAATACTGAGGTCAGGGACACACATGTGACATGCTTCATCTTTACCATTAATGCATCTACCTATGAAGAGAGCAAAATAATGTATAGCAGGAAAATGAATGCTCCCTATGGTAGCTTGTGCTATATCTCTAGATTCCCCCACAGTTATACTAGCAAGAAAATCTCTAAATTCAGATTTGCGAGGTTCACTAGTACTACCCCATTGTGGAAGTTTGCAAGCGGTGGTAAAGTCCTCTAAGTCCAGTGTAAGAATTTTCATAATGATCAAACAGGACAATTTGAGAATTACGTGAAGATGAAAATTCAAACCTCCTCACAAAGGAGCTAGTGATATAGTGGTACTGACGGCATTTTTCTTCCTCGAAGCTCACAAGACCAGCGTTACGCAAATATGCATTAAATTCTTCCGTAATTCCCGCTCGATCCATGAAGTCCTCTGAAGGCCATTCACAAGGCCGCACTGGAGCGTCCCTTGGTGGCTCATCATTAGCATCACGCATTGCAAGCCTGGGTTCTTGTTTCCTTGAAGAACCACCTTGGTACATTTTCCTAAACATATTTCCTCCTCTGAAAAATTTCTGAAATTTTTAGTAACTTCAAATAAAACTGAACCAAACTCAACAAAATTGATAGCAACTACTCCTACAAGTGCCTAGAGCCTATATCATGCATCAAAACTACTTGGAACCACATAAATTTGACATGCAAGCTCAAGAACAGGGTCACCTAAGCAGCAAAAATATGCAATGAATAAAGCACTAGAACAAAAACTAATTGGACCAATGGAGGATTCACATACCAAGGAACAATCCCCCCAAGCAGTTTTGTGAGAGGTTCTTTGAGCAAGGAGATCGAAATGGCAGCAAAATGAGCTTGGACTCGGGTTTGAACTGGATAATGGTGTTTGTGGGAGGAAGAAGGAGTGTGTGGGTGCAGGAATAAGTGGAGGAGGTCCACCGTGGGCCCATGAGGCAGGGGGCGCGCCCAGGGGGTAGGGCGCACCCTCCACCCTCGTGGCCAGGTGGATGCCCCCGTGATGTGTTCTCAGTGCCAAATATTCTCAAATATTCCAGAAAAATCATATTTAAATTTTAGGGCATTTGGAGAACTTTTATTTTCGGGGTATTTTTATATTGCAAGGATAATTCAGATAACAGACCGAAAATACTATTTTATTTTATTTAATATAAATAACAAAAAGTAAAACGAGGGTACAAAGAGTTGTGTTTTCTAAATTCATCGATCTCATGCTCATCATAAGGAATCCACTAACAAGGTTGATCAAGTCATGTTAACAAACTCATTCCGAATAACATGGAACCGGAGAATTTTCGAATAACACTAGGTTACCTCAACGGGGATATGCACATCCACAACAATAAGAATATCATATTTCTTCTTGATAGTAGGAAGAGGAAATTCAAAACCTCCAAAAATAATCGATGGAATTTTTCCAAGAGAATTGATACTGTGGACTTGAGGTTGTTTCCTCGAAAAGTGTACCGTATGCTCATTACCATTAACATGAAAAGTGACATTGCCTTTGTTGCAATCAATAATAGCCCCTGCAGTATTCAAAAAGGGTCTTCCAAGAATAATAGACATACTATCGTCCTCGGGAATATCAAGAACAACAAAGTCCATTAAAATAGTAACATTTGCAACCACAACATGCACATCCTCACAAATACCGACAGGTATAGCAGTTGATTTATCACCCATTTGCAAAGATATTTCAGTAGGTGTCAACTTATTCAAATCAAGTCTACGATATAAAGAGAGAGGCATAACACTAACACCGGCTCCAAGATCACATAAAGCAGTTTTAACATAGTTTCTTTTAATGGAGCATGGTATAGTGGGTACTCCTGGATCTCCAAGTTTCTTTGGTATTCCACCCTTAAAAGTATAATTAGCAAGCATGGTGGAAATTTCAGCTTCTGGTATCTTTCTTTTATTAGTAACAATATCTTTCATGTACTTAGCATAAGGATTCATTTTAAGCATATCAGTTAATCTCATACGCAAAAAGATAGGTCTAATCATTTCAACAAAGTTCTCAAAATCCTCATAATCCTTTTTCTTGGATGGCTTGGGTGGAAAAGGCATGGGTTTCTAAACCCATGGTTCTCTTTATTTACCATGTTTCCTAGCAACAAAGTCTCTCTTATCATAACGTTGATTCTTTAATAGTGGGTTATCAAGATCAACAGCAGGTTCAATTTCTATATCATTATCATTGCTAGGTTGAGCATCAACATGAGCATTATCATTAACATCATCACTAGTTTTAGGTTCATTACCAGATTGTGTTTCAGCATCAGAAATAGAAATATCATTTGGATTCTCAGGTGTTTTAGTAATAGGTTCACCAGAAGCATGCAAAGTCCTATCATTTTTCTTTTTCTTCCTTTTAGAAGGACTAGGTGCATCTATATTATTTCTCTGAGAATCTTGCTCAATTGTCTTAGGGTGGACTTCAGGATACAAAGGTTCCTGAGTCATTTTACCAGTTCTAGTAGCCACTCTAACAGCATAGTCCTTATTCTTACTATTCAATTCATTGAGCAAATCATTTTGAGCTTTAAGTACTTGTTCTACTTGAGTGGTAACCATAGAAGCATGTTTACTAATAAATTTAAGTTCACCTTTGACATTAGCTGTTGGAAATATGCCCTAGAGGCAATAATAAATTGATTATTATTATATTTCCTTGTTCATGATAATCGTTTATTATCCATGCTAGAATTGTATTGATAGGAAACATAGATACATGTGTGGATACATAGACAACACCATGTCCCTAGTAAGCCTCTAGTTGACTAGCTCGTTGATCAATAGATGGTTACGGTTTCCTGACCATGGACATTGGATGTCGTTGATAACGGGATCACATCATTAGGAGAATGATGTGATGGACAAGACCCAATCCTAAGCATAGCACTAGATCGTGTAGTTCGTATGCTAAAGCTTTTCTAATGTCAAGTATCATTTCCTTAGACCATGAGATTGTGCAACTCCCGGATACCGTAGGAGTGCTTTGGGTGTGCCAAACGTCACAAGGTAACTGGGTGACTATAAAGGTGCACTACGGGTATCTCTGAAAGTGTCTGTTGGGTTGGCACGAATCGAGACTGGGATTTGTCACTCCGTGTGACGGAGAGGTATCTCTGGGCCCACTCGGTAGGACATCATCATAATGTGCACAATGTGATCAAGGAGTTGATCAAGGGATGATGTGTTACGGAACGAGTAAAGAGACTTGCCGGTAATGAGATTGAACAAGGTATCGGGATACCGACGATCGAATCTCGGGCAAGTATCGTACCGATGGACAAAGGGAATTGTATACGGGATTGGTTAAGTCCTTGACATCGTGGTTCGTCCGATGAGATCATCGTGGAGCATGTGGGAGCCAACATGGGTATCCAGATCCCGCTATTGGTTATTGACCGGAGAACGTCTCGGTCATGTCTGCATGGTTCCCAAACCCGTAGGGTCTACACACTTAAGGTTCGATGACGCTAGGGTTATAAAGGAAGTTTGTATGTGGTTACTGAATGTTGTTCGGAGTCCCGGATGAGATCCCGGACGTCACGAGGAGTTCCGAAATGGTCCGGAGGTAAAGATTTATATATGGGAAGTCCTGTTTTGGTCACCGGACAAGTTTCGGGGTCACCGGTATTGTACCGGGACCACCGGAAGGGTCCCGGGGGTCCACCGGGTGGGGCCACCTGCCGCGGGGGGCCACATGGGCTGTAGGGGGTGCGCCTTGGCCTATATGGGCCAAGGGCACCAGCCTCAAGAGGCCCATGCACCAAGAGATGAGGGATAGGAAGAGTCCTAAAGGGGGAAGGCACCTCCGAGGTGCCTTGGGGAGGAGGGACTCCTCCTAGCCGCACCCTTCCTTGGAGGAAGGGCCAAGGCTGCGCCTCCCCCCCTCTCCCTTGCCCTTATATATACGTGGAGGGTGGGAGGGCAGCCATACCAATGTTCTGGTGCAGCCCTCCCCTTCTCCCAAGTCCTTCTCCTCTCCCGTAGTGCTTGGCGAAGCCCTGCAGGATTGCCACGCTCCTCCACCACTACCATGTCGTTGTGCTGCTGCTGGATGGAATCTTCCTCAACCTCTCCCTCTCTCCTTGCTGGATCAAGGCGTGGGAGATGTCACCGGGCTGTACGTGTGTTGAACGCGGAGGTGCCGTCCGTTCGGCACTTGGTCATCGGTGATTTGGATCACGACGAGTACGACTCCATCAACCCCGTTCACTTGAACGCTTCTGCTTAGCGATCTACAAGGGTATGTAGATGCACTCTCCTCCCCCTCGTTGCTGGTCTCTCCATAGATAGATCTTGGTGACACGTAGGAAAATTTTGAATTTCTGCTACGTTCTCCAACAGTGGCATCATGAGCTAGGTCTATGCGTAGTTTCTATGCACGAGTAGAACACAAAGTAGTTGTGGGCATTGATTTTGTTCAATATGCTTGCCGTTACTAGTCTTATCTTGATTCAGCGGCATCGTGGGATGAAGCGGCCCGGACCAACCTTACACGTACGCTTACGTGAGACCGGTTCCACCGACAAACATGCACTAGTTGCATAAGGTGGCTGGCGGGTGTCTGTCTCTCCCACTTTAGTCGGATCAGATTCGATGAACAGGGTCCTTATGAAGGGTAAATAGCAATTGGCATATCACGTTGTGGTTTTTGCATAGGTAAGAAACGTTCTTGCTAGAAACCCATAGCAGCCACGTAAAACATGCAAACAACAATTAGAGGACGTCTAACTTGTTTTTGCAGGGTATGCTATGTGATGTGATATGGCCAAAGGATGTGATGAATGATATATGTGATGTATGAGATTGATCATGTTCTTGTAATAGGAATCACGACTTGCATGTCGATGAGTATGACAACCGGCATGAGCCATAGGAGTTGTCTTAATTTATTTATGACCTGCATGTCAACATAAACGTCATGTAATTACTTTACTTTATTGCTAACCGTTAGCTATAGTAGTAGAAGTAATAGTTGACGAGACAACTTCATGAAGACACAATGATAGAGATCATGATGATGGAGATCATGGTGTCATGCCGGTGACAAGATGATCATGGAGCCCCAAGATGGAGATCAAAGGAGCTATATGATATTGGCCATATCATGTCACTATTATTTGATTGCATGTGATGTTTATCATGTTTATACATCTTGTTTACTTAGAACGACGGTAGTAAATAAGATGATCCCTCACTAAAATTTCAAGAAGGTGTTCCCCCTAACTGTGCACCATTGCGAAAGTTCGTCGTTTCGAAGCACCACGTGATGATCGGGTGTGATAGATTCTTACGTTCACATACAACGGGTGTAAGCCAGATTTACACACGCAAAACACTTAGGTTGACTTGACGAGCCTAGCATGTACAGACATGGCCTCGGAACACAAGAGACCGAAAGGTCGAGCATGAGTCGTATGGTAGATACGATCAACATGAAGATGTTCACCGACGTTGACTAGTCCGTCTCACGTGATGATCGGACACGGCCTAGTTGACTCGTTTCATGTAATCACTTAGATGACTAGAGGGATGTCTATCTGAGTGGGAGTTCATAAGATGAACTTAATTATCCTGAACATAGTCAAAAGGTCTTCGCAAATTATGTCATAGCTCGCGCTTCAGTTCTACTGTTTAGTTATGTTCCTAGAGAAAATTTAGTTGAAAGTTGATAGTAGCAATTATGCGGACTAGGTCCGTAAACTGAGGATTGTCCTCATTGCTTCATAGAAGGCTTATGTCCTTAATGCACCGCTTAGTGTGCTGAACCTCGAACGTTGTCTATGGATGTTGCGAACATCTGACATACACATTTTGATAACTACGTGATAGTTCAGTTAAACGGCTTAGAGTTGAGGCACCGAAGACGTTTTGAAACGTCGCGAAACATATGAGATGTTTCGAGGGCTGAAATTGGGATTTCAGGCTCGTGCCCACGTCAGGAGGTATAAGACCTCCGACGATTTTCTTAGCCTGCAAACTAAGGGAGAAAAGCTCAATTGTTGAAGGTGTGCTCAGATTGTCTGAGTACAACAATCTCTTGAATCGAGTGGGAGTTGATCTTCCAGATGAAATAGTGATGGTTCTCCGAAGTCATTACCACCAAGCTGCTTGAGCTTCGTGATGAACTATAATATATCAGGGACATATATGATGATCCTTGAGATATTCGCGATGTTTGACACCACAAAAGTAGAGATCAAGAAGGAGCATCAATTGTTGATGGTTGGTGAAACCACTAGTTTCAAGAAGGGCAAGGGCAAAAAGGGATGCTTCATGAAACGGCAAATCAGCTGCTTCTCTAGTGAAGAAACCCAAGGTTGAACCCAAACCCGAGACTAAGTGCTTCTGTAATAAGGGGAACAGCCACTGGAGCAGAATTACCCTAGATACTTGGTAGATAAGAAGGTTGGCAAGGTCGATAGAAGTATATTGGATGTATTATGTTAATGTGTACTAGTACTCCTAGTAGCACCAGGGTATTAGATACCGGTTCGGTTGCTAAGTGTTAGTAACTCGAAATAAAAGCTACGGAATAAACGGAGACTAGCTAAAGGTGAGCTGACGATATGTGTTGGAAGTGTTTCCAATGTTGATATGATCAAGCATCGCACGCTCCCTCTACCATCGAGATTGGTGTTTGCGTTGAGCATAGACATGATTGGATTATGTCTATCGCAATACGGTTATTCATTTAAGGAGAATAATGGTTACTCTGTTTATTTGAATAATACCTTCAATGGTCTTGCACCTAAAATGAATGGTTCATTGAATCTCGATCATAGTGATACACATGTTCATGCCAAAAGATATAAGATAGTAATGATAGTACCACCTACTTGTGGCACTGCCACGTAAGTCATATCGGTCTAAAACGCATGAAGAAGCTCCATGTTGATGGATCTTTGGGCTCACTCGTTTTTGAAAGGATTGAGACATGCGAACCATGTTTGTTGGTAGATATGCATGAAGAAACTCTATACAGATGGATCGTTTGGACTCACTTGATTTTGAATCACTTGAGACATGCAAATCATACCACATGGGCAAGATGACTGAAAGCCTCGGTTTCAGTAAAATGGAACTAGAAAGCAACTTGTTGGAAGTAATGCATTTTGATGTGTGCAGTCCAATGAGTGCTGAGGCGTGTAGTGGATATCGTTATGTTCTTACTTCATAGATGATGTGAGTAGATGTTGAGTATATTTACTTGATGAATCACGAGTCTGAATTATTGAAAGGTTCAAGTAATTTCAGGGTGAAGTTGAAAGATCATCGTGACAAGAGGATAAAATATCTATGATATGATCATAGAGATAAATATCTGAATTACGAGTTTGGCACAAAATTAAGACATTGTGGAAATTGTTTCACAACTAATACAGCCTGGAACACCATAGTGTGATGGTGTGTCCGAACATCATAACTGCACCCTATTGGATATGATGCATACCATGATGTCTCTTATCGAATTACCACGATAGTTTATGGGTTAGGCATTAGAGACAACTGCATTCACTTTAAATAGGGCACCACGTAATTCCGATGAGATGACACCGTATGAACTATGGTTTAGAGAAACCTAAGCTGTCATTTCTTAAAAGTTTGGGGTTGCGACACTTATGTGAAAAAGTTTTAGGCTGATAAGCTCGAACCCAAAGCGGATAAATGCATCTTCATAGGACACCCAAAATAGTTGGGTATACCTCCTGTCTCAGATCCGAAAGCAATAAGGGATTGTTTCTAGAATCGGGTCCTTTCTCGAGGAAAAGTTTCTCTCGAAGGAATTGAGTGGGAGGATGGTGGAGACTTGATAAGGTTATTGAACCGTCACTTCAACTAGTGTATAGCAGGGCACAAAGAGTTGTTCCTGTGGCACCTACACCAATTGAAGTGGAAGCTTATGATAGTGATCATGAAACTTCAGATCAAGTCACTACCAAACCTCGTGGGATGACAAGGATGCGTACTACTTCAGAGTGGTACGTGATCCTGTCTTGTAAGTCATGTTGCTAGACAACAATGAACCTACGAGCTATGGAGAAGTGATGGTGGGCCCGGATTCCGATAAATGGCTCGAGGCCATAAAATCCGAGAGAGGATCCATATATGAAAACAAAGTGTAGACTTTGGAAGAACTACTTGATGGTCGTAAGGCTATTGGGTACATATGGATTTTAAAAGGAAGACGGACAATGATGGTAAGTATCACCATTAAGAAAGCTCGACTTGTCGTTAAGATGTTTTCCGACAAGTTCAAGGAGTTGACTACGATGAGACTTTCTCACTCGTAGCGATGCTAAGAGTCTGTTGGAATTATATTAGCAGTCACTGCATTATTTATGAAATCTTGCAGATAGGATGTCAAAACATTGTTCCCTCGACGTTTTTCTTGAGGAAAGGTTGTATGTGATACAACCGGATGGTTTTGTCAATCCTAAAAGATGCTAATAAGTATGCAAAGCCCCAGCAATCCTTCTGAGGACTGGAGTAAGCATCTCGGAGTTGGAATGTATGCTTTGATGAGATGATCAAAGATTTTGGGTTTATACAAAGTTTATGAGAAACTTGTATTTCCAAAGAAGTGAGTGGGAGCACTATAGAATTTCCGATGAGTATATGTTGTTGACATATTGTTGATCAGAAATGACGTAGAATTTCTGGAAAGCATATAGGGTTATTTGAAAAGTGTTTTTCAATGGAAAACCTGGATTAAGCTACTTGAGCATTGAGCATCAAGATCTATAAGGATAGATCAAAACGCTTAATGGTACTTTAAAATGAGCACATTCCTTGACATGATCTTGAAGGTGTTCAAGATGGATCAGTCAAAGAAGGAGTTCTTGCCTGAGTTGTAAGGTATGAAGTTAAGACTTAAAGCTCGACCACGGCAGAATAGAGAGAAAGGACGAAAGTCGTCCCCTATGCTTAAGACATAGGCTCTACAGTATGCTATGCTGTGTACCGCACCTGAAGTGTGCCTTGCCATGAGTCAGTCAAGGGGTACAAGAGTGATCCAAGAATGGATCACAGGACAGCGGTCAAAGTTATCCTTAGTAACTAGTGGACTAAGGAATTTTTCTCGATTATGGAGGTGGTAAAAGAGTTCGTCGTAAAGGGTTATGTCGATGCAAGCTTAACACCTATCCGGATAAGTCTGAGTAGAGATACCGGATATGTATAATGGAGCAACAATTTAGAATAGCTCCAAGTAGAACAGTTATTTGGAATAGCTCCAAATAGAACGTGGTAGCTACATCTAGGAGATGACATAGAGATTTGTAAAGCACACACGGATCTGAAAGGTTCAGACCCGTTGACTAAAACCTCTCTCACAAGCAACATGATCAAACCCAGAACTCATTGAGTGCTAATCACATAGTGATGTGAACTAGATTATTGACTCTAGTAAACTCTTTGGATATTGGTTACATGGCGATGTGACCTGTGAGTGTTAATCACATGGCGATGTCAACTAGATTATTGACTCTAGTGCAAGTGGGAGACTGTTGGAAATATGCCCTAGAGGCAATAATAAATTGATTATTATTATATTTCCTTGTTCATGATAATCTTTTATTATCCATGCTAGAATTGTATTGATAGGAAACACAGATACATGTGTGGATACATAGACAACACCATGTCCCTAGTAAGCCTCTAGTTGACTAGCTCGTTGATCAATAGATGGTTATGGTTTCCTGACCATGGACATTGGATATCGTTGATAACGGGATCACATCATTAGGAGAATGATGTGATGGACAAGACCCAATCCTAAGCATAGCACTAGATCGTGTAGTTCGTATGCTAAAGCTTTTCTAATGTCAAGTATCATTTCCTTAGACCATGAGATTGTGCAACTCCCGGATACCGTAGGAGTGCTTTGGGTGTGCCAAACGTCACAACGTAACAGGGTGACTATAAAGGTGCACTACGGGTATCTCCGAAAGTGTCTGTTGGGTTGGCACGAATCGAGACTTGGATTTGTCACTCCGTGTGACGGAGAGGTATCTCTGGGCCCACTCGGTAGGACATCATCATAATGTGCACAATGTGATCAAGGAGTTGATCAAGGGATGATGTGTTACGGAACGAGTAAAGAGACTTGCCGGTAACGAGATTGAACAAGGTATCGGGATACCGACGATCGAATCTCGGGCAAGTATCGTACCGATGGACAAAGGGAATTGTATATGGGATTGATTAAGTCCTTGACATCGTGGTTCGTCCGATGAGATCATCGTGGAGCATGTGGGAGCCAACATGGGTATCCAGATCCCGCTATTGGTTATTGACCGGAGAACGTCTCGGTCATGTCTGCATGGTTCCCAAACCCGTAGGGTCTACACACTTAAGGTTCGATGACGCTAGGGTTATAAAGGAAGTTTGTATGTGGTTACTGAATGTTGTTCGGAGTCCCGTATGAGATCCCAGATGTCACGAGGAGTTCCGGAATGGTCCGGAGGTAAAGATTTATATATGGGAAGTCCTGTTTTGGTCACCGGACAAGTTTCGGGGTCACCGGTATTGTACCGGGACCACCGGAAGGGTCCCGGGGGTCCACCGGGTGGGGCCACCTGCCCCGGGGGACCACATGGGCTGTAGGGGGTGCGCCTTGGCCTATATGGGCCAAGGGCACCAGCCCCAAGAGGCCCATGCACCAAGAGATGAGGGATAGGAAGAGTCCTAAAGGGGGAAGGCACCTCCGAGGTGCCTTGGGGAGGAGGGACTCCTCCTAGCCGCACCCTTCCTTGGAGGAAGGGCCAAGGCTGTGCCTCCCCCCCTCTCCCTTGCCCCTATATATATGTGGAGGGTGGGAGGGCAGCCATACCAATGTTCTGGTGCAGCCCTCCCCTTCTCCCAAGTCCTTCTCCTCTCCCGTAGTGCTTGGCGAAGCCCTGCAGGATTGCCACGCTCCTCCACCACTACCATGCCGTTGTGCTGCTGCTGGATGGAGTCTTCCTCAACCTCTCCCTCTCTCCTTGCTGGATCAAGGCGTGGGAGACGTCACCGGGCTGTACGTGTGTTGAACGCGGAGGTGCCGTCCGTTCGGCACTTGGTCATCGGTGATTTGGATCACGACGAGTACGACTCCATCAACCCCGTTCACTTGAACGCTTCCGCTTAGCGATCTACAAGGGTATGTAGATGCACTCTCCTTCCCCTCGTTGCTGGTCTCTCCATAGGAAAATTTTGAATTTCTGCTACGTTCTCCAACATTAGCCATATAATCACCCAAGTGTTCAAGCATTTCAGCACTGCATTTTAATTCTCTACCAAAGTAAGCATTGAAGTCTTCTTGCTTAACCATAAATTTATCAAATTCATCTAAGCATGGGCTAGCAAACTTAGTAAATGGGATTTCAGCTTTATCATATCAATAGAGAGAATTTACCTTTACTACCTGTGTCGGGTTATCAAGACCATGTGTTTCTTCAATAGGAGATGAATTAAAATTATGCATTTCTTCGACAGGCGGTAAATTAAGACCATGTATTTCTTCAATAGGAGGTAAAATCTTAACATCTTCATCTTTAATACCCTTTTCTTTCATAGATTTATTTGCCTCTTGCATATCTTCAGGGCTGAGAAATAGAACACCTCTTTTCTTCGGAGTTGGTTTAGGAATAGGCTCAGGAGTTGGCTCAGGAACTGGCTCAGGAAGTGTCCAATTATTTTCATTTGGCAACATATTATTCAATAGAATTTCAGCTTCATCCGGTGTTCTTTCCCTGAAAACAGAACTAGCACAACTATCCAGGTAATCTCTGGAAGCATCGGTTAGTCCATTATAAAAGATATCAAGTATTTCATTTTCCTTAAGAGGATGATCAGGCAAAGCATTAAGTAATTGGAGAAGCCTCCCCCAAGCTTGTGGGAGACTCTCTTCTTCAATTTGCACAAAATTATATATATCCCTTAAGGCAGCTTGTTTCTTATGAGCAGGGAAATATTTAGCAGAGAAGTAATAAATCATATCCTGGGGACTACGCACACAACCAGGATCAAGAGAATTAAACCATATCCTAGCATCACCCTTTAATGAGAACAGAAATATTTTAAGGATATAAAAGTTGTGAGTTCTCTCATCATTAGTGAACAGGGTGGCTATATCATTTAATTTAGTAAGATGTGCCACAACAGTTTCAGATTCATAGCCATAAAAGGATCAGATTCAACCAAAGTAATTATATCAGGATCAAAAGAGAATTCATAATCCTAATCAGTAACACAGATAGGTGAAGTAGAAAAAGCAGGGTCGGGTTTCATTCTAGCATTAAGAGATTGCTGCTTCCATTTATCTAATAACTTCTTAAGATCACTTCTATCATTACAAGCAAGAATAGCTCTAGCAGATTCTTCATCCAGAACATAACCCTCAGGAACAACAGGTGATTCATATTTATTAGGGGAGAGTCTTCATCATCACTATCCTCAATATTATCAGTTTCAATAATTTCATTCTCTCTAGCCCTAGCAAGTTGTTCATCAAGAAATTCACTAAGTGGCATAGTAGTATCAAGCATATAAGTAGTTTCATCATAAGTATCATGCATAGCAGAAGTAGCATCATCAATAACATCCGACATATCAGAATCAATAGCGGAAGTAGGTTTAGGTGTCGCAAGCTTACTCAAATCAGAAGGTGAATCAAGTGCAGAGCTAGATGGCAGTTCCTTACCTCCCCTCGTAGTTGAGGGATAAATCTTGGTTTTTGGATCTCTCAAGTTCTTCATAACGATAAACATATATAAATCCCAGTGACTCAAAGAATAGAGCTATGCTCCCCGGCAACGGTGCCAGAAAATAGTCTTGATAACCCACAAGTATAGGGGATCGCAACAGTTTTTGAGGGTAGAGTATTCAACCCAAATTTATTGATTCAACACAAGGGGAGCCAAAGAATATTCTCAAGTATTAGCAGCTGAGTTATCAATTCAACCACACCTGGAAACTTAATATCTGCAGCAAGGTATTTAGTAGCAAATTAATATGATAGTAGTGGTAACGGTAGAAAAAGGTAATGATAACAAAAGGTAATGTTTTTGGTGTTTTGTAGTGATTGTAACAATAGCAATGGAAAAGTAAATAAGCGAAGAACAATATATGGAAAGCTCGTAGGCAATGGATCGGTGATAGAGAATTATGCCGGATGCGGTTCATCATGTAACAGTCATAACCTAGGGTGACACAGAACTAGCTCCAATTCATCAATGTAATGTAGGCATGTATTTCGAATATAGTCATACGTGCTTATGGAAAAGAACTTGCATGACATCTTTTGTCCTACCCTCCCATGGCAGCGGGGTCCTAGCGGAAACTAAGGGATATTAAGTCCTCCTTTTAATGGAGCACCAGACCAAAGCATTAACACATTGTGAATACATGAACTCCTCAAACTACGGTCATCACCGGGAGTGGTCCCGACTATTGTCACTTCGGGGTGGTCGGATCATAACACATAGTAGGTGACTATAGACTTGCAAGATAGGATCAAGAACTCACATATATCCATGAAAACATAATAGGTTTAGATCTGATATCATGGCACTCAGGCCCTAATGACAAGCATTAAGCATAGCAAAGTCATAGCAACATCAATCTCAGAACATAGTGGATACTAGGGATCAAACCCTAACAAAACTAACTCGATTACATGATAAATCTCATCCAACCCATCACCGTCCAGCAAGCCTAAGATGGAATTACTCACGCATGGTGGCGAGCATCATGAAATTGGTGATGGAGGATGGTTGATGATGACGATGGCGACGGATTCCCCTCTCCGGAGCCCCGAACGGACTCCAGATCAGCCCTCCCGAGAGGTTTTAGGGCTTGGCGGCGGCTCCATATCGTAAAACGCAATGAATCTTTCTCCCTTATTTTTTTTCTCCTCGAAAGTGAATATATAGAGTTGGAGTTGAGGTCAGAGGAGCTCCAGGGGGCCCACAAGGTAGGGGGCGCGCCCAGGGGGGCAGGCGCGCCCCCACCCTCATGGCTAGGGTGTGGCCCTCTAGCTTTGATCTTTTGCCAGTATTTTTTATTATTTCCAAAAGGACGCTTCATGAAGTTTCAGGTCATTCCGAGAACTTTTGTTTCTGCACATAAATAACACCATGGCAATTCTGCTAAAAACAGCGTCAGTCCGGGTTAGTTCCATTCAAATCATGCAAGTTAGTGTCCAGAACAAGGGCAAAAGTGTTTGGAAAAGTAGATATGACGGAGACGTATCACGCCCCTCCACACACACACACACATACACACACACACACACACACACACACACACACACCAAAACCTCCTCGGGCGTGCGCGCACACACACCCCCCCTCCCTCGCTCGAAACCCTAGCAAGGTCCCCGCCGTCGGTGTCGCTGCCGCAAGGCCTCCATTGTCAATATCTTTCGGTTTGCCCATGCAGCTTACCCACCGATCTCCATACCCAGGCCGCCCTGAGTTTCTTAGATGATGCCTGCCAAATGCTCCCTTTCCCACAGATCCCCATCCCCATCCCCCACTCTAGAGCGTCGCAGCCTAAGCCCATCTACGCTTCCCGTGGAGCTCGAGGAGCGACTGGCCCAAAAGAGGTGTATAGTAGTCTCTTCGCCCGATGTCGTCGAGGAAGCTGACGACCATTACTGGCGGCAGGCACTCAAGTAGCGGGCTAGAGTATGCGGGCATGACTCGTCCGCCAGCAGGAGGTGGGCTATGTCACAGGTTAAGTGGCCCACACCCAACCCCTCGGGTTCAACCACCGTCGATCTCATCCATGGCCCCGCTGCTGATCTCCTCTCGCTTGTTGTCAACAATTTGCCATTCTACATCGCCATCGAGCCCCTTTTGTCATTTCTGAAGGACACGTTCTGCGATGCTGGCTTGGGATCCACAGCTTCCAAGTTAGACCTCATCGACGACGACCACGATGAGGGCACCCTCTCCGGCACTTCCAAGGGGAAAGAGCCCATCTGCTCTTCCAAGGGGAAAGCGCCCGTCTGCGACATCAGGGAGGGCACCCTACAGCCGTGCTCTTCCAAGGGGAAGGAGCCCATCTGCGACAACATGGAGCGCATCCAGGGTCCGTGCTCTTCCCACAGGAATGAGCCCATCTGTGAAAAGTGAGTAAACCCATGATTTGTTTTGCCATGCCTCTTCACAGGGGAAACCCATGATTTGATTTGTCGAGTCCCTTTTGTAGTGTAGTGAGAATATGTCCAGTTTTAATTGCTATATCCGGTTGTTTGCAGTATGCCTTGTTTATTTCAGTTGTTCACAAAGTGATGCTCTATATGTGCAATTATTTACTGTGCAGTACATTTCATCAATCCAGTTTTAAACATATCGATAGGAATGCATATATTTGCTTGTTGTTAAGCCTGTTATAGCTAGCATATGCCTCTTTTAAAGTGTTTTGATTGTTCGGTTGTTTGTAGTTAGCATATGTCTAGTTTCAAATGCTATCTTTGGTTGTTTGTAGTATGCCTTGTTTATTCCAGTTATTCACAACAAGATGTTCTATATGTGCAATTATGAACTGTTGTGCTTAACATGCTTCTCGATGTACCTACACAGGAAAATTTTGGGAACGACTGTTGTTTTCCATCGAGGTTAGTTTCATCCCATGGCTTATATCTGCTCACTATTTAGGATATCGGTAGCTGGTACCATATAGGCCGGCGGCTGATACGGGACTAATCGGCGAATCAGACTTTTAACTGAATATATCTGCAACCCATTTATCGTTAGGTTAACTAGGGCCATATGTAATATATCTGAGGCTACATAGCAACATGCACTGTACTTAATGTCTAAATATGCAATCCTAGGCTACATGGCAACAAGGAAGAGTGTTACATTAATGTTCAAATGATGTCTAGATATACGTGGAAGAGCAGCAGCAGCAGCAACAGCAACAACAACAACAACAACAACAACAACAACAACAACAACAACAACAACAACAACACAACCCTGTTTGGATACTCAACTTAGCTAGAGGTTAGAGTTAGTTTCTAGTTCATTACTAACCCTGAACTAACTCCATCCAAAGAGTTGTTTGGATGGCAGGGTTAGATTGACAATAAATGCACTAGGAGAACTAGCTCCAATTAGCACCTCTTGGGTTGGATAGTTTTTTTGGGTGGGTTATAGATGCTACTAGCTCAAACTAGTCCTCGTGTTTAGATATACTTTAGGGCTATTTGAGCCCGAACTAGCTCAAACTAACTGTAACCCCTAGATACAACAACAGTTAATCAGCCGATAATTTGTAAGAATGCACTAAACTCCTTCAGGCCCATAATATAAGATGTTAATTCATCCAATATGTGAGTATATTGGATGTTATAAGATACTCCCTCCGTTCTTAAATATTTGTATTTTTAGAGATTTCAAATGGACTACCACATACAGATGTATATAGACATATTATAAAAGAGTGTTGTGCTACATCATTGTGCAATTTTTTATTAGCTTCTAATATTAACCTGGTGCTTTTAGGTACATATGTCATTGGTAAAGATCCGCGCTTCGACCCTTTCTGCGTATGGGGCAATGAGATATCGATGAACCAGCATCAAGTGAGGAAGCTATTAAACTATTTGTTTACACTTTATCCAAGATGAGATATCAATGAACCAGTAAAGTGGGTCCAAAGATGGCAATTAAACTATTTGTTTACACTTTATCCAAGACAACAACGAACTGCAGGATGGTAAGTAAGAACTCTGCAACCTTCTTTTTACTGCCCATAATTAGTTGTGTTAGATGACAATGTCTGAATCTTTTTCCTTTTCAATGGTTGCCAAAGCAGTTTACTCAAGATTACCTCTCAAACTACATGATTGGTGGGCATGCAAAGGTTAAAGTATTTCTACCAGAACATGATGATTATCTAGATGTTTTCATGAAGACCATGAAGGATGGGCGGTCGGCCATCACAAGGGGTTGGACTAGAGTCGTCGGTGCCTTCTGCATGGAGGAGGGCACAATATGGGCATTCCGCTTCACCTTGTTCAGCAACCAGAATACATTTCGCCTCTTTCTTTACCGTCTTTAATAGTACAAGTATACAACTGTGGTTCATCATTCTTTATTTGGTTCTTATGTAATTCTGGAACATATGTACCTATGAATTGAATAATGCATTGGTTGTTTGAACCTGATGGATATAAAGCTATAGCATACATTCAAATTCATATCCAAATCCGATACAATTTGTAAAAGCAACAATTAAATTAGGGTGTAATTACGCTCTCCAGGTTGTTACGACACACACGGTTGGTAAACACAAACGTTTGCGATATCCACCATAATCCAAGATGGTTCACAGAGAGGAAACATGTGCAAGCATGCACACAGTTGCCGTTTGCAAACCGTGTGTGATGTCAGACAATATCACAAACGGTGCGGGCAAACTAGACATTTGTGTTAGTTGCCTTATCATACACGATTCGCAGCCATGAACTGTTTCTGATGAAGTATGCATCGTAAACATTGCACCACAGGATAGCGTGTGTGATAGTTGTCATGTACGATGATGTTACGTAATCCTCTCCGACACTCATACGACGATTAGCTAATCTTCTTAATGGTGAACCGTTTGTGATGTGCTATGCATCATACACGTTCTATAATAGTGAACCGTTTATGATGGGCCGCGCATCGTAAACGTAGCACCACAAAATACCGACTGCGATGGCAACGCAAGCAAAAATGAGTAGGAGTACTGTAGGGGCCCTATCCCCGACGGTTTCTGGGTCATGTGGGAAGGACCCCCCTATCGCCCACACTCACTTGGCGACGGTTCCAAATGCCGTCGCGGAAAGGGGTTAAGAACCATTTGATTAGGACCGACGCGCACCAGTGGGACCGATTGGATCCAAAAGTTTAATGCTATGGTTACGATTTATCCTTAATACTTTTCTCGTAGTTGTGGATGCTTGCGAGGAGGTTAATCATAAGTAGGAGGTTTGCTCAAGTAAGAATAACACCAAAGCACCGGTCCACCCACATATCAAATTAGCAAACACGAATCAAATCAACATGATAAAAGTGACTAGATGAAATTCCTGTGTACCCTCAAGAACGCTTTGCTTACTATAAGAGACCTTTTCGGCCTGTCGTTTGCCTCAAAAGGATTGGGCTACTTTGCTGCACTTTTTTTACTATTATCATTACTTGCTCGTTACAAAATATCGTTCTATCAAACTACTCTGTTACTTACAATTTCAGCATTTGCACACATTACCTTGCTGAAAACTACTTGTCATTTCCTTCTGCTCCTTGTTGGGTTCGACACTCTTGCTTATCGAAAAGAGCTACAATTGATCCCCTATACTTGTGGGTCATCAAGGATATTTTCTAGCGCTGTTGCCGGGGAGTGAAGTGCCTTTGGTAAGGAAACATTTATATAGTGTGCTGAAACTTATTGTCACTTGTTACTATGGAAAACAATCCTTTGAGGGGTTTGTTCGGGGTATCTTCACCTCGACCGGAATCACAATTAGCTACCCCTCAACCTAACACACCTACTGAAAATATTGAATATGAAATTCCTTCAGGTATGATAGAACAACTGCTAGCTAATCCTTATGCAGGAGATGGAACCGAACATCCTGATATTCACTTGATATATGTGGAACAAATTTGTGGATTGTTTAAGCTTGCAGGTTTACCCCGGAGATGAAGTTAAAAAATAAGGTTTTCCCTTTATCTTTGAATGGAAAAGCATTGGCATGGTATAGGCTATGCGATGATATTGGATCTTGGAATTGGAAGCGATTGAAATTGGAAGTTCACCAAAAAAATTATCCTATGCATCTAGTTCATCGTGATCGGAACTACATATATAATTTTTGGCCTCGTGAAGGAGAAAGTACCGCTCTAGCTTGGGGGAGGCTTAAGTTAATGTTATATTCATGCCCCAATCATGAGCTCTCAAGAGAAATTATTATTCCTAATTTTTATATATGCTCGGCTTTCTTGTGATGATCAATCCATGCTCGATACTTCTTATACAGGTTCTTTTATGAAGAAGAGTATTGAATTCCGGTGGGATCTTTTGGAAAGAATTAAACGCAACTCTGAAGATTGGGAACTTGACGAAGGTAAAGAGTCAGGTATTAAACTTAAGTATGATTGTGTTAAATATTTTATGAATACCGATACTTTTCAAAAGTTTAGCACTAAATATGGACTTGACTCTGAGATAGTAGCCGATTTTTGTGAATCATTTGCTACTCATGTTGATCTCCCTAAAGAGAAGTGGTTTAAATATCACCCACCTATTAAATAAGAAATTAAAGAACCAGAGCTAGCTAAATAGGAAACTATACTTGATAACGTTGATCTAGTTGTTCCTACTGCTTATATTGAGAAACCACCTTTCCTTGTTAGGATAAAGGAACATGCTAAATTTTCAACTGTGGTTAACAAAAGTTATATTAGAACACCCAAACCTGAGGAACAAATCAAAGTAGAACCTAGTATTACTATGGTTAAGGATCTCTTGGAAGAAAATGTAGATGGGCATGTTATTTACTTCTGTAATGAAGCTACTAGAATTATCAAACCCGATAGAACAGATAACCATAGACCCGTTGTTGGCATGCTCGTTGTCTCAGTTAAAATAGGAGATCACTATTATCATGGTTTATGTGACATAGGTGCTAGCGTGAGTGCTATTCCCTATACCTTATATCAAGAAATTATGAATGACATAGCACCCGCAGAGATAGAAGACATTGATGTTACTATTAAACTTGCTAATAGAGATACTATATCGTCAATTGAGATTGTTAGAGATGTTGAAGTCTTGTGTGGGAAAATAAAATACCCTACTGATTTTCTTGTTCTTGGTTCCCCACAAGATGATTTTTGTCCCATTATCTTTGGTAGACCTTTCTTGGACATCGTTAATGCTAAAATTGATTGTGAGAAACAAATTGTTGGTGTTAGCTTTGGTGATGAGTCTCATGAGTTTAATTTTTCCAAATTTAGTAGAAAGCTTCATGAAAAAGAATTGCCTAGTAAGGATGAAATAATTGGTCTTGATTCTATAGCTATGCCTCCTACTGACCTCTAGAACAATATCTGCTAGACCATGAAAATGATTTACATATGCATAAAAGAAATGAAATAGATAAGATTTTCTTTGAACAACGTCCTCTTCTTAAACACAATTTGCCTATTGAAACTCTAGGAGGTCCTCCTCCACCTAAGGGTGATCCTGTGTTTGAATTAAAACAATTGCCAGATACTTTGAAATATGCTTATCTTGATGAAAAGAAGATATATCATGTTATTATTAGTGCTAACCTTTCAGAACATGAAGAAGAAGTATTATTGAAAGTTCTAAGGAAGCACCGAGCTGCTATTGGATATACTCTTGATGATTTAAAGGGCATTAGTCCCACTCTATGTCAGCACAAGATTAATATGGAACCTGATGCTAAACCCGTTGTTGATCATCAACATCGGTTAGATCTGACGATGAAAGAAGTGGTAGGAACGGAAATATTAAAACTTCTGGAAGCATGTATAATCTATCCTATAGCTTATAGTAGATGGGTAATTCATGTTCATTGTGTCCCTAAGAAAGGAGGTATCACTGTTGTTCCTAATGATAAGAATGAACTTATTCCACAAAGAATTGTTACAGGCTACAGACGGGTAATTGATTTTAGAAAATTAAACAAAGCAACTAGAAAAGATCATCACCCTTTGCCTTTTATTGATCAAATGCTAGAAATATTATCTAAGCACACACATTTTTGCTTCCTTGATGGGTACTTTGGTTTTTCACAAATACCTATTTGTCAACCTGATCAAGAAAAGACCACTTTTACTTGTCCTTTTGGAACTTATGCTTATAGACATATGCCTTTTGGCTTATGCAATGAACCTGCTACCTTTCAAAGATGTATGACTGCTATATTCTCTGACTTTTGTGAAAAGATTGTTGAGGTTTCCATGGATGACTTCTCTGTTTATGGGAAATCTTTTGATGATTGTTTATGCAATCTTGATTGAGTTTTGCTGAGATGTGAACAAACAAATCTTGTCTTGAATTGGGAGAAGTGCCACTTTATGGTTAATGAAGGTATTTTTTTGGGCCATAAAATTTCTGAAAGAGGTATTGAAGTGGACAAAGCTAAGGTTGATGAAATTGAGAAAATGCCATGTACTAAAGATATCAAAGGTATTCGTAGTTTCCTAGGTCATGCTGGTTTTCATAGGAGATTTATCAAAGACTTTTCTAAAAAAAATTAGGCCTCTTACAAATCTTTCGCAAAAGGATGTTCCTTTTGTTTTTGATGATGATTGTTTAGAAGCCTTCGAAACACTCAAGAAAGCCTTAATTTCTCCACCTATTGTTCAACCACCTGATTGGAACTTGCCTTTTGAAATTATGTGTGATGCTAGTGATTATGCTGTTGGTGTTGTTCTAGGACAAAGAGTTGATAAGAAACTAAATGTTATTCATCATGCTAGTAAAACTCTAGACAGTGCTCAAAGAAATTATGCTACTACTGAAAAATAATTTCTAGCAGTGGTGTTTGCTTGTGATAAATTTAGATCTTAGATTGTTGATTCAAAAGTAATTGTTCACACTGACCATGCTGCTATTAAATATCTTATGGAAAAGAAAGATGATAAACCTAGACTTATTCGATGGGTTCTCTTGCTACAAGAATTTGATTTACATATTACTGATAGAAAAGGAGCTGAGAACCCCGTAGCTGATAATTTGTCTAGGCTTGAAAATGTGCTTGATGACCCACTACCTATTAATGATAGTTTTCCTGATGAGAAGTTAGCTGCAATAAATGTTTCTCATAACACTCCTTGGTATGCTAATGCTACCTCTTGAGCATGCGTTGGTTTTCCCTTGAAGAGGAAAGGGTGATGCAGCAAAGTAGCGTAAGTATTTCCCTCAGTTTTGAGAACCAAGGTATCAATCCAGTAGGAGATAACATGTAAGTCACCTAGCACCTGCACAAACAATCAAGAACCTTGCAACCAACGCGATAAAGGGGTTGTCAATCCCTTCATTGTCACTTCCGAAAGTGAGAGCAGATAAAGATAGTAAGATAATTTTTTGGTATTTTTGTTGTATAGATTGGAAAGTAAAGATTGCAAAATAATAAACGAGATGCGATGTAAATAAAAATAAATATAATATAATAAGAAAGAGGCCCGGGGGCCATATGTTTCACTAGTGGCTTCTCTCATGATAGCATGTATTACGGTGGGTGAACAAGTTACAGCCGATCAATTGATAGAAGAGCACATAGTTATGAGAATATCTAGGCAATGATTATGAATATAGGCGTCACGTCCGTGTTAAGTAGACAGAAACAATTCTGCATCTACTACTATTACTCCACGCATCAACCGCTATCCAGCATGCATCTAGAGTATTAAGTTCATAAGAACAGAGTAATGCATTAAGCAAGATGACATGATGTAGAGGGATAAACTCAAGCAATTGAAGGAAAGCCCTACGCCGGTAGCTTTGACAAAGCCCTACGCCAGTAGCTTCATCATCACCGTCATCATGCCGTCGTGCTGATGAAGCTCTCCCTCGACACTCAGCTGGATTAAGAGTTCGTGGGACGTCACCGAGCCGAATGTGTGCAGATCGCGGAGGTGTCGTACTTTTGGTACTGTGATTGGTCGGATCATGAAGACGTACGACTACATGAACCACGTTGTCATAAAGCTTCTGCTTATGGTCTACAAGGGTACGTGGACAACACTCTTTCCCTCTCGTTGCTATGCATCACCATGATAGATCTTGCGTGTGCATATGAATTTTTTTGAAATTACTGCGTTCCCTAACAACAATATGATATAAAGCCCATCTTTTTATCCTAGATGGCAACAATACAATACATGCCTTGCTGCCCCTACTGTCACTGGGAAAGGACACCGCAAGATTGAACCCAAAGATAAGCACTTCTCCCATTGCAAGAAAGATCAATCTAGTAGGCCAAACTAAACCGATAATTCGAAGAGACTTGCAAAGATATCAAATCATGCATATAAGAATTCAGAGAAGAACCACATATTATTCATAGATAAACTTGATCATAAATCCACAATTCATCAGGCAAACACACCGCAAAAAGTATTGCATCGAATAGATCTCCAAGAACATCAAGGAGAACTTTGTATTGAGAACCAAAGAGAGAGAAGAAGACATCTAGCTAATAACTATGGACCCGAAGGTCTGTGGTAAACTACTCACACATCATCGGAGAGGCTATGGTGTTGATGTAGAAGCCCTCCATGATCGATTCCCCCTCCGGCAGATCGCCGGAAAAGGCCCCATATGGGATCTCACGGGTATAGAAGGTTGCGGCGGTGGAAAAGTGGTTTCGTGGCTCCCCCTGATGTTTTTAGGGTATAAGAGTATATATAGGCAAAATAAGTATGTCAGTGGAGCTCTGTAGGGCCCACAAGGGTGGGGGCGTGCCTACCCCCCTGGGCGTCGCCCTCCAATCTTGTGGATGCTTCACGATGTTCCAGACTTCCACTCCAAGTCTCCTGGTTTGCGTTTGTTCCAAGAAAGATCCTCGCGAAGGTTTCGTTTCGTTTGATACTACTTTTCTACGAAACACTGAAATAGGCAAAAAAAACAGAAACTGGAACTGGGCCTCCGGTTAATAGGTTGGTCCCAAAAATAATATAAAAGAGCATATTAAAGCCCATTAAACATCCAAAACAGAAATATAATAGCATGGAACAATAAAAAAATTATAGATATGTTGGAGACGTATAAAGCATCCCCAAGCTTAATTCCTACTCGTCCTCGAGTAGGTAAATGATAAAAACAGAATTTTTGATGTGGAATTCTACCTAACATAATTTTCAATGTAATCTTCTTTATTGTGGCACGAATGTTCAGATCCAAAAGATTCAAGACAAAAGTTTAATATTGACATAATAATAATAATAATTCAAGCAAACTAACCAAGCAATTATGTCTTCTCAAAATGACATAGCCAAAGAAAGCTCATCCCTACAAAATCATATAGTTTCGCTATGCTTCATTTTCGTCACACAAAATGATCCAATCATGCACAACCCCGATGACAATCCAAGAAATTGTTTCATACTTTAGTATTCTCAAACTTTTTCAACTTTCACGCAATATATGAGCGCGAGCCATGGACATAGCACTATAGGTGGAATAGAATGGTGGTTGTGGAGAAGACAAAAGGAGTAAGATAGTCTCACATCAACTAGGCGTATGAACAGGCTATGGAGATGCCCATCGATAGATATCAATGTGAGTGAGTAGGGATTTCCATGCAACGGAAGCACTAGAGCTATAAGTGTATGAAAGATCAACAAAAGTAACTAAGTGGGTGTGCGTCCAACTTGCTTGCTCACCAAGACCTAGGGCAATTTGAGGAAGCCCATCATTGGAATATACAAGCCAAGTTCTATAATGAAAAATTCCCACTAGTATATGAAAGTGACAACATCAGAGACTCTCTATCATGAAGATCATGGTGCTACTTTGAAGCACAAGTGTGAAAAAGGATAGTAACATTGCCCCTTCTCTCTTTTTCTCTCATTTTTTTTTGTTTGGGCCTTCTATTTTTTTATGGCCTCTTTTTTTCGTCCAGAGTCTCATCCCGACTTGTGGGGGAATCATAGTCTCCATCATCCTTTTCCTCACATGGGACAATGCTCTAATAATGAAGATCATCGCACTTTTATTTACTTACAACTCAATACTTAGAGAAAAATATGACTCTATATAGATGCCTCCGGTGCTGTACCGAGATGTGCAATGAATCAAGAGTGACATGTATGAAAAATTATGAATGGTGGCCATGCCACAAATATGATGTCAACTACATGATCATGCAAAGCAATATGACTATGATGAAGCATGTCATAATAAACGGAATGGTGGAAAGTTGCATGGCAATATATCTCGGAATGGCTATGGAAATCCCATAATAGGTAGGTATGGTAGCTGTTTTGAGGAAGGTAAATGATGGGTTTATGGTACCGGCGAAAGTTGCACGGTATTAGAGAGGCTAGCAATGGTGGAAGGGTGAGAGTGCGTATAATCCATGGACTCAACATTAGTCTTGAAGAACTCACATATTTATTGCAAAAATCTACAAGTCATCAAAACTAAGCACTATGCGCATGCTCCTAGGGGGATAGATTGGTAGGAAAAGACCATCACTCATCCCCGACCGCCACTCATCAGGAAAGCAATCAAAGAAACACGTCATGCTTCAAATTTGTCACACAACGGTTACCATACGTGCATGCTACGGGACTTGCAAACCTCAACACAAGTATTTCTCAGTTTCACAATTACTCAACTAGCACAACTCTAATATCACCATCTTTATATCTCAAAACAATTATCAAGTATCAAACTTCTCATTATGCACTCTATATGAAAGTTTTTATTATACCCATCTTGAATGCCCATCATATTAGGACTAATTTTATAACCAAAGAAAATTATCATGCTGTTCTAAAAGGATCTCAAAATAATATAAGTGAGGCATGAGAGATCAATAATTTCTATAAAATGAAACCACCACCGTGCTCTAAAAAGATATAAGTGAAGCTCTAGAGCAAAATTATCTAGCTCAAATGATATAAGTGAAGCACATAGAGTATTCTAATAAATTCCGATTCATGTGTGTCTCTCCCAAAAGGTGTGTACAACAAGGATGATTGTGGTAAACTAAAAAGCGAAGACTCAAACCATGCAAGACGCTCCAAGCAAAACACATATCATGTGGTGAATAAAAATATAGCCTCAAGTAAAGTTACCGATAGATGAAGATGAAAGAGGGGATGCCTTCTGGGGCATCCCCAAGCTTAGGCTTTTGGTTGTCCTTGAATTTTCCCTTGGGGTGCCTTGGGAGTCCCCAAGCATAGCCTCTTGCCACTCCTTGTTCCAAAATCCATCAAATCTTTACCCAAAAAGTTGAAAACTTCACAACACAAAACTCAACAGAAAATCTCATGAGCTCCGTTAGTATAAGAAAACAAACCACCACTATAATGTACTGTAATTAACTCATTCTTTATTTATATTGGTGTTAAACCTACTTTATTCCAATTTCTCTATGGTTCATACCCCCGATACTACCCATAGATTCATCAAAATAAGCAAACAACACACGAAGAACAGAATCTGTCAAAACAGAACAGTCTGTAGCAATCTGGAGGTTTAGAATACTTATGTAACTCCAAAAATTCTAAAAGATTAGGAAAACCAAGAAAATTTGTATAATGATCTACTGCAGTTGGAATTGGTATTTTGTCGCTCTCTGGTAAAAAATGAAAATTATTTTCGTGAGTGCATACTTTCTGTTTTTATCAGCAAGATCAAACGACAATCGTCCAAGAAGATCCTAAAGGCTTTACTTGGCACAAACACTAATTAAAACACAAAAAACACAATCATAACAGAGGCTAGATAATTTATTTATTACTAAACATGAACCAAAAGTAAATAACAAAAATAAAATTTGGTTGCCTCCCAACAAGCGCTATCGTTTAACGCCCCTTGCTAGGCATAAAAGCAAGAATATATCTAGGTATTGCCATCTTTGGTATTTATATTTTTAATGGAATTATGCTCGGATCCGGGAGGTTCCCTACGTTTCCTTTCATGCCCGGAGATTTTTAGATCTAGAGTATCCAACCGGTTATTGCAAAGAGTGATCAACATATTCATACGGAGAAGGTTCCCGCCAACATTTTTAAAAGCCTCAATAGATTTTTGCAACTCGCATAATTTCTCTAAAAGTTGGGTTCCTTCTTGAGTAAGATGTAGTACCTTTTGTGGGGGAGGTACTCCTACTATTCCCTCTATAATCTCATAAGCAATATGGGATCAATTTCAATAAAATTCCCTTTAGCGGCAAAATCCAAGAGTTGTCTTTGGGATATGGTTAGCCCAACATAAAAATTACAAAGTAAAATCTTGAAATCTCCCTCTATAGTGCAACTACGATAGGATTCTATCATCCTATACCAAGCATCTTTTAAGTTTTATCCTTGTCTTTGTTTGAAGTGAAGGACTTCAAAATCGGCAGACAATGGAAGGGAGAAAGCACTAGCCATGACGGCGAAACAAACGATCTAACACACGGACACACAAGAGGCAAGCGAAAAGAGGCGAACGGAAAAGGGGCGAATAAAATGGCAAAGGTGATGTGGGGGAGAGGAAAACGAGAGGTGAATGGCAAATAATGTAATGCGAGGGAGAAGAGTTTATGATGGGTACTTGGCATGTCTTGACTTGAGCGTAGATCTCCCCGACAACGGCGCCAGAAATCCTTCTTGCTACCTCTTGAGCATGCGTTGGTTTTCCCTTGAAGAGGAAAGGGTGATGCAGCAAAGTAGCATAAGTATTTCCCTCAGTTTTGAGAACCAAGGTATCAATCCAGTAGGAGATAACACGCAAGTCACCTAGTACATGCACAAACAATCAAGAACCTCGGAACCAATGCGATAAAGGGGTTGTCAATCCCTTCACGGTCACTTGCGAAAGTGAGATCTGATAAAGATAGTAAGATAAATATTTTTGGTATTTTTGTTGTATAGACTGGAAAGTAAAGATTGCAAAATAGTAAACAAGATGCAATGTAAATAAAAAGAGATACAATATAATAAGAAAGAGATCCGGGGGCTATAGGTTTCACTAGTGGCTTCTCTCATGATAACATGTATTACGCTAGGTGAACAAATTACTGTCGAGCAATTGATTGAAGAGCGCATAGTTATGAGAATATCTAGGCAATGATTATGAATATAGGCATCATGTCTGTGTTAATTAGACCGAAAAAATTCTGCATCTACTACTATTACTCCACACATCGACCGCTATCCAGCATGCATCTCGAGTATTAAGTTCATAAGAACAAAGTACTGCATTAAGCAAGATGACATGATGTAGAGGGATAAACTCAAGCAATATGATATAAATCCCATCTTTTTATCCTTGATGGTAACAATACAATACGTGCCTTGCTGCCCCTACTGTCACTTGGAAAGGACACCGCAAGATTGAACCCAAAGCTAAGCACTTCTCCCATTGCAAGAAAGATCAATCTAGTAAGCCAAACTAAACCGATAATTCGAAGAGACTTGCAAAGATATCAAATCATGCATATAAGAATTCTGAGAAGAACCAAATATTATTCATAGATAAACTTGATCATAAATCCACAATTCATCGGTCTCGGCAAACACACCGCAAAAAGTATTACATCGAATAGATCTCCAAGAACATCGAGGAGAACTATGTATTGAGAACCAAAGAGAGAGAAGAAGCTATCTAGATAATAACTATGGACCCAAAGGTCTGTGGTAAACTACTCACACATCATCGGAGAGGCTATTGTGTTGATGTAGAAGCCCTCCGTGATCGATTCCCCCTCCGGCAGATCGCCAGAAAAGGCCCCAAATGGGATCTCACGGGTACAGAAGGTTGCGGCGGTGGAAAAGTGGTTTCGTGGCTCCCCCTGATGTTTTAAGGGTATAAGAGTATATATAGGTGAAAGAAGTACGTCGACGGAGCTCCGTGGGGCCCATGAGGGTGGGGGCGCGCCTACACCTGGGCGCGCCCTCCTATCTCGTGGATGCTTCACGGAGTTCCAGACTTCCACTCCAAGTCTCCTGGTTTGCATTTGTTCCAAGAAAGGTCCTCGTGAAGGTTTCGTTCCGTTTGGATTCCGTTTGATATTCCTTTTCTATGAAACACTAAAATAGGCAAAAAATAGAAACTGGCACTAGGCCTCCAGTTAATAGGTTAGTCCCAAAAATAATATAAAAGAGCATATTAAAGTCCATTAAACATCCAAAACAGATAATATAATAGCATGGAACAATAAAAAATTATAGATACGTTGTAGATGTGTCAGCTGACTATGCTAATTACATTGTTGCTAAATATTTACCACCTAGCTTTACATACCAACAAAAGAAAAAAATTCTTTTATGATTTAAGACACTACTTTTGGGATGACCCACATCTGTATAAAGGAGTAGATGGTGTTATTAGACGTTGTGTAACTGAGCATGAACAGGGACAAATCCTACGGAAATGTCACTCCGAAGCTTATGGAGGGCATCATGCTGGAGATAGAACTTCTCACAAGGTATTGCAATCTGGATTTTATTGGCCTACTCTTTTCAAGGATGCTCGTAAGTTCGTCTTATCTTGTGATGAATGTCAAAGAATAGGTAATATCGATAAGCGTCAAGAAATGCCTATGAATTATTCACTTGTTGTTGAACCATTTGATGTTTGGGGATTTGATTACATGGGACCTTTTCCTTCCTCCTATGGGTATACACATATTTTGGTTGTTGTTGATTATGTTACTAAGTGCGTAGAAGCTATTCCAACTAGTAGTGCTGATCACAACACCTCTATTAAAGTGCTTAAGGAAGTTATTTTCCCAAGGTTTGGAGTCCCTAGATATTTAATGACTGATGGTGGTTCAGACTTTATTCATGGTGCTTTTCGTAAAATGCTTGCCAAGTATGATGTTAACCATATAATTGCATCACCTTATCATCCTTAGTATAGTGGTCAAGTTGAACTTAGCAATAGAGAAATAAAATTAATTTTTCAAAAGACTGCCAATAGGTCCAGGAAGAATTGGTCTAAGAAATTAGATGATGCACTTTGGGCTTATAGAACAGCATATAAAAATCCTATGAGTATGTCTCCTTATAAAATGGTATATGGAAAAGCTAGTCATTTGCCTCTTGAGTTAGAACATAAAGCATATTGGGCAATTAAAGAACTCAACTATGATCTTAAACTTGCCGGTGAAAAGAGGTTGTTTGATATTAGCTCATTAGATGAATGGAGAAGCCAAGCTTATGAAAATGCCAAGTTATTTAAAGAAAAGGTTAAAAGATGGCATGATAAAAGAATCCAAAAGCATGAGTTCAAAGTTGGACAATATGTTCTTTTGTACAACTCTTGTTTCAGATTCTTTGCTGGAAAACTCCTCTCCAAATGGGAAGGACCCTATGTTATCGAGGAGGTTTATCGGTCTGGAGCTATCAAAATAAATAATGGGCAATGAAGAAAATATTATATCTCAGGTACGCCCATTAATGTTGAAAGTAATATTATCCAAACTATGAAACTGGAAGAACACATAAAAGAGTCCTCCCGGAACACTCCAGAGTCGTTAAAAAGAGGAGGTACGTGATACGGTAAGTAAACGGACTCCGAAAAATCTGCAAAAATATTTTCTGTCAGTTTTGGAATATAACAAAAATTAGGAAAATAAGAAACTTCTAGGAAGTGCACCCTGGTGGGCACAAAAGGCCAGGCGCGCCCAGGTGGGTTTTTCCCACCTTGGGTACCTTTCAGACTCTATTTTTCTACAATTTTCTTGTTTCCCAAGATAAAAAATCTTTATATACCCCCCAAACCTGTTGACCACAATATCGCGGAGAAATCTTCTTTTCTCTTTTCTTGCTATTTTCGGTTAGATCTGTTAGGCCAGCATCATGTCTTCCTCACCTTCCGGTAATTAAGGAGAAGACATAGAGTTGGTTCAGGAGGATCTAAGGAGAGAGGAAGCTGAAGAGGTTGCCATGGAGGAAGCTGAAGAGGTTCACCCTCCGGCATCTGAGAGAGGCACCTTGGCTGGCATCTCTACTCATCCTAATCCTCATCAAGCTATGAGATCATCAAATACTCGATAGAGCCCCGAAGTGCATGAAGAACTCCCTCCAAGGAGGCCATTACACAGGTTACATCATAACAATTTTCACATTTTTATTCACAATTATGGGTTCAAGAATACTCCTCGTGTGCACATACCGTCCAATTGGGACATAGTTCGTCCAAGAGAAAGAGATGCATGAACAAACCCCCGGGGTCCGGAAAATAAACACATAATGGCTGAAGTGAAGAAAAATACCGAGTTACTTCATCGAGCTCTTCGGGAGATTCAAGGCCCGAGGGAGCTACTCATGGTTATATTGGAAAACACCTCTACTTCCTCACCACCACCTTGTTCATCACCAAAAGAAAATTGAGTATCGGGTATGGGCACTCCCTTGGCTTCCACCAAGCTTGGGGGAGGTGCCCCGGTATCGTATCACCCCACTATCTTTTGCCTTTACTTATTTTAGTTCGATCCATAGTTATCTTTTTCTTTAGATGAATAAAAGTTTAGTTCGATCCTTTCTTTCCGAGAGTTTGCTTGGTGATCTATCCTTGTAATCGTGTGCGAGATATATAATAAAGTTTCAGTTTAGTTTTTGCTTTCTTTAATTTCATATTCCAATAAAAAGAAAGGAAATAAATGAATAAGATCATATGCTAATCTTATGGTAGGTGATGGCATCATATAAGGAAAAGTATAAGTAGAAATTTTTATTAAAGATTGACAAACATAGCATTGGTCAATGATGCAACTCATGAAAGAATTAATAAGGGAAGAGAAGATTCACATATAAATATACTATCCTGGAACCCTTTTGTGATTGTGAGCCCCCATCAAAATATTATATGCCAAAATTGTTGACATTGGACAAGGAAGACAACTTAATGATTTATGTTTGTTCATATTCACATAGAAGTTATATTGTCATAGATCCTTCAACACGTGGTGCTTGCCCCCATCTTTGCTAGCCAAAAATTCCGCACTAAGTAGAGATACTACTTGTGCATCCAAAAACCCTTAAACCCAAATCTTATTTTCAAGTGTCCATCATACCTACCTCAGGATTGAGTCAGATCCTTCAAGTAAGTTTTCATCGGTGCAATAAGGCAATAAAAATTGCTTCTAAAAGTGTGAGATCATTTGCTGTAAGAGAAAATTGAGCGTTGTATGAACTTGTGATGGTGAAGAATAAAAGCGGCAGACTGCATAATAAAGGTTGCCATCATAAGGGGAAATACAATGTGACGTTCTTTTGCACTAAGGGGTTGAGCATACAAACAAATAAGCTCATGGAAACCTCTGCTTCCCTCTACGAAGGGCCTATCTTTTTTTTTACTTTTATGTATTTACTTATGCAAGAGTCAAAGTTTTTCTCTCTATTGCTTTTTATTTTTCTCCTTTGGCAAGCATCATGTGGTGAGGAAAGATCTAGGAACATATGTCCAGTTGAATATGGGTGGCATAATTCATAATTGTTGACATCGCCCTTGAGGTGAATATGTTGGGAGGTGAAACTATAAGCCCCTATCTTTCTATGTGTCCGGTTGAAACGTTTTGCTCATGTGTATGCAGTGAGTGTTAGCAATCATAGAAGACTATATGATGGTTGAGTATGTGAACTTGCCTCAAGGCTCCGATACGTGACCCTTCCTGAAAAGATGATGAATTGTAGTTGCAAAGTTAACTAAGAACATCATTTGTTGGTTTCTAATAGAGTTTATGCTTTATACTTCAATGGTGTGATGAATTGTTACTTATTCATGAGAAGTCTATGATCAAAGTTCTATGATAAAAGTTTTGTGTTAAAGTTTGTTGCTGTTATAATAATTCACATGATGCTTCTATGTCTGTATTTTGTTTTTATCGACACCTCTCTCTCTCTCTAAGCATGTGGACATGTTTTTCGATTTTGGTTTTTGCTTGAGGACAAGCGAGGTCTAAGCTTTGGAGAGTTGATACGTCCATTTTGCATCATGTTGTCCTATTGTTATTTATGATGTTTTTGTGCATAATAATGCTTTTTGGAGTAACTCTAATGCCTTTTCTCTCATAATATGCAAGGTACACACAAAGAGGGAGAATTCCGGCAGCTGGAAATCTGGACCTGGAAAAGCTACGTCAGGCCAGCTATTTTACACAACTCTAAACAAGCTGAAACTTTACGAAGATTTTTTATGAAATATATGAGGAATATTGGAGCTAATAAGTACCAGAGGGGTCCCACCAGGTGGGCACAACCCACCTGGGCGCGCCAGGGAGCCCAGGCGCGCCCTGGTGGGTTGTGCTCATCCAGGTCCACCTCCGGTGCCCATCTTCTGGTATATAAGTCATTTTGACCAAGAAAAAAAAATAAGGAGAGGACTTTCGGGACAGAGTGCCGCCGTCTCGAGGCGGAACTTGGGCAGGAGCACTTTTGCCCTCCCGCGGAGCGATTCCGCCGGTGGAACTTCCCTCCCCTTTGGGGGAAATCATCGTCATCATCATCACCAACAACTCTCCCATCTTGGGGAGGGCAATCTCCATCAACATCTTCAACAGCACCATCTCATCTCAAACCATAATTCATCTCTTGTGTTCAATCTTGTTACCGAAACTACATATTGGTGTTTGTGGGTGACTAGTAGTGTTGATTACATCTTGTAGTTGATTACTATATGGTTTATTTGGTGGAAGATTATATGTTCAGATCCAATATGCTATTTAATACCCCTCTGATCTTTAGCATGATTATTATTTGTGAGTAGTTACTTTTGTTCTTGAGGTCACATGAGAAATCATGTTGCAAGTAATCATGTGAATTTGATATGTGTTCGATATTTTGATAGTATGTATGTTGTGATTCCCTTAGTGGTGTCATGTGAAGGTCGACTACATGACACTTTACCATATTTGGGCCTAAGGGAATGCATTATGGAGTAGTTATTAGATGATGAGCTATCAGAGTGACAGAATCTTAAACCCTAATTTATGCGCTATTCCGTAAGGGACCGATTGGATCCAAAAGATTAATGCTATGGTTAGGATTTATCCTTAATACTTTTCTCATAGTTGCAGATGCTTGCGAGGGGGTTAATCACAAGTAGGAGATTTGTTCAAGTAAGAACAGCACCTAAGCACCGGTCCACCCACATATCAAATTATCAAAGTAATGAACACGAATCGAATCAACATGGTGAAAGTGACTAGATGAAATTCCCGTGTACCCTCAAGAACGCTTTGCTTACTATCAGAGACCGCTTTGGCCTATCCTTTGCCTCAAAAGGATTGGGCTGCTTTGCTGCACTTTTGTTACTATTATCATTACTTGCTCGTTACAAAATATCTTGCTATCAAACTACTCTGTTACTTACAATTTTAGCATTTACAGACATTACCTTGCTGAAAACCACTTGTCATTTCCTTCTGGTCCTCATTGGGTTCGACACTCTTACTTATAAAAAAGAGCTACAATTGATCCCTATACTTGTGGGTCATCAACGAGCTCCTACAAAACCGCACAGGAGCCCCACATGTGCATGTCGGCTTCACCATGGAGCAGCCGCAGGCGCACTTCAATGCCGCCATGGTGGAGGAGCAGCCTGCGCTGGCGCCTATGTCACCATTCTAGTAGGCGCAGTAGGAACAACGTTACAACTTATTCCTCCTATAACAGCACTGGCTGGCCAAGGACCAAATTAGCGATGAGCGCGCGAGCGAGGAGGTTATGGCGGCCGTGGCTGTGCAAGCCCCAACTTCATCGCGGCGCAGTGTGCGATCTACAAGGCCGTCTGTGCTCAAGCTGCTGCTCACTAGGAAGTAGCTGCCGTGAAGGCGCATCTACAGGCGACCACGGATGAGAATAGTGCCAGCTATGCCTCCTATGCGTCACCACCGAACTATCAGGCGCCCCGATGGGACGACGACAGCACGGCCGCCACCATTTCCATCATGGACCTCACGTCCACCGGTGATGGACAAGGCGAGAACTCCTCCGAGGATGAGTAGGGCAGAGGAGGCGGCTTGGCCTTATATCCCATGTGTGCATGTCCGTCTCCCGTGTTCTACTCTTCCTTGCCAGAGAGCGCAGCTTCACTTCATCGGTCTTATCACCGGTGCTCATGGAGACAGCAGATGGAGGACGACATGGGCTTGGATGCCGGACGCCGCTGTATGATAGGTTTAGGGTCAGGTCGGAACATTTTTTTCCTAATTGTTAGAAATCCAATGAAAATCTGCCGTGTTTGCATGAATGTCACCCGGTTTGTATGAAATCCACCATGTTTGCATGAGTTTCGCCCGGTTAGTTCAAAAAATTGTTGAAATGTATGCGGACAACCTTGGATGGCCGCTACCTGCATCCGAGTGTGCAAACTGGTTCCCCCTTTCCATGGACGAATGCGTTAGAAAATTTATGAGTCGGTGTTGGTGATACCTTACCCACGTCAAATATACTTTTTTGCGGAGTTACTTTATACCTTGCACCCGACTTTTTGTTATTTTGCTGAGCGGCCGATAAAAAGACCTCGACAAACAACTGGTCACTAGGCAAACTTGCCGATTCCAGTTGTGAGTGACCTTTTCTTTCTATTATTTTTTTGGAATATTTTTTGATCTATTCATTTTCAATCATGACAGTACAATAAACATTAAAAAAATACATTCAGATGCGTAGATTTCTTAGCGATGACTACAAGCACTGAAGCAACCCGAAGACGAGCCGCCGTCATTGCCCCTTTTTACTCCACGTATAAGATTTGTGTCAAGTCAACCTTTGCAAAGTTTGACCAAATTTACTAAAAAAATATCAACATCTATGTTGGTGTCTTAACCCTCGCCCTAGCGCTCTCTCGCTCTCTCCGTAGCACTCTCCTGCACTCGAATTACACGAGGAAGAAGAAGACAGGAGGAAGAAGGACACATGGGACACAGTGGGTTTTTCTGGCGCAACGACTCCCGTCGCAACAACGCCAATTTCATGAGCACACACTCGACACCACACTGTTTACAACGAACCCCTCGTGGCCTTTATATCCGAGGCAGCCGCTGGACACAATCCCCACGCCTGTACCCACCCGAGCGCTCGGTCCGGCCTGCTCTGGTCGCGTCCACACGCGCATGCTGTGCTCGGGTCGCGGCGAGCCTGCAATGGCACGACTCGGTCACCCTAACCAGCTCGCGAACAACTACACCAAGTTTGGCACTACGCATGCACACACAAGTGCGCGCCCCTACCCTACTCTACGCACGCACACATGCATGCCCGCCACGCACCCGACACGTCCCGCGCACGCTCACACGCACACCCGACGCGGTCGCTGTGGCTTATTGCCAACACACACGCCCTAAGCCACGACCTAGAGGAGCCCATCGTACTCGACGTTGGCATTAGTGAGAAGGGCTTGCTCCGCCGACTGCGCCTTCTGCGGCTTCGGGCACTGATAGCCCACAAGTATAGGGGATCACAATAGTTTTCGAGGGTAGAGTATTCAACCCAAATTTATTGATTCGACACAAGGGGAGCCAAAGAATATTCTCAAGTATTAGAAGCCGAGTTGTCAATTCAACCACACCTGGATAACTTAATATCTGCAACAAAGTATTTAGTAGCAAAGTAATATGATAGTAGTGGTAACGATAGCAAAAGGTAATGGTAGCAGAAGTAATATTTTTGGGTTTTGTAATAATTGTAACAATAGCAACGGAAAAGTTAATAAGCGAAGAACAATATATGGAAAGCTCATAGGCAATGGATCGGTGATAGAGAATTATGCCAGATGCGGTTCATCATGTAACAGTCATAACCTAGGGTGACACAGAACTAGCTCCAATTCATCAATGTAATGTAGGCATGTATTCCGAATATAGTCATACATGCTTATGGAAAAGAACTTGCATGACATCTTTTGTCCTACCCTCCCGTGGCAGCGGGGTCCTATTGGAAACTAAGGGATATTAAGGGCTCCTTTTAATAGAGTACCGGACCAAAGCATTAACACATAGTGAATACATGAACTCCTCAAACTACGGCCATCACCGGAAGTGGTCCCGTTTATTGTCACTTCGGGGTTGCCGGATCATAACACATAGTAGGTGACTATAGACTTGCAAGATAGGATCAAGAACTCTCATATATTGATGAAAACATAATAGGTTCAGATCGGAAATCATGGCACTCGGGCCCTAGTGACAAGCATTAAGCATAGCAAACTCATAGCAACATCAATCTTAGAACATAGTGGATACTAGGGATCAAACCCTAACAAAACTAACTCGATTACATGACAAATCTCATCCAACCCATCACCGTCCGCCAAAACCTACGATGGAATTACTCATGCACAGCGGTGAGCATCATGAAATTGGTGATGGAGGATTGTTGATGATGACAATGGCGACGGATTCCCCTCTCCGGAGCCCCGAACGGACTCCAGATCAGCCCTCCCAAGAGAGTTTAGGGCTTGGCGGCGGCTCTGTATCGTAAAACATGATGAATCCTTCTCCCTGGTTTTTTCTCTCTGAAAGTGAATATATGGAGTCAGGGTTGAGGTCGGTGGAGCGTCAGGGGGCCCACGAGGCAGGGGGCGCGCCCAGGGGGTAGGGCGCGCCCCCACCCTCGTGGACAAGTGGAGGGCCCCTTGATGTGGATCTTCCTTCGAATATTTTTTATATATTCCAAAATAATTCTCCGTTGATTTTCAGGTCATTCCGAGAACTTTTATTTTTACACAAAAATAACACCATGGCAATTCTGCTGAAAACAGTGTCAGTCTGGGTTAGTTCCATTCAAATAATGCAAGTTAGAGTCCAAAACAAGGGCAAAAGTGTTTGGAAAAGTAGATACGACGGAGACGTATCAGGCACTCATGCCGGAAGTGCACGCGCTTGCCGCAGTTGTAGCAGCGCCCTCGCCGCTTCCCTGCGCCGCCCGATGTCGTGCTCGCTGCTCCGTCGTCGTCGTGGTCGCCGAAGCTACGGCCTCCCTGCTGTCGCCGCCGCGCCGCCCACTGAGCAGTCGTCATCATGAGCTGCTCGCCCGCGCGCTCGCTGCCAGCCTGCACGCGCCGCCTCAACCGCTCCTCAAATGGCTTTAGACAACCGACGACCTCCTCGAATACCATCTCCTCCATGTTGCAGAGCTTCTTGATGCCGACGACCGCGGTGTACAGCCGGTCCGGCATGGTGTCGAGAAGCTTCTTCACCATGGCGGCCTCTTCCAGTGTGGACCTGAGCTGCGCATACCTCGTCGCCATGCCATTCACCTTGCCTGCATACACATCGTGGTCGTCGTCGTTCTCCATCCGCAGGCGGTCGAACTCACCGCGGGGATTCCCAAGCCACGCCGCCCGCACTCGATTGGTGCCGACGAAGCAAAACTTGAGGGAGTCCCATACCTCCTTCGCGGTTGGCTTAGTCACCACCTGCATCAGCATGTCCTCCAACAACGCACCCACCATCGCTGCATGCTCCGTCTTGCTCTTGCTAGCGTCGACAGCTGCACCCTCCACCGGCGTCACCGCACACCACAGGCCCTGGGCATCAAGGATCGCCTCAACCTTGATGGCCTAGGATGTGTAGTTCACCCGCATCAATGGTGGAACCTGCAGCGATGTCGCACCGCCACCACCGCCGTGAGGAACGAGCACCATGGCTGCCGATGATCACTCCCGAACCAAAGCTCTGATACCAATTGTTGGTGTCTTAACCCTAGCCCTAGCTCTCTCTCTCTCTCTCTCTGTAGCAGTCGCTTCTCTCTCTACTGCACTCGAATGACACGAGGAAAAAGAAGACATTGAAGGAAATATGCCCTAGAGGCAATAATAAAGTTGTTATTTATATTTCCTTATATCATGATAAATTTTCATTATTCATGCTAGAATTTTATTAACCGGAAACTTGATACATGTGTGAATACATAGACAAAACAATGTGTCCCTAGTATGCCTCTACTTGACTAGCTTGTGAATCAAAGATGGTTAAGTTTCCTAACCATAGACATGTGTTGTCATTTGATGAACAAGATCACATCATTAGGAGAATGATGTGATGGACAAGACCCATCTGTTAGCTTAGCATAATGATCATTAAGTTTTATTGCTATTGCTTTCTTCGTGACTTATACATATTCCTCTGACTATGAGATTATGCAACTCCCGAATACCGAAGGAACACCTTGAGTGCTATCAAACATCACAACGTAACTGGGTGATTATAAAGATGCTCTACAGGTGTCTCCAAAGGTGTTTGTTGGGTTGGCATAGATTGAGATTAGGTTAGTCACTCCGAGTATCGGAGAGGTGTCTCTGGGCCCTCTCGGTAATGCACATCACTATAAGCCTTGCAAGCAATATGGATAATGAGTTAGTTGCAGGATGATGCAATACAAAACGAGTAAAGAGACATGCTAGTAATGAGATTGAACTAGGTATGATGATACCGATGATTGAATATCGGGTAAGTAACATACCGATGACAAAGGGAATGAAGTATGTTGTTATTGCGGTTTGACCGATAAATATATTCATAGAATATGTAGGAACCAATATGAACATCCAGGTCCCGCTATTGGTTATTGATCGGAGATATGTCTCGGTCATGTCTACGTAGTTCTCAAACCCATAGGGTCCGCACGCTTAACATTCGATGACGATTTGTATTATGAGTTATGTGTTTTGGTGACTGAAGATTGTTTGGAGTCCCGGATGAGATCACAGACATGATGAGGAGTCTTGAAATGATCGAGAGGTAAAGATTGATATATTGGACGATAGTATTCGGACACCAGAATGGTTTCGGGACGTTTCGGATATTTATCGGAGTACCGAGGGGTTACCGGAACCCCCCGAGGAAGTAATGGGCCTTAATGGGCCATAGGGGAGAAAGAGAGGGGAGCCCACAGGGTGGCGCCCCCCCCCCAAGGGAGTCTGAATTGGACAAGGGGGAGGGGGCGCGACCCCCTTTCCTCTTTCCCTCTCCTTCCCTTTTCCCCTCCAATGAGAAAGGATTTAAGGGGGGCGAATCCGACTAGGAGTTGAGTCCTAGTAGGATTCCCCCCCCCCCTTGACGCACCCCTTGGTGGCCGGCCTCCTCCTCCCCTCCTTTACATACGAGGGCAGGGGGGCACCCCAAAATACAACAATTATTCTCTTAGCCGTGTGCGGTGCCCCCCTCCACAGTTTACTCCTCTGGTCATAGCGTCGTAGTGCTTAGGCGAAACCCTGCACGGATCACATCACCATCACCGTCACCACGCCGTCGTGCTGACGGAACTCTCCCTCGATGTAGCGAACCGACCTCAGACGGTCAAGTCTCTGTGCTTTAGTGTCATCCCTAGATCGGTAATGCTGACACACATAGTACTCGAAGGATTTATAACAGAGTAGCAATCACACACTTACTACATCGAATATCTCAAAAGAGAGCTTATTACAATAAATATGGCTTAAGGCCATCTAAATAAGATAACAACGGAAGGCTTGGAAGATAAAGCGAGTCCATCAACTCCAACGGCATAGCTGAGTGCATGAAACACGACCTACGGCATCTTACTAGTCGTCTGAAAAGTCTGCAACATGATACGTTGCAGCCTGAAACGGGTCAGCACATGGAATATGCTGGCAATATAACACAAGAGAGCAACGAGCAGATAAATACTATCACTACATGCATATATGGTTGGTTGAGGCTCTATGGTTATATTGTTTTGTGAAAAGACAATTTTTTCCTACCACAAAGGAATATATTTTAGTTAACTATCATGGTAGTTGAAACATCATTGAGAAGGTTCCTCCAACTCAATCCCAATTAAAAGTAATTATCAACCTAGCAGTTTAATTTAAAGTGGTGATATCCATAGGATAAATCAAGAACCAGATACTCAAGATGTCCATAACCGGGGACACGGCTAACCATGATTAGTTTATACACTCTGCAGAGGTTTGCACACTTTTCCCCACAAGACTCGATCTCCTCCGTTGGATTTCTCGCACTACATGGTGTTTGAGAAACGGATGTCCGAGACACAGTCTTTTAGAAGCATTAACTCTAACCCTGGGTAGACCGTACCAACCTACATCCCCTACATCTGCTAGTCTACCACTGGAAGAGGTCACACAACATACTCAACTATGCCAGAGCCCATAATGGCTTGTGGCTGCACACGGAAGTTTCTAGCATGAATAATCTTATGATCCCTTTGAGCCTGGGTCGCGGACCGTAGGATGATCACACGGGTACTCCGGGATATCCTAGGACAACACTGGATTCTCCAGGTGCCCACAAGCAATCCACCCAGATGTGTATTAAAGTTGCCACCTTAAGTTGAACCATTAATTACCAACTCACATCTGTCATGGATACACTCAAACCCAATCCACGTCTACGAGCATAGCATAGCAATATAAGCATAGCATAAAAGTAACTCCCAGGGTTTGATAACAAAAGGGCAATAGGTTCTACCTCATCATCTACTTCCCAAACACACATGTTAAGAGATCCTACTCATGCAATGTGTGAGGGTTGAAACTAATGCCTAAAAAAACTGGGTAATAAAGGGGTATGATCAAAGTGTTACTTGCCTTGCTGACGATCCGCAAAACCTAAAGACTCGTAGTAGCACGCTTCGCACTCCGGGTATTCTATCACAAACAAACAATAGCACACATAAGCACTCAAGCAAAGATGCACGGGTAAAACTCAAATAAGAAGATCTAACCAGAAAGTTCATCTGAAGAACTCCGGTTTGCAAAAAGAATCGAATCAAACGGAGCAACGAAACTCAAACTACGAAAGAAACAAGATCCAAATACTAATCGGGACTAAAGTCAAATTTTACAGTACAAAAATCTTGTTCAAGTTGGTTAAACGGAAAGAGGGATTCGAGACGAAGATCTAGGCGCTTGTTTCACCTGATTCGGATAAACGAGCGAAAAGATATACTAGAACGAAGATTAGGGCAGAAATCGCGATCGAAAATAATCGCGGAAAAACCCTGCAAAAGAAAACTGATGAATAGGCTAACGAATGAACATTCGCTGTCTGCGGCTAACGGATGAACGGCGTTTGTTAAAACTAACGTACGGACAAACTTCGTCTATTTAACTAAATCAAAGAAAAACCAAACAAAACCGGAAAAAAACGATCTAGGGTTTCGAAAAAACTGAACGGTTTTCTCGCGAAAACTGGCGGCGGCGGCTACCTCGGCGGCGGGGCAGCGAGGCGGCGACGGACGGCGGCGGTGACACGGCAAGGCGATAGTGCGGGCAGCACGCTAGGGTTTCGGGGCGGGCGCAAGCTAGGCCTTGGCTTATAAGGGCTGGCCGGGTGCAGTTTCCTAGCTGGACATGGCCCGGTTAGGTCGGTTACCTTTTTTTAATAAATCCTTATGCGGAAAAACAAATAAAATAAATACTAAATGGACTCCAAAAATCTTGAAATAAATTTTCACGGTCCTCGAATAATATTGCAGACAAAGTGAACATTTATTTAGACCTCTAATGCAATTTCGAAAAACGCATTTTTTTCCTGACCCAAATAAAATTCTTATTTGATTTGAATATTTTTCCTCCAATATTCCCTTTATTTTGGAGAAGTCATATTATCTCCTCTCATATATTTTAATATGGAATATTTTTGAAGAGAAAAATTAATTAAAACCAAATGATCCTCTTTTCAAAATTTGAGAAAACTCAAATATGAAAATAACGAAATTCCCAACTCTCTCCGTGGGTCCTCGAGTTGCTTAGAATTTCGAGGATCGCGAAACGAAATGCGATAAAATATGATACGCATGAATGACCTATGTATAACATTCCAAATTGAAAATTTGGGATGTTACAAACCTACCCCCCTTAAGATGAATCTCGTCCTCGAGATTCGGGTTGGCGAGAAAATAGGTGTGGGTGGTCTTTGTGTAGACCGTCCTCTCGTTCCCAGGTGGCTTCATCCTTGGTATGGTGGCTCCACTGGACTTTGCAAAACTTTATAATCTTGCTGTGAGTAACTCGGCTGGCAAACTCGAGAACCTTGACTGGTTTTTCCTCATATGTCAAATCACTATCCAACTGAATTGCTTCCAGGGGCACCGTATCTCTCAGAGGGATATCGGCCATCTCTGCATGGCACTTCTTCAACTGGGAAACGTGAAACACATCATGTACTCCTGACAATCCTTCGGGTAATTCCAACTTGTAGGCAACCTCTCCCATGCATTCCAAAACTCTGTACGGTCCTACAAATCTCAGGGCTAACTTTCCCTTAACTCCAAAACGTTTAACTCCTCGCAGAGGTGACACTCGCAGATATGCTCTGTCTCCGATTTCATAGACTACCTCCTTGCGTTTTGAGTCTGGATAAATCTTCTGTCTGGACTGAGCTACCTTCAGTCTATCCCGAATCATTTTAACCTTTTCTTCGGACTCCTTAATCAAATCTGGTCCAAACAACTAACGGTCTCCAATTTCATCCCACATTAACTGTGTTCTGCACCTTCGTCCATACAGGGCTTCGAACGGTGCCATCTTGAAACTGGCTTGGTAACTATTGTTGTATGAGAACTCCGCATAGGGCAAGTTGTCGTCCCAACTAGATCCATAATCTAGCGCACAAGCTCTCAACATGTCCTCCAGAATCTGATTTACTCTCTCGGTCTGTCCATCTGTCTGTGGATGAAAAGCGGTGCTGAACTCCAGCCTGGTACCCAAAGTCTGGTGCAGCTGGTGCCAAAACTTTGAAGTAACTGTGTTCCTCTATCCTTTACAATAGTCCTCGGAACTCCATGCAGACATACGATCCTGGTCAGATATATCTTGGCCAACTTCGCACTTGTATAGGTGGTTTTCACGGGGATAAAGTGAGATACTTTGGTCAAGCGGTCCACTACTACCCAAATAGAACCATATCGATCGGGTCCTGGGTAATCCAATGATGAAATCCATGCCAAGCTTATCCCACTTCCATTCAGGTATCGGCATAGGCTGCAGTAATCCTGCTGGCTTCTAATGCTCTGCCTTCACTCTCTGACATACATCACATATGGCTACATACTCGGCAATATCCTTCTTCATTCCGGTCCACCAGAAACGCTCTTTCAAATCCAAATACATCTTGGTGTTTCCGGGGTGTATCGAGTATGGTGAGTCATGAGCTTCCTGTAATATCAACTTCCGGATCTCAACATTATTGGGTACATATATACGGTCCTCAAACCATAGGGTGTCGTGCTCATCCTCATGAAAACCTTTGGCTTTGCCTTCAGCCATCTTCTCCTTTATCTCGGCAATTTGTTTGTCATCCTTCTAAGCTTCTCGAATGTTTCCCAACAATGTCGACTGAACTTCCATGGTTGTAACAAAACCTCTAGGGACGATCTCCAAACGAAGCTCCCTGAGATCTTATGCTAACTCCCTTGGCAAACCTCCTGTTACTAGGGTATTGGCATAACTCTTCCGGCTCAAATCGTCTGCTATGACATTGGCCTTGCCTGGATGATAGTGCAACTTCATATCATAATCCTTTATAAGCTCCAACCATCTCCTCTGCCCGAGGTTCAACTCCTTCTGTGTGAAAATGTACTTCAAACTCTTATGATCCGTGTACACATCACAATGGTTCCCAATAAGAAAATGTCTCCAGGTTTTGAGTGCATGCACTACAGCTGCTAACTCCAAATCATGCATGGTATAATTCAACTCATGCGGTCGAAGTTGTCGTGAGGCATACGAAACAACTCTTCTATCTTGCATAAGAACACTTCCAAGTCCTAAGCTAGATGCGTCACAATACACTTGGAAATCCTTACGTATATCTGGCAGAATCAGTACTGGGGCCGTAGTCAAACGTTTCTTCAACTCCTGGAAACTAGCTTCACATTCTTCAGTCCAATGGAACTTGGTGTCCTTCTTCAACAATGTCGTCATAGGTTTCACAATCTTGGAAAAATTCTCAATGAATCTCCGGTAGTATCCCGCGAGTCCAAGAAAATTGCGGATCTCTCCAACTGAGGTGGGTTCCAACCACTCAGTGACTGACTGAACCTTGGTAGGATCCACTGCTATACCTTCTCCTGGTATAACATGTCCAAGAAATCCAACTTCCTTCAACCAAAACTCACATTTGCTAAAAACTAATGTTCCCTGACCTTCTCAAGAACCAAACGCAAATGCTCCTTGTGTTCCTCTTCATCCTTTGAGTATGCCAAGATATCATCAATGAACACCACACTACTAGGAAAAGGGCTATAGATAGGATTGATACTAATGGCGCACCATGGAAGCAGTGCGCCACTACTATATACTAATGGCGCACCGGTTGGTGATGCGCCATTAGTGTGGAAGACACTAATGGCGCACCAGAAACAGGGTGCGCCACTAGTATTAAATTATTATTTTTTCCATTTTTCCATACATACTAATGGCGCATCAGGTCGAACTGCGCCATTACTAGTTCTAAGTAGTAATGGCGCACCAAGCAGACAGTGCGCCATTACTGTAAAAAAAATTATTTTTTTTTTGCAAAACTACTAATGGCGCATCGTTTCATAGTGTGCCATTACTAGTTTAAACTAGTAATGGTGCACTATTACCCGGTGCGCCATTAGTATATATATTTATTTATTTATACTTTTTTGCAAAACTACTAATGGCGCACCACCTGCAGGTGCGCCATTAGTAACCAGGGTTACTAATGGCGCATTTGCTGGTGGTGCGCCATTAGTAACCTGGGACCCCAACAAGATATTTTGGACAGACCCACACCTACCCACTCACTTTCCCCACTTCATTCCCTCCACCTCCTTCTCCAAGCTTTCGGCCATATCCTCCTCCTCACCTCATTTCCACCATAGATTCATCAAAATTAAGTGGTGAAATTACCTTTTTTTGATAGGTAAGTAAGGGGAAAGCTATGTTCATGATGTAGATCTACTTTTTTTCTCCCTAGCTCGCTCCAACAACGTGCACATGCACTTTCTGTGGCCTAGCTAGATCTATGTATATTTGTGGTGTTGCATGTGTTTGTGGTGTTGCATATATGTTTGTGTTTGAAGGTACCAGTATTTGAAATGCGATAGTTGCCAATATTTTGCCAGAATGTTTTGATTCATTTCTGTTTCGGCGAGAATTTTGGCACTATGCATTCTTTTTGGTCCTATTTTTAGGGAAGGTCATGCCAAATTTTTTCTTGGTGCTAAAATATCGTTTTGCTCTACCCCGCAGGCGACCATGGTCCGCACGATGACTGAAGGCATCGTGAATAGATTTTTGAGCTCCGCAAAGGCCGAGATGCTTCAAAAGAATGAGACGGAGATAAGATGTCCATGTCGAAGATGCAAGCTGAAGAGCCTTATTGCGGACCCAGATTCCGGTCAGGTGCGGGACCACCTGCTCTTGCGTGGTTTCATGGATGGCTATCGGTGGCAAGGTGATGAAGATGACTATGAAGTCGTCCATGGGGGCCGGGCAAGAAATGAGGAAGGGCAACAAGACAAGTACCACCGCGGCGAGGGCGGGCGAGAAGATGAAGAATCTCCAGGACATGATCACGACGGTGATGCTGTACACAGTCATCATGTAGAAGATGACGTACATGATGATGAGGAAGATCAAGATGAAGGGCATGATCATGAAGATGAAGATGCCGGAGCAGACGACGATGGAGGCTGGGTGCAGGACCCTCATATTCAAGAGCTGCTTCTCAAGCAGACGGATAATGCAAGAGCTGCCGCCTGAGAGAAAGCCAAGCTGGATCAACTGGAGATAGACGCGGTTACTCCATTGTATGAAGGATGCAGGCCCGAGGATACCCGCCTGAAAGTAACGATCATGGCTCTGGAGATGAAGGTAAAACACAAAATGACCGACGCATGCTTCGACGAGAACATGTCATTCTGGCACGAACGTCTTCCCAAGGGGAACAAGTGCCCGACCAGTTTCGAGGAGGCGAAGAAAATCTTATGTCCTTTGGATTTACCGCACGTGAAATACCATGTGTGCATGAACAATTGTATCATTTATCGGGACGAGCACGCGGAGTCTACCATATGTCCGGTGTGCGGCGTCACTCGATACAAGAAGAGGAAGAAAGCTCCTCAAAAATCGGTGTGGTACTTTCCGATCACTCCTCGTCTGCAGCGGTATTTCGCGGACCCTAAGGTAGCAAAGCTCCTGCGTTGGCACACGGATAGGGAGGAGAAGAAGCGGGAAGATGACGGAAATGATCCGAAGATAAATAAAAAAGACAAGATGCTGAGTCACCCTAAGGATGCGAGCCAGTGGCAAGCGTTGAACTTCGAATACCCAGAATTTGGGAAGGATCCAAGGAACATCGTGCTGGGCGCGAGCACCGATGGAGTCAATCCGTTTGGCAGCCAGAGAAGCACACATAGCACCTGGCCTGTGTTTGTGTGGATGTACAACCTTCCCCCCTGGTTGTGCATGAAGAGGAAGTACATTCACCAGGGAACGACATCAATCTATATCAGGGGCTGCTGAAGGAGGAGCTAGACACGCTGTGGAAAACGCCAGCCAATACGTGGGACGCCGCAGAGAAAGAATATTTCCCTATGAGAGCTGCACTGCTCACGACGGTGCACGACTATCTCGATTACGGATATCTCGCGGGGCAGGTAGTCCACGGATTTTCTGGATGCGTAAGGTGCATGGATGACACAACGTATCGCCAGCTAGATAGAGATCTCGGGTCTTCGAAAACCGTGTTCATGGGACATCGAAGGTGGCTTCGCGATGATGACCCGTGGAGGAAACGCAAGGATCTGTTCGATGGTGAAACTGAACCCTGAAAACGCCCGTGTACGAGGAGCGGCGAGGAAATAGATGAGCTGTTGAAAAATTGGAAAGACTGCCCACTGTCGGGAAAGAAGCAAAAGGCGCCAGAGCCGGGAAAGAAGCGAAAGGCGCCAGAGCCGCTGCTGAAGGTATGGAAAACGAGGTCTGTTTTCTAGGACTTGCCGTACTGGAAGATCCACCGTGTGCCTCGCAGCCTTGATGTCATGCATATCACAAAGAACGTGTGCGAGAGTCTGCTTGGTACCCTGCTCAACATGCCAGAGAGGACCAAAGATGGGCCGAAAGCAAGGGCAGACTTGAAATCAATGGGCATCAAGAAGGAGCTTCACGCTAATGATGATGATGATGATGAGGCGAAGCAAGACACAGAAAGTCATCGCAAAGGCAAAAAGGCCAAGAAGACCGAAAATGACTACCCTCCCGCGTGCTTCACTCTAAGTCAGGAGGAGATCGAGCAGTTTTTCACCTGCCTCCTAGGAGTAAAACTTCCTTACGGTTACGCGGGGAAGATAAGCAGATACCTAGACCCAGCGAAGCAGAAGTTCAGCGGGATGAAGTCTCATGACTGTCACGTGCTGATGACGCAGATACTTCCAGTTGCAATCCATGGGATCATGGACGCGCACGTCCGTGAAACGCTATTTGGCCTATGCAACTTTTTCGACGTCATCTCTCGGAAGTCGATTGGCGTGAGGCAACTCAGAAGGCTACAGGAAGAGATCGTGGTGATACTATGCGAGCTTGAGATGTACTTCCTGCCCGCATTCTTCGACGTTATGGTGCATCTGCTGGTCCATATCATGGAGGATATCATCCAACTCGAGCTGACGTTCCTGCACAGCATGATGTCGTTCGAAAGGATGAATGGTGTCATCAAAGGATACGTTCGCAACATGTCACGTCCAGTGGGAAGTATAGCCAGGGGCTTTCTGACCGAAGAGTGCATCTCCTACTGCATGAATTATCTAGGCATTGAGAACCCCGTTGGTCTGCCCGTCAACAGGCACCTCGGCAGGCTCGCTGGATGGGGTCACCGTGAGGGGCGCCGCGAAATGCATGTCGACTTCGAGGGTCGACTCACCGACTTTGAAAGAGCAAACCTAGTCGCGCTACAACACATAGACGTGGTCGATCCATGGGTGGTAGAGCACAAAACCTTTATTGAGAAGACGTACAATGACCGAGGCCAACAGAGGACGGACGGAGATATAATCAAAGAGCACAACTCATGTTTCACGCGTTGGTTCAAGCAGAAGCTTCTGTCGTACCCTTTACATGAGGATTCTTCCACGGAAGAACAACTCATATTCGCCTTGTCACAGGGCGCTGAGCACAACCTGATGACCTATGAGGCGTACGATATCAACGGCTACACATTCTACACCGAGAATAAGGACATGAAGAGCGATGGTTATCAGAACTCTAGGGTAACGATGGAATCCTACAACGGCAACGAAAAGGACAGATACTACGGAAGGATCGAGGAGATCTGGGAGCTGAGCTACGCTGGAGAGAAGGTCCCGATGTTCCGTGTCAGATGGGCCAAGAGCGTCCTAAAAGAAGACTGGTATTTCACCACCATGGTTATACCCGAAGCCAAATCCAAGACCGCGGGCGCAAACGTCACCGCGAAAAATGAGCCATGGGTACTGGCTTCCCAAGTGGACCAATGCTTCTTCATTACCGACCCGTCAAAGCCCAGTCGTGTTGTCGTGAGGAGAGGAAAAAGGAAGATCATCGGAATGGATGGAGTAGCCAATGAGCAAGACTTCGACAAGTACGGCGACCCGAAGATCGAACATGACGACGACGATGAAGTAGCAGCACACACCACAAGAAGAAGCAGGACCACCCGACCTAAAGGACGTCCGTTCCACAGAAGAACTCCATTTGTGAAAAAGAAGGGCAAGAAGATTGTGAACAGATAGCTAGCTAAGATCGATTGTATTTAAATCGTAGTCTTCATTTCTCGATTGTATTTCATGGGAACTTTTTGATATCATGAATATTTTTAAATTTCATGGGCACTTTTTGAATTCATGAGGACACTTGATCTCGATCCCCCTCCATCTCGGTCTCGATTCCCCCTCCATCTCGATCCCCCTCCACCTCGATCCCACCCGCACCCTCCCCCGCTAGCTCCATCACCGCCGATGACCCACCGCAACCCTCCCCCGCTCCACCGCCGCCGGCGATGATATTTTCAAGTAACAAATTTGAACATATTTTTAAAAAAAATTATTACTGTTTTTATAAAAAAATATTACTGTTATGATTTAAACAAGTTTGAACATATTTAAACACAAATAAATGTAAAAAAACATTTAAAATGCATAAAAAATATTGGGGAGCCTAGGAATCAAACCTAGGACCTCCTGGTGTGTGTGCTGCATGCTGACCAGTCGGGCTAGTGGGTGGGTTCTGTTGTAGATAGGGTTAGGTTGTAGATAGGGCTAGTGGGCTAGATTAAAACAAACTTCTAATGGCGCACCGAGGGGTGGTGCGCCATTAGAATAGTCGTACTTATGGCGCACGAGAGGGTGGTGCGCCATTAGAAAGCTTCCCCCCACACTAAATCCCCAATCTCACTAATCTCTTCCCTGCCTCATCGATCTCACGCGCTGCCCCCCGTGTTCGCCGTCCCCCTCGCCACCCCCTCGCCTCCTTCATCGTCCCCGAGCCGAGCGCCGCCTCTCTCGCCGCCTCCCTCGCCGTCCCCGAGCCGAGCGCCGCCTCCCTCGCCGTCCCTGAGCCGAGTGCCCTCGATGTCCTTCCGCCCGAGCACCCCCTCCCCCCGCGGCCCCGCCTGCGCCCTCGACGTGCTCGCCGTCCAACACCGCGTGGCCTGCCCAGGAGGACCGCCACCATCTTCCTCTTCGACTACGAGGACCCGGACGAGCTCGGACGCCCAGGAGTACCGCCACCGCTCGACGCCCTCGACCGCGCGGCCTGCCCAGGAGGACCGCCACCGCTCGACGCCGAATTCACGCGGCCTCGACTCGCTCCGGCTGCCCCAAGTCGCCCTCGACCTCCCAAGTGAGCACCCGAGCCGCTTCCCCCTCTTCCCCCTCTTTATTTCCTTCTGATGTGTTATAGGGTTGGGGCTTGGACAAATTTGGACAAGGAAAGGGGGTTGGGGAATTAAGTAGCTAGGGTTTTCCAAATGTTCAAATCTCTGAGCTTGCATTTAGATGCATTTTAGAGGATACTAGTCTCAACTAAGCATCCGTCTAGAGATTCTTTCTTTAAGTAGCTAGGCTCAATTAGTGAATTTTCCAGTGAGTTTGGATTCATGCAACAATATGAAACATTAATTACTATTCCTTCTGGCCACTAATGATAGATGTAACATGTAAGAAGTCCATAATTGATTAATGGATCTGTTAGTTTGATAGTTTTTTTAGTGTTGCACCTTTTCCTTCTACAACTTGCAGATGTGCACACAGTTTTTTGTGTTCAGTTTAGGAGTTGGTCCTTGGGAAGCATAAATAAAACATTATTGGCAAGTGCAGTCTTGTTACTCCTAGGTATCTACAAATGAGTAGATGAATATTTGTTACCAGGAGGGGTTACAATATCTTTCAAACTGATGTTGTTCTCATGATCATGCTTTCTAATGGTTTGATATCACCCAAAGTTTGGCATGGAAACTACAGAGGTACTATGTAGTGTTGTATTACTTCTTCCGGATTCAGGGTGTTTAAATGTGCATTAGTTCTTCTGATAATTAATGGTTAAAGTCCTTTGACAAGAATGTCAACAATAAGAGATGTAACCAATCCCAGAAGTAGAACCATGTATCTTTTCTCTCTACAATTCTCATGCAACAATATGGAATTAATTCTTTAAGTAGTTAATGAGAACACTTGGTCCATATTAATTTGCAGTGAACATACATTTTCACTGTTCTTATAATATTTGCTTGATGTCAGATTATGCTATGAGGATATTAGTCTAAGCCCAGTCTTGGATGCATTGTTTTATCCTGCGGTGGTTAAACCGGTTCTGAAAATTATCTTGTTTGACCTGTACTTGTCCAGCTATCATAATCTATTCTTTGACCATGGCAGTAGCTGGCATTTTGTTATGATAATTTCAGTATATATCTTACTGTCCTTTGTTGATCTCGTTGTATTTTCAATTCACAGGCAACTCTCCGACGAAGTCTCCTCCAGGTAATATATGTCTCATGCTTTCTAAAGAGTACTAGTATACTGACTAAACTATCCACTTGCTATGCTTAGCTGCTCTGTTGTCTGAATCGTGACACTTTGCCAGCTGAAACTTGCCTATCACACTGTCGCTGCATTGCTCAACTAAAAACTAAAAACTTAGCTGGTTTGCTGTATCTCCACCAGTTTGGGTTGGTGAATGTGGATGATTTTTTTATCCTGTGAACTCATTGTACTGCTACAAGAATTTTGTATCATCATGGTGTAATTTTGTTAACATTCTGGTTTTGTTAGATAGTGGCTACACTAATCTAGAGTGATACAATTTTCCTTCCCATTTGGTATCATCATGTTCAGTGTATACAGTTATAACATCATGTGGGTTTTTTAAGTCTGTTTACAGTTCATGTGGGTTTTAACATCATGTGGGTTGGTGAATGTGGATGATTTTTTTATCCTGTGAACTTGAATGTTGCAATGTTGTTTTCTTCAGAGGCTAGTGTCAAAAACTTGAGCTACTGTCTTGCAAAGATGATGATCATCTTGCTAGTTTGCTGGGTTTTGTCTCCGACCATTGTGTCGTGATGAATTTGCAGGTACCCCGAGTTGCCCTTGAGTTTGCCGGAATGTCGATTAACTTCCGTTCTGGCAAATTCGGGTACTCCATATGTCCTATTTTCAGCAAAGGTCATGCTAAAATTTTCCGTGAATTTTAGCATGACTTTGCTAAAAATAGGACATATGGGGTACTTGCGACTAATGCATGGGCCGGGGTATCTTAGTACTTAGTTAAGTAGGATCAACTGCCCTGCCATTCTTGCTGCATTAAACCATAGGTGGCAATAGAGCCAAGTTATTAGGCCCAACTTAGAATTCTCCTTAGCATCGATAAACCCTAGATGATAGACCCAACATAGGTGGCAATAGAGCCAAGTGATTAGTGCCAAGTGATTAGGCCCAACCTAGGGTGCCTCGGCATCGATAAACCCTAAATGATGAAAACTTAACTTGGCTGCCCCGGATACCTCGGTGTCGATGAGAACCTAAATGATGTACGCTTAGGCTTTTAGGGTGCCTCGGCGTTGACAAACCCTAAATGATGAAAGCTTAGGCTTTTAGGGTGCCTCGGTGTCGACAAACCCTAAATGATGAGACCATGATCTTGTTCCTTGACAATAACCAACTTTTTGACCAAACTTTTTTCCTATTTAGAGCGAAACATGGCCCACAATGATGAGGCCGGTGGTTCGGGCGGCAAGCAATTCTGGGAGTTGTCCCAGGAGATGGAGGAACAACCTCACCGCTATGAGGACGCCGCGGAAGACACCGATCCTGATTACACAACCCCTAGTGGCGTCAGGGATGACACCACTGATGGTGCGCCGAGGATGCCACCACTGATGATGGCGGCGCACACACAGATGGCAGCCAACCAAAGAAGCAAAGGAAGGACCGGCGCCTGAATGCGCTCCGCACCGTCAAGGAGGAATTCACTCAAGTGGACTCCGACGGGAATCCAACGGAGCCCAAACATATAGTCAAGGGGTACTCGGTTCAGCTCGGGTGCATTCTCCGGAGCACCGTCTCGATCAACACCGAGAACCTTAGGCATAAGGACCGAGGGAATTTGCGCAACCTCCTCTTCACGAAGCTGCACGAACGATACAAGTTCCCCGCCGAATTTGAAAACACACGCCTCTCAGGGAATAAAGTGAACAGTGCCGCCCTCACGAAGATGAGCACGGCCCTGTCTACTTGGAAAAGCGTGGTGAAGAGAATGATTGATAAAGGTGATAGTTATGAGAAGATCAAGGCGAAATATCCTTTGATGAGCGAAGATGAGTACAAGGAGTTCAAGATCAAGTGCGAGAGCAGTGCAACCTCCGAATCAAGTCAGTGGGGGAAAGAAATGCGGGAGTTGAACTTAGAGGAACACAAACTCGGTCCCGGCGGTTACAGAGTGGCGGAGCCTATATGGGACAAGGAGGACGCGAAGCGTGCCGAGCAAGGACTACCGCCACGCTTCGAGAAATACAGCGGTGACAAGCAGACCAGGAACTATGTCAGGGCCCGGTACAAGGAGGACCTGATAACAAAGGAGCTTACCACGGATCCGAAGACCAGGGTGCTTGAGCTTCTTCTGGTAAGGAATACACCCCCGCGTAATTAGCTCCATATGGTTGCACTCTAATTAATCCCCAATATTTCTAAATGGTTCATGTTCCTTTCGCAAGACACTGAAAGCAGTAGCGCCGGGTCATCTAAGAGCTCCCCTTTTGACACCCCTTTAAATAGGGCGTTGAACGTAATGAAAAACAAGGATAAGCTCACTAAGCCGACGTCAGCTGGTCGTGTGGCCGGCAAAGGCTTGTCCACAAAATGGGGGTCATACTATACCGCTGGTGTGCGGAAGGAGAAAAAGACCAGCTCGGAAAGCCAGACGCGCGAGGTTGAAGAATTCAAGGCACAAGTGGCGTGGATTCCGGAGCTTGTCCAAGAGCAAGTGCAACAACAACTTGGAACGACGCTCAACGCCATGGTGCCTACGTTGATTCATGGGCTGACGACGTGGATTGCGGGCGGCCAACAGGGGCCTCCCCCGGTTCCCAGCTTCACGGCCAGCAACTCGCACAGCGCGCAGACGGCTCCATTGGTGTCTCCGGCGGCGCCATTGGTGTCTCCGGCGCCGGCACGGGCATTGGAGCTTAATGCACCCGGGTGTACGCCGGCCGGCACCTCGCCAGCAAGCGCCCCCTCCGTCAGTTGCATGCCCGTCGTTGGCGGTGCCTCGACATTAGCCGAGCTCGACGGCATCATGGTAACTAAGCCTCTCGGCCGATGACTTCATCTCCTTGCCTTTGACTGGGCATCCCTGACGCCCTATACATGTTTTCGCAGGGCACTGCCGACGTTCCTTGCACTCTTCTGCACTTCGTGGGTGCCGAGTTGGTCGATGTCGCCAAGGGCAGAATCGTTCAACCGGGCAACCCCATGTTCCACGGTAATCCGATGCCACCCACAATGTATACGGTTGAAGTGGTTCGGGTGCTGCCAGGCTGCGATGAGCTGTTACCTCCGATTCGACCCGCTGGGGCCGACGAAGAAGATCAGATGACCCTCAGCACCTGCGTAAACTGGCCCTTGCTTTGGCCGAAGAGCCAGATTCGTTTGGGGGCGGGGGACACCACCCCACAGACAAGACCGCCAGTCGTGCCGGCGCCAAGCCATGGCAAGAACGCCGCAACGCTACCGGACCTGCCGGACATCCCTATGGCACAAGATCCGGACAGCCCTATGGCACAGGATCCGGACGGCGATGACAACAACGACGGTACATTTACCAAAGTTGATAAGTACTTTGCCGAACATGGGTACGCTGACGAGTTCTGCGGGCCTCTTTCTCAAGAACCCAACCAAGACGACCGCGATCTAGCTGGTACGACGGAGAAATCCAATTGCAACAGGCGTCGTCTGGCGTTCAGTTCTCAGGACACGCCTCCAGCTCCCACCCTCACCGAGCCTCAGATAGCTGAGGTGCGAAATATTATCAGCTCCAACACGCTCAAGAAGGCGGTCTGTGAGCAGAACTCGGTCCCATTACAGGAGATCAAGAAGAAGGGATAGAAACGAAAGAGTAACAAGGGTGCCGGTGCGAGCCAGCCGGCACCGAGTTTGATCTGTGCTCAGGACGGGCCACCTTCACCTAAGGATATCTCGAGGAGGGTGCATGTGGCGGGTAGGGAGATGCTACCACCAAATATGCTGAATGCTGCAACCGGTGCTATGCGGAGTCTACACGACAGTGTTCTTTCTTTGGAGAAGCGGCGTCTCAGAGAGAAGGATGTGGCATACCCGGTTTTCGTGGCCAAGGTGCCAGAGGGCAAGGGCTTTGTGGATGGCGACATCGGGGGTACGATCGTCCTGCGGTTTGATGACATCTTTGCTATGTTTAGCCTTCATCCGCTGCACTACACCTTCGTTCGGCTGTTTTCGCTGAGTATGGAGATGCGGATCATTAGAGACAAGACCCCGGACATCGTGATAGTCGACCCCTTCTACATGTGTGCCAAGCACTTGAGCAGCACTGGGGACCGCCAAGTTGCGAGTTCACACCTCGAAGGCGTCATTCTGGCAAACCCAGATAAGGATAACTTCCTTGTGGCTTACTTTCCCGAGTAAGTCATCCCATAACCGCCCCGTAACATATGATTTCTTAGATTTCGATCGTTCTTTTTTTTTCTAACATTCCGTGTTCTGTGCAGTGACACACATTGCACACTCATCCTCTTAAGCCCGAAATATTCCATGGCCACGTATTTAGACCCGAACCGTAACTCCAAGATAGACTACACAAATGTCAAGAAAGTTCTTGATGATGTTCTCCCCGCCTACGCCAAATCTGGAGGCACCTTCACCAGGGCAGTTCATAAGTACGGCAAGCACATGTTCTCACACAATACGAAGTTCTACAGCGTCAAGCAGCCGCCTGGCGGTCAGAACGATGCCTAATATGCCCTCCATCACATGCGGGCGATCGTAAGGGACCATCATCAACTTCTGCTACCAGATAATCTCAAAGATTGGGCCGCGAGCTTGTCGGTAGTCCAGGACATGGACCTCAGACAAGAATTCTTTCGCATCCAGTCGGAGTTTGCGGACAACATCCATCAAGATGTCCTTCATACCTCGGGGCAGTTCTTCCTCAGATATCAACCGTCCAACACTGAGATAGATGAAATGCTACAAAGGCAGGGTGACAACGACCGCGATTTCATGACCATCACGGCAGGCGGCGGCTTCATCCACGTTCCTGTCCGATGAGTCGAGTCGAAAGTAGTGATGTGTAGTTCTGAAACATTGATTGGCTCATGTTGTAATTATACTTTAATGAATTCGTATGTCTCTTTGGTTTGGACAGTCGTTCAACTTAGATGTAATCGATGCTATTTATTAGTAGGACCATGAATCGTGCTATTAATGTCTTGCTTTTCTCTTCCGATCCTTTTGTTGCATACTTACATATTGCTTATGTATTCTCTGTTGTTTGGCTTGTGCATAGAGATGCCGTCGTATGTCGTGTACAAGGGTAAGGTTCCCGGAGTCTACGACGACTGGGAGGAGTGTCGGAGACAGGTTCACCATTTCAGCGGTAACAGTTACAAAGGGTACACCACTAGGGCGGAGGCCGAATGTAGATACGCCCGCTATCTAGAGGGAGAGGGGAGGGAGCGTTGGAGGAACCGGATGAAGACCAGTTTGATCGCGATGATGCTCATCGTGATGACCACAACTCTCTTCTATGTGATGATAGTTTAGATGATCTATATCGACTTGTAATGTGAAGGCAAACTCGATACTCGCGGTCTTGAGACTTGTAATGTTTTATCTTTGTTCGGTCTTTTGAATTCGAAGACTAATATGATGAATTGTATTCGGAGACTAATCTTCTATTGTATTCGATGAATCTGATGTTGTTGTGTGCTGCTGTCTATATTCTGTCCAATAATATATTTTGTAACCTGTGCAAAAATCAGAAAAGCAAAAAAAAATAAAACCTAATATTCATACTAATGGCGCACCACATAAGACACTAATGGCGCACTGTGATCATCACACTAATGGCGCATTAACTGCTGGTGCGCCATTAGAATGCCAAAGCACATGGGTACATATGGCCCCCTGGGAGGCATTCTAATGGCGCACTGCAGGCTATACTAATGGCGCACTACGTGGTGCGCCATTAGAACACCAGATACTAATGGCGCACCAGTGGTGCGCCATTAGAATTTAATTCTAATGGCGTGATGCCAGTGGCGCACCGGTAGTGCGCCATTAGAAGGCAAATCCGGTGCGCCACTAGCATCCCTTTTCCTAGTAGTGCCACAACAAACTTATCCAAGAATTCCATGAACACCTTATTTATCATACTCATGAAGTAGGCAGGGGCGTTAGTCAGTCTAAATGACATAACCGTATACTCATATAGCCCATACCTTGTGGTGAAAGCTGTCTTAGGTATATCCTTTTCTCAAATCTTCAGCTGGTGGTATCCTGATCGCATGTCGATTTTCGAAAACACTTTAGCTCCTTGCAGCTGGTCAAACAAATCATTGATCATCGGCAATGGGTACCTGTTCTTGATCGTCACTTCATTCAATGCCCGATAATCAACAACCATTCTCAGAGATTTATCCTTCTTCTCAACCAAGAGCACTGGGGCTCCCCATGGTGATGAACTTCGTCGAATGTAACCCTTCTCCAATAACTCCTTGATCTGCTTCTTAATCTCCTCTAGATCATTTGCGGGCATCCGGTAGGGTCTCTTCAATATTGGTCCGGTGCCTGGCAACAGCTCTATCAAAAACTCAATATCACGGTCTGGCGGCATGCCTGGTAATTCCTCTGGAAATGCATCCGGATAATCCTTCACTACATGCACTTCTTCCTGAACAACTCCCATGAGAGAATTTATGTGAGTACTCTTAGGAGTATGCCGGGATACATACTTGATCCTTTTTCCCTCCGGGGTGGTGAGTAAAATCGACTTACTGGCGCAATCAATGTTTCCTCCATACTTCTATAACCAATCCATACCGAGTATCACATCCAATCCTTGGGATTCCAGAATTATTAAGTCTGAGGGGAAAACATGGCTGCCAATGGTTAAGGGTAACCGGTTGCACCATCGGCTGGCCATATACTCTGCACCTGGTGAACTCACTAGCAAGGCTGTCCTAAGGGCTAAGGTGGGTAACTTAAACTTGTCCACAAATCCCCTTGAAATGTATGAATACGATGAACCAGTATCAAAAAGGACTACTGCGGTAAATGACTTAACCAAAAACTTACCGATAACTGCATCAAGCTGCTCTTGAACCTCCTCCACGTTCACGAGGTTCACTTGTTGATACGTCTCCAACGTATCTATAATTTTTGATTGCTCCATGCTATATTATCTACTGTTTTGGATGTTTATGGGCTTTATTATACACTTTTATATCATTTTTGGGACTAACCTATTAACCTAGAGCCCAGTGCCAGTTTCTGTTTTTTACCTTGTTTTAGAATATCACAGAAAAGGAAAATCAAACGGAGTCCAATTGACCTGAAACTTCACGGAACTTATTTTTGGAAGGAAAGCAACCTCATGGGCTTGGAGTGCACGTCAGGAAAGAAACGAGGGAGCCACGAGGTAGGGGGCGCGCCCACCCCCCTAGGGCACACCCTCCACCCTCGTGGGCCCCTCATGGCCCCCCTGATGTACTTCTTCCGCCTATATATCTCCATATACCCTAAAACTTCGAGAGAGCACAATAGATCGGGAGTTCCGCCGCTAGAAGCCTCCGTAGCCACTGAAAACCAATCTAGACCCGTTCCGGCATCCTGCCGGAGGGGGCAATCCCTCTCCGGTCGCCATCTTCATCATCCCGGTGCTCTCCATGACGAGGAGGGAGTAGTTCTCCCTTGGGGCTGAGGGTATGTACCAGTAGCTATGTGTTTGATCTCTCTCTCGTGTTCTTGAGGTGATACAATCTTGTTGTATCGCGAGCTTTGCTATTATATTTGGATCCTATGATGTTTCTTCCCCCTCTACTCTCTTGTAATGGATTGAGTTTCCCCTTCGAAGTTACCTTATTGGATTGAGTCTTTAAAGATTTGAGAACACTTGATGTATGTCTTGCCGTGCGTGTCTGTGGTGACAATGGGATACCACGTGATTCACTTGATGTATGTTTTGGTGATCAACTTGTAGGTTCCGCCCATGAACCTATGCATAGGGGTTGGCACACGTTTTCGTCGTGATTCTCCGGTAGAACTTTGGGGCACTCTTTGAGGTCCTTTGTGTTGGTTTGAACAGATGAATCTGAGATTGTGTGACGCATATTGTATAATCATACCCACAGATACTTGAGGTGACATTGGAGTATATAGGTGACATTAGGGTTTTGGTTGATTTGTGTCTTAAGGTGTTATTCTAGTACGAACTCTAGGGCTGTTTGTGACACTTATAGGAATAGCCCAACGGATTGATTGGAAAGAATAACTTTGAGGTGGTTTCGTACCCTACCATAATATCTTCGTTTGTTTTCCGCTATTAGTGACTTTGGAGTGACTCTTTTTTTCATGTTGAGGGATAGTTATGTGATCCAATTATGTTAGTATTGTTGAGGGAACTTGCACTAGCGAAAGTATGAACCGTAGGCCTTATTTCCATGCATTGCAATACTGTTTATGCTCACTTTTATCATTAGTCACCTTGCTGTTTTTATATTTTCAGACTACAAATACCTTTATCTACTATCCATATACCACTTGTATCACCCTCTCTTCGCCGAACTAGTGCACCTATACAATTTACCATTGTATTGGGTGTGTTAGGGACACAAGAGACTCTTTGTTATTTGGTTGCAGGGTTGCTTGAGAGAGACCATCTTCATCCTACGCCTCCTACGTATTTATAAACCTTAGGTCATACACTTGAGGGAAATTTGCTACTGTCCTACAAACCTCTGCACTTGGAGGCCCAACAACGTCTACAAGAAGAAGGTTGTGTAGTAGACATCAAGCTCTTTTCTGGCGCTGTTGCCGGGGATGTTAGCGCTTGAAGGTATATCTTTAGATCTTGCAATTGAGTCTTTTAGTTTCTTGTTTTAGCACTAGTTTAGTCTATAAAAGAAAACTACAAAAAAATGGAACTAAGGGTACCTCATATGCTTCATCTTTTTAATATCTATCATGAAAATAAGGATTCCGATAATTGTGCTCAATTGCTAGAGGAAGAATGCATTAGAATGTTTGGCACTAAATCTTTGAATGATGAGCATGATTGCAATGTTGTTAGTATGAATTCCTTGAATATCTATGATGCTAATGATATGCAAAGCCAAAAGCTTGGGGAAGCTATGTTTGATAAAGATGATAGTTTTTGTCCCCCAAGTTTTGATGAGAAAATTTATTATGATGAAAGCATGCCTCCTATCTATGATGATTATTGTGATGACACGTATGCTTTAAAGAATGATGATAACCATGAAACTTGTCAACTTGATCTTAAATTTCAATCACATGATAATTATTTTGTTGAGTTTGCTCCCACTATTATTCATGAGAAAATTTTTGCTTGTGTGGAGAGTAATAAAATTTCTATGCTTGTAGATCAAGAAAAGAATGCTTTAGGTGCTGGTTATATTGTTGAATTCATTCATGATGCTACTGCAAATTATTATGAGGGAGGAATATATGCTTGTGGGAATTGCAATAATATCAAGTTTCCTCTCTATGTGCTTAAAGTTTTGAAGTTATGCTTGTTTTACCTTCCTATGCAAGTTGATTCTTGTTCTCACAAGTTGTTTTCTCACAAAATCCCTATTCATAGGAAGTGAGTTAGACTTAAATGTGCTAGTCATATTCTTCATGATGCTCTCTTTATGTCCCAATTCTTATCCTTTATGTGAGCATCATTGAAATCATCATGCCTAGCTAGGGGCGTTAAACGATAGCGCTTGTTGGGAGGCAACCCAACTTTATTTTTGTTCCTTGCTTTTTGTTCCTGTTTATTAATAAATAATTCATCTAGCCTCTGTTTTAGATGTGGTTTTGTGCTTTTAATTAGTGTTTGTACCAAGTAGAACCTTTGGGAAGACTTGGGGAAAGTCTTGTTGATCTTGCTTTAAAAAACAAACTTTAGCGCTCACGAGAATTACTACCATTTTTATTTGGAGAGTGATATTTAGTTAATTATTTTTTCAGATGATTAATAGATAAATTCCTCACGTCCATCAATTTATTTGAGAATTTTATGAGTTCCACAAGTATACGTTTGATCCAGATTACTACAGACTGTTCTATTTTTGACAGATTCTGTTTTTCGTGTGTTGTTTGCTTATTTTAATGAATCTATGGCTAGTAAAGGAGTTTATAAACCATAGAGAAGTTGGAATACAGTAGGTTTAACACAAATATAAATAAAGAATGAGTTCATTACAGTACCTTGAAGTGGTGATTTATTTTCTTATACTAACAGAGCTTACGAGTTTTCTGTTAAGTTTTGTGTTGTGAAGTTTTCAAGTTTTGGGTAAGGATTCGATGGACTATGGAATAAGGAGTGGCAAGAGCCTAAGATTGGGGATGCACAAGGCACCCCAAGGTAATATTCAAGGGTAGCCAAGAGCCTAAGCTTGGGGATGCCCTAGAAGGCATCCCCTCTTTCGTCTTTGTTCATCGGTAACTTTACTTGGAGTTATATTTTTATTCACCACATGATATGCGTTTTGCTTGGAGCGTCAATTTATTTTGTTAAGATTTACTTGCTGTTATTTATAAAAATGTTTTGCATCTTTTATTTCAATAAAAGTGGCATTGATAGCCTTTACTATGCCTATTTTAGAAGTCCACATGTTGCTGTTTGAAAACAGAAAGTTTGCCGCTGTTGCAATAATTCCCTAGAAAAGACAGAATGTGATAAAATGTTGAAAACTTTTTCATATTAATCTCTGATAAATTTATTACAGTCAGAATTTTCTTTCATGATTTTTGGAGCTAGGTAAGTATGGATGTTGCTGCATTCTTTACAGATTGTCCTGTTTAGGCAGATTGCTGTTATGTTTGCATTGTTTGCATATGTTTGCTTATTTAATGATTCTATTTGAGGATAGGACTATTAAATATGAAGAGGAATTTAGTATGAAGTGTTGAATAATAATTTTAGTGATTTTCTACAGTAGAGTATGATAAGGTTTTTGCAATGGTTTATACTAACTTATCTCACGAGTTCTTGTTGAGTTTTGTGTGGATGAAGCTTGTGAGATTTAGGGAGTCTGTGATATGAGAGGAATTAAGGAGACACAAAAGCTCAATCTTGGGGATGCCCAAGGCACCCCAAGATAATATTTCAAGAAGTCTCAAGCGTCTAAGCTTGGGGATGCCCTGGTTGGCATCCCATCTTTCTTCTTCAACAACTATCGGTTAGTATCGGTTGATCCTAAGTTTTTGCTTCGTCACATGATGTTTGCTATTCTTAGATGTCATTTTATTTAGTTTTGCTTGCTGTTTGAATAAAATATCAAGATCTGAAATTATTAAATGTTAGAGAGTCTTCACATAGTTGCATAATTATTCGACTACTCATTGATCTTCACTTATATCTTTCGAAGTAGTTTGTCATTTGCTCTAGTACTTCACTTATATCTTTTAGAGCATGGTGGTAGTTTTATTTTGAAGAAATAGATGAACTCTCATGCTTCACTTACATTATTTTGAGAGTCTTAATAGCATGGTAATTTGCTTAAAATCCTAATATACTAGGTATTCAAGAATAATAAAATTTTCTTATGAGTGTTTTGAATACTAAGAGAAGCTTGATGCTTGATGATTGTTTTGAGATATAGAGGTAATAATATCAAAGTCGTGCTAGTTGAGTAGTTGTGAAATTCAGGAATACTTGTTTTGAAGTTTGCAATTCCCGTAGCATGCACATATGGTAAACGTTATGTAACAAATTTGAAACATGAGGTGTTATTTGATTGTCTTCCTTATGAGTGGCAGTCGGGGACGAGCGATGGTCTTTTCCTACCAATCTATCCCCCTAGGAGCATGCGCGTAGTGCCGAGGTTTTTGATGACTTGTAGATTTTTGCAATAAGTATGTGAGTTCTTTATGACTAATGTTGAGTCCATGGATTATACGCACTCTCACCCTTCCATCCTTGCTAGCCTCTTCAGTACCGTGCATTGCCCTTTCTCACATTGAGAGTTGGTGCAAACTTCGCCGATGCATCCAAAACCCGTGATATGATACGCTCTTTCACACATAAATCTCCTTATATCTTCCTCAAAATAGCCACCATACCTACCTATTATGGCATTTTGATAGCCATTCCGAGATATATTGCCATGCAACTTTCCACCATTCCGTTTATCATGACACATTCATCATCGTCATATTGCTTAGCATGATCATGTAGTTGACATAGTATTTGTGGCGAAGCCACCGTTCATAATTCTTTCATACATGTCACTCTTGATTCATTGCATATCCCGGTACACCGCCGGAGGCATTCATATAGAGTCATACTTTGTTCTAGTATCGAGTTGTATCATTGAGTTGTAAATAAATAGAAGTGTGATGATCATCATTTTCTTGAGCATTGTCCCAAGTGAGGAATTATAAAGAAAATAGAAAGGCCATAAAAAAGATAAGGCCCAAAAAAAGAGAAAGGCCATAAAAAAGAGAGGCCAAATAAAAAATGAGAGAAAAAGAGAGAAGGGACAATGCTACTATCCTTTTACCACACTTGTGCTTCAAAGTAGCACCATAATCTTCATGATAGAGAGTCTCTTGTTTTGTCACTTTCACATACTAGTGGGAATTTTTCATTATAGAACTTGGCTTGTATATTCCAACAATGGGCCTCCTCAAGTGCCCTAGGTCTTCGTGAGCAAGCAAGTTGGATGCACACCCACTTAGTTTCTTTTGTTGAGCTTTCATACATTTATAGCTCTAGTGCATCCGTTGCATGGCAATCCCTACTCCTTACATTAACATCAATCGATGGGCATCTCCATAGCTCATTGATTAGCCTCGTTGATGTGAGACTTTCTCCTTTTTGTCTTCTTCACATAACCCCCATCATCATATTCTATTCCACCCATAGTGCTATGTCCATGGCTCGCGCTCATACATTGCGTGAAAGTTTATAGGTTTGAGATTACTAAAGTATGAAACAATTGCTTGGCTTGTCATCGGGGTTGTGCATGATGAGAGCATTCTTGTGTGACGAAAATGGAGCATGACCAAACTATATGATTTTGTAGGGATGAACTTTCTTTGGCCATGTTATTTCGAGAGGACATAATTGCTTAGTTAGTATGCTTGAAGTATTATTATTTTTATGTCAATACGAACTTTTATCTTGAATCTTTCGGATCTGAATATTCATGCCACAATTAAGAAGAATTACATTGAAATTATGCCAAGTAGCACTCTGCATCAAAAATTCTGTTTTTATCCTTTACCTACTCGAGGACGAGCAGGAATTAAGCTTGGGGATGTTGATACGTCTCCAACATATCTATAATTTTTTATTGCTCCATGCTATATTATCTACTGTTTTGGATGTTTATGGGCTTTATTATACACTTTTATATCATTTTTGGTACTAACCTATTAACCCAGAGCCCAGTGCCAGTTTCTGTTTTTTACCTTGTTTTAGAATATCGCAGAAAAGGAAAATCAAATGGAGTCCAATTAACCTGAAACTTCGCGGAACTTATTTTTGGAAGGAAAGCAACCTGATGGACTTGGAGTGCACGTCAGGAAAGAAACGAGGGAGCCACGAGGTAGGGGGCACGCCCACCCCCCTAGGGCACGCCCTCCACCCTCGTGGGCCCCTTGTGGCCCCTCTGATGTACTTCTTCCGCCTATATATCTTCATATACCCTAAAACTTCGAGAGAGCACAATAGATCGGGAGTTCCACCGCCAGAAGCCTCCGTAGCCACCGAAAACCAATCTAGACCCGTTCCGGCATCCTGCCGGAGGGGGCAATCCCTCTCCGGTGGCCATCTTCATCATCCCGGTGTTCTCCATGACGAGGAGGGAGTAGTTCTCCCTCGGGGCTGAGGGTATGTACCAGTAGCTATGTGTTTGATCTCTCTCTCTCTCTCGTGTTCTTGAGGTGATACGATCTTGATGTATCGCGAGCTTTGCTATTATATTTGGATCCTATGATGTTTCTTCCCCCCTCTACTCTCTTGTAATGGATTGAGTTTCCCGTTTGAAGTTATCTTATCGGATTGAATCTTTAAAGATTTGAGAACACTTGATGTATGTCTTGCCGTGCGTATCTGTGGTGACAATGGGATACCACGTGATTCACTTGATGTATGTTTTGGTGATCAACTTGCGGGTTCCGCCCATGAACCTATGCATAGGGGTTGGCACACGTTTTTGTCGTGATTATCTGGTAGAACTTTGGGGCACTCTTTGAGGTCCTTTGTGTTGGTTTGAATAGATGAATCTGAGATTGTGTGACGCATATCGTATAATCATACCCACGGATACTTGAGGTGACATTGGAGTTTCTAGGTGACATTAGGGTTTTGGTTGATTTGTGTCTTAAGGTGTTATTCTAGTACGAACTCTAGGGCTGTTTGTGACACTTATAGGAATAGCCCAACGGATTGATTGGAAAGAATAACTTTGAGGTGGTTTCGTACCCTACCATAATCTCTTCGTTTGTTCTCCGCTATTAATGACTTTGGAGTGACTCTTTGTTGCATGTTGAGGGATAGTTATGTGATCCAATTATGTTAGTATTGTTGAGGGAACTTGCACTAGCGAAAGTATGAACCCTAGGCCTTATTTCCACGCATTGCAATACCGTTTACGCTCACTTTTATCATTAGTCACCTTGCTGTTTTTATATTTTCATATTACAAATACCTTTATCTACTATCCATATACCACTTGTATCTCCCTCTCTTCGCCGAACTAGTGCACCTATACAATTTACCATTGTATTGGGTGTGTTGGGGACACAAGAGACTCTTTGTTATTTGGTTGCAGGGTTGCTTGAGAGAGACCATCTTCATCCTACGCCTCCTACGGATTGATAAACCTTAGGTCATCCACTTGAGGGAAATTTGCTACTGTCCTACAAACCTCTACACTTGGAGGCCCAACAACGTCTACAAGAAGAAGGTTGTGTAGTAGACATCATTTGTCCCTTGTTGAATGGGTTGGGCTTCTTCCCAGAGTTTCCATTGCCATTCCCATTCTTTGCTTCTAAACACTCGGTGGCATAGTGTCTAGTCTTCCCACACTTGAAACAAGTAATGTGACTTAGATCCTTCTTGACGGGTGTGGCTCGGTTAGAGCGGTTCTGGTTGCTGCCTGTTCCATTCCCATTTCCATTCATAGGGCCGTGGTGGTTATGCGGAATCCCTCCAGTATGGTTATGGCCTCCATGGTTATGGGTAAATCCTCCCGAGTTCGGGGTGAGACAGGGTTTCTGCTGAGCTCCTGGGTTGTACTTCCCTTTTCTATACTTCCTATTACTGCTCTCAATCTGTTGTTGCTTCCCTTCAATCATAAGAGCATTGTCTACCAACTCCTGGTAGTTGTTGAATGTTGCCACCATCAACTGCATGCTCATCTCATCATTTAGCCCTTCCATAAAATTCTCCTGCTTCGCGACATATCTGGCCACATCATCTGGGGCATAGCGAGATAACTTACTAAACTCCTCCACGTACTGACCTATAGTACGATTCCCCTGGCATAAGTTGTGAAACTCATGCTTCTTCATGCTCAAAGCTCCAGTTGAGACATGGGCTGTGCGGAAAGCTTGCTGAAACTGCTCCCAAGTAACATTGGCTGTGGGAAAAGTAGTTGTGTAATTCTCCCACCATGTGGCTGCGGGTCCATCCAATTGGTGTGCGGCAAAACACACCTTCTCAGCATCTGTGCAACCGGTAGTGGTTAACTCTCTTCCAATCCTGCATAGCCAGTCATCTGCAACTATGGGCTCGGTGCTACTAGAAAACACCGGCGGCTGTAACCTCAGAAAACGAGCTAAGTTGTCAACTGGTGGTGGTGGCGGAGGGCTGTTGTTGTTATTGTTGTTGTTGTTGTTGTTGTTGTTGTTATTGCCTTGGTTCTGAACTAACAACTGCACCAGTGTATTCTGCTGCTGGATCAACTAAGTGAGCTCCGGTGGGAAAGCAAATCTAGGGTCATGTCTCGGAGGCATCTGATGGGTTTAGAGGGGAGAGATTAGAATAGAATGAGGTCTAGTGAGAAAGCACTACCCATATGCACATGAGGCAAACACAATCATATCATATCATTCAATCAATCAAGCAAGGGCATACAATCGATCTAACTATCGTTACAGTGCTCGGACTATTCTATATACATGGGGGAACACTACTCATCATATGGTGGTCTACTAGAAATTTTTATCGATGGAAGGCTCCAGGATGTCCGTTCCATCTTCGTCTTCATAGTCATCATCACTACCATCGGGGTCGGAGTCAGTGTCGTCGATGGTGATGTAGTATTCAGAACGAATCTCCTTGGGTTCGTCGTCTTCTCCTCCTGGCGCAGGGTCTCCCATGAAAACTCCTAGCTTCCTTGTCAGGTCGTCATTCATCTCCACAAGTATCGTCATTTCCTCCTCGTATCCATCGGGTGTAGACTTAAGATCCTCTTCTAGCTCTGTGATTATGGTCATCGCCTTCTTCAAATTTATCATGCTTGCGCACATCTGGTTCTCCTGGCGACGTATGTGATGGTCTAACTCCTGGATGAATGCTGCAATGGACCTGTCCTTCCTACTGCTTATCATCTCCCATTGCTCATCTCGGCGCCCACATATCTGGTAGATAGTGTCCTTAAGCTCCTTGTGATAAACTTCGCCGATGCGTCCTATGGTGATATGGGCTGCCATGCTCTTGCCTAGACTCCAGGTGGGTGCATCAAAGGAAAACTCTATGGGTTCAATGACTGGCGTGAATCTCCTTCCTGGAACTTGAACTCGAATCATCCAACGTTCCTCTTCTGGTAGTGTGGTGGTGTAGGTCCCGGTGAAGCTTGGTATTCCAATGTTCAGGTACCTAGTGACTTCCTTCAAGTGTCGTCCAAACGGGGTGTCTTCATCCGGCTGTGTAAACTTGTTCCTTGTGTCCGCCATCCTAAAGAGTAGAAAATGGAGAGGAGTCAGAAATGAGTAGAGAAGAGTGATTTATGGCTCATCTTAGTAGTCGTGTCCTACATTCAGCATGTGCTCTGATACCATCTTGTAGCGACCCGACCTCAGACGGTCAAGTCTCTGTATTTTAGTGTCATCTCTGGATCGATAATGCTGACACACACAGTACTCAAAGGATTTATAACAGAGTAGCAATCACACACTTATTACATCGGATGTCTCAAAAGAGAGCTTATTACAACAAATATGGCTTAAGGCCATCTAAATAAGATAACAGCGGAAGGCTTGGAAGATAAAGCGAGTCCATCAACTCCAACGGCATAGCTGAGTGCATGACAAATGACCTACGACATCTTACTCGTCGTCTGAAAAGTCTGCAACATGATACGTTGTAGCCCGAAACGGGCCAGCACATGGAATATGTTGGCAATATAACACAAGAGAGCAACAAACAGATAAATGCTATCACTACATGCATATATGGCTGGTGGAGGTTCTATGGTTATATTGTTTTGCAAAAAGCCAATTTTTCCCTACAAAAAAGGAATATATTTTATTTAACTATCATGGTAGTTGAAACATCATTGAGAAGGTTCCTCCAACTCAATCCCAATTAAAAGTAATTATCAACCCAGCAGTTTAATTTAAAGTGGTGAGATCCATAGGATAATTCAAGAACCAGATACTCAAGATGTCCATAACCGGGGACACGGCTAACCATGATTAGTTTATACACTCTGCAGAGGTTTGCGCACTTTTCCCCACAAGACTCAATCTCCTCCGTTGGATTTCTCGCACTACATGGTGTTTGAGAAACGGATGACCGAGACACAGTCTTTCAGAAGCATTAACTCTAACCCTGGGTAGACCGTACCAACCTACATCCCCTACATCTGCTAGTCTACCATTGGAAGAGGTCACACAACATACTCAACTATGCCAGAGCCCATAATGGCTTGTGGCTGCACACGGAAGTTTCTAGCATGAATAATCTTATGATCCCTTTGAGCCTGGGTCGCGGACCGTAGGATGATCACACGGGTACTCCGGGATATCCTAGGACAACACTGGATTCTCCAGGTGCCCACAAGCAATCCACCCAGATGTGTATTAAAGTTGCCACCTTAAGTTGAACCATTAATTACCAACTCACATCTATCATGGATACACTCACACCCAATCCACGTCTATGAGCATAGCATATCAATATAAGCATAGCGTAGAAGTAACTCCCAGGGTTTGATAACAAAAGGGCAATAGGTTCTACCTCATCATCTACTTCCCAAACCCACATGTTAAGAGATCCTACTCATGAAACATGTGAGGGTTGAAACTAAGGCATAAAAAACTGGGTAATAAAGGGGTATGATCAAAGTGTTACTTGTCTTGCTGACGATCCGCAAAACCTAAAGACTCGTAGTAGCACGCTTCGCACTCCGGGTATTCTATCGGAAACAAACAATAGCATACATAAGCACTCAAGCAATGATGCACGGGTAAAACTCAAATAAGAAGATCTAACCAGAAAGTTCAACTGAAAAACTCCGGTTTGCAAAAAGAATGGAATTAAACGGAGCAAAGAAACTCAAACTACGAAAGAAATAAGTTCCGAATACTAATCTGGACTAAAGTCAAATTTGACAGTACCAAAATCTTGTTCAAGTTGGTTAAATGGAAAGAGGGCTTCTAGACGAAGATCTAGACGCTTGTTTCACCTGATTCGGATAAACGAGCGAAAAGATATACTAGAACGAAGATTAGGGCAGAAATCGCGATCGAAAATAATCGCGGAAAAACTCTAGAAAAAGAAAACTGACGAATAGGCTAACGAACGAACGTTCACTATTTGCGGCTAACGGATGAACGGTGTTCCTTAAAACTAACGCACGGACGAATGTCCGCTATTTAACTAAACCTAAGAAAAATAAAAAAAAACCGATCTAGGGTTTCGAAAAAACCAAACGGTTTTCTCGCGTAAACCGGCGGCGGCTACCTCGGCAGCGGGGCGGCGACGGCGGGGCGGCGAGGCGGCAACGGACAGCGGTGGCGGCAAGGTGACGACGGCGCGGCAAGGCGGCGGCACGCTAGGGTTTCAGGGCAGGCGCGAGCTGGGCCTCGAGGCGCTGCGGCTTCGGCTTATAAGGGCCGGCCGGGTGCAGTGTCCTAGCCGGACACGGCCCGGTTAGGTCGGTTACCTTTTTTTAATAAATACCGACGTGGAAAAACAAATAAAAGAAATACTAAACGGACTCGAAAAATCCTGAAATAAATTTTCACAGTCCTCTAATAATATTGTGGACAAAGTGAACATTTATTTAGACCTCTAATGCAATTTTGAAAAACGCATTTTTTTCCTAATCCAAATAAAATAGCAATAAAACCCAAATAAAATTCTTATTTGATTTTAATATTTTTCCTCCAATATTCCCTTTATTTTCGAGAAGTCATATTATCTCCTCTCATATATTTTAATATGGAATATTTTCGGAGAGAAAAATTAATTAAAACCAAATAATCCTCTTTTCAAAATTTGAGAAAACTCAAATATGAAAATAACGAAATTCCCAACTCTCTTCGTGGGTCCTCGAGTTGCTTAGAATTTTGAGGATCGCGAAACGAAATGCGATAAAATATGATATGCATGAATGACCTATGTATAACATTCCAAATTAAAAATTTGGGATGTTACACTCGACCCTTTACTGGATCAAGAGTTCGAGGGACGTCATCGAGCTGAACGTGTGCTGAACTCGGAGGTGTCGTACGTTCGGTATTAGATCGGTTGGATCATGAAGACGTTCGACTACATAAACCGCGTTAACCTAGCGCTTCCGCTTTCGGTCTACGAGGGTATGTGGACACACTCTCCCCCTCTCGTTGTTGTGCATCTTCTAGATAGATCTTTCGTGATCGTAGAAATTTTTTGAAATTGCATACTGCGTTCCCCTTCAGACATGAGGAAGAAGAAGGACACAGTGGACACGGTGGGTTTTTCCGGCGCAACAATGCCAATTTCACGAGCACACACTCGACGCCACACAGTTTACAACGAACCCCTCGAGGGTTTTATACTCGGGGCAGGCGCTGGACACGATCCCCACGCCTGTACCTGCCCGAGCACTTGGTCCGGCCCACTCTGGCCGTGCCCACCACGCGCACGATGCGCCCGGGTCGCGGCGAGCCATGCATGCACACACATGCGCCCCTACCCTACTCTATGCACGCACACACGAACGCCCGCCACGCATCCGACACGTCTCGCGTGCGCTCACACGCACACCCGACGCGGTCGCCGTGGCTTATTGCCGACAATCTATAATACAAAATATATATTATGAAACTACAGTTCATGATGACTCTACTAATATTGATTTGATATGATGAATGTTTATACTTTTTTCTATAAATTTGATTAAATTAGAGATACTATGCTTTCCACATAAAATTGTTATGCAGACTAAAAAAGACCGAACGGAAAAAACCCGGCGTAAGGAGTCAACCAAACAAGTGAACAATTTCATATTTTGTCCACGTATCCAGAATATATACTAGTCAACAACAACATGCACGACGCCCCATTTAATTTTGCGTTAGCTTTTCTTCTTTTCTTTGCAAAGTAGTAGATGTAGAGGACGACGTCCATGCATGCACGCACCTTCCATCTTGGGAAATGAGAACCTGTGTTGACACCTTGTAAATTAAGATTTTATGCTCGAATATCTGCTCCGTATGGATGGGTGAATATAATAATTTGCAGAATTCGATCAAATAGGGCTTCAGTTGCTTTCCATCGAATCAGTGAACTTAACCCTAATTATAGATGCCGGATGAACATACATATATACTGTTGCAACTTCCTCCATGTGGTCAGTCTCTCCTTTGACAGCTTTCCGCTCCATGCTTATTTCCACACATGATTAGTCATCACCTCCCCGCAAAAAAAAAAAAAAAGGGTTAGTCATCACCTGCATGTTTGATGTGTAGAAATGTGAGGATGCAGGCTCTACTGGGTACAGGGAGATATATATCTTCATAAGTATGTATGCACGATGATTGCATCTGCATGAACAGCTAATCATGCAGCAACCCAACTTTCTTATAGGAAAAACAAGGAGTTTTTCATTTTGTCCTCAGCAATGCATACGTCTACAGAGAGCCAAATTCAGCCTTGCATAAGCAGCAAGAGCCACTCAGGCTAGCCAAGGCGACTGCCCATGAGAACCCACGCCAAGGCTAATGAAGCATTGAACATGGATGAAGACATAGGCAAGTCATCCTTGGCTATCAGAGGTAAGACCCTTGCAGCCATGTAAGGCTTGCTCTCTTCTTGTTGTTGTTTCCTGTTGCCGCTGCTTTTATCATTATGGTGCACAGCTATTTATAGGCAGTTGAATGGGCTCATCCTTCGCATCCTACTACTAGCCTTTCAGCATTGTCTTTAATTCAGAGAACAAATTCCAGATAAAGTCAACCTGTATAGATATGGACAACTAGCTTTACAGAATCAATTTCTCATTTTCAGTGGAACAATCAAGATATCCTATTTATTTGCCGGCCGGTTCCGTTCATATTGTGAAACCATTGTGTCTTGTTGGTGTCTTGGTATTGGTACAAGCAGCATATCATATACAAACTCAAACTAGGCATGCAAGCAGGACCGAGGCAACTGAACAATTTCCAAAACTAATCACGACCACCATTGATCACTTCTACAATGAAATGGGTAACACAAACCGGAGCAGGCTGCCAAAAAAACAGTGCCTCCTTGTCGGAAAACAAGCAGTGTATGTTCAGGTGCTCAACACTACAGGAAATTGGTGGGTCACGGCAGCAAAAGCAGGATGCAAGCAGGCAGATCAAACACGATTATTTTTAGAAACCGTCGGTACATCTGAATATAATAAATTTTCCAAAATCAAAATTTGAGATTTGAAAAATAATGAAAAAAAATCAACACATATGGTATTGGCTGGAAACATACTCCGGTGAAATCACAAAATGGGATATCGTAGATACATTAGATTTGGCAATGATGGCCAATGGAATATTTCTAGCTTATCTTGGCAAAAGAGAAGTTGGCATGCAAACGCTGACCATGAGAAAGTAAGATCAATGGATACCGATGCATGGGTTGTGTGTTTTTGTTTCTTTTTCGTTTTGGGAATATATGCAATGCATTTGATTGGATAACACTGATGATCTGCTATGAGAATCGATCCCCTCCCTAGGCCCCCACAACGCCTCTCAAGTGCTGACCTCGCTTCCACCGCCAACGACACCCCTCTTACCGTCCCCTTCTCCTCGCCGCGTCGCAAAGCATAACCCTAGCATGGGCTGAACCAGCTCGCACCACCATCCGATGCAGGTCCTCCTACCACTGGTGGGGTTGTAACCTGTGACGCGGGACCATGACAAAGGGGGCTATGGCCGGTGTGTGCCAAATTGTAGGTTGGCAGTCGCCGCGTTGGGTTCATCCCCATCCAGATCTGGCTGGGACTTGCTAGGGGACCTTCGCCCAGATCTTCCCACGACCGCGTGGCTATGGTCAAGTTGGGGTGGGTAAGGACCACCTTCCTGCCCTTTCCTCAGGCGCAAGGCGGCCTGAAGTCTAGCGATGGTGTGGGGGATCGGATACATAGATCAGCGGCACTAGAAGGTGTGATGCACGGTTGGCTCACTGGCGACTAGGGGTGGACTAACGAGCAGCTCGGCTCGTTAAGCTCGTGCTCGTTAAGGCTCGGCTTGTTAAGCTCGTTAAGATTAACGAGCAGAAAACCCTGCTCGGCTCGGCTCGTTTGAAACTCGTTAAGCTCGTGAGCGCTCATGAGCGCTCGTTAACAGATTATAATGTTTTACGATATACAGGATGAATGTGTAGGTGTGGTTTTCAAGACGAAATATGATGACTATAAAAAGAAATGCAGTAGTTTGTTGTCTCATAGGTCGATTAGATTGAATAGATGGGCTGAGGTGCTATAAAAGTTTGTCACATAAAATGAAAATATGTGTTGTGTTGTTACTAACGAGCTTAACGAGCTACTCGTGAAACTCGTTAGCTCGCTCGTTAAGCTCATTAAGCTTAACGAGCTAAAATCAATGATTGGCTCTGTTCATTAAGAAGCGAGCTACGAGCTTAACGAGCCGAACTATCGAGCGCTCATTAAGCTCGCGAGTTACGAGCTTTTGGTCCAGCCCTACTGCCGACCCTTGCGGCAGCAGTGTTGGCACTGCCCCTTGGCCATGTTGATGGTGAGGGGAGTCGTGGCGAGTGGTCCTAGTGAGGATGTTGCTGATGGTGGCAACCGAAACCTAATCTACCTCGAGGTACAGATTTATCATGGTGGACTTTGATACGTCTCCAACGTATCTATAATTTTTTATTATTCCATGTTGTCATATTATTATTCTTGGATGTTTTATAATTATTTTATAGTCATTTTATATCATTTTTTGGTACTAACCTATTGACATAGTGCCAAGTGCCAGTTGCTATTGTTTGCATGTTTTTTACATCGCAGGTAATCAATATCAAACGGAGTCCAAACGCAGCGAAACTTTTTGTGGATTTTTTTTACCAGAAGACATCCAATGGACCGAAGAAGCGCCCGGGGGGTGCTCAGAGGGGAGCACAACCCACCAGGGCGTGCCTAGAGGCCCAAACGCGACCTGGTGGGTTGTGCCCACCTCAGGTGCTCCCCGGACCGCCTCTTTACTCTATAAATACCCCAATATTCCAGAAACATTAGAGGAGTCGACGAAAATCAATTGCAGCCGCCGCAAGTTCCAGAAACACCAGATCCAATGTAGACACCATCACGGAGGGGTTCATCATGTCCATTGGTGCCTATCCGATGATGCGTGAGTAGTCTTTTATAGACCTAAGGGTCCGTAGTTAGTAGCTAGATGGCTTCCTCTCTCTCGTTTGATTCTCAATACAATGTTCTCTTGGAGATCCATATGATGTAATTCTTTCGCGGTGTGTTTGTTGGGATCCGATGGATTTCTCTCTCTCGTTTGAATCTCAATACAATGTTCTCTTGGAGATCCATATGATGTAATTCTTTTGTGATGTGTTTGTTGGGATCCGATGAACTTTGAGTTTATGATCAGATCTATCTCTTTTTATCCATAAAAGTTATTTGAGTCTTCTTTGATCTCTTATATGCATGATTGCTTATAGCCTCGTATTTCTTCTCCGATATTTGGGTTTTGTTTGGACAACTTGATCTATTTATCTTGCAATGGGAAGAGGTGCTTTGTGATGTGTTCGATCTTACGGTGCTTGATCCCAGTGACAGAAGGGAAACCGACACGTATGTATCGTTGCCATTAAGGATAACAAGATGGGGTCCATTTCTACATAAATAGATCTTGTCTACATCATGTCATCACTCTTATTGCATTACTCCGTTTCTCAATGAACTTAATACACTAGATGCATGCTGGATAGCAGTCAATGTGTGGAGTAATAGTAGTAGATGCAGGCAGGAGTCGGTCTACTAATCTTGGACGTGATGCCTATATAATGATCATTGCCTGGATATCGTCATGATTATTTGAAATTCTGTCAATTGCCTAACAGTAATTTGTTCACCCACCGTTTGCTATTTTTCTCAAGAGAAGCCACTAGTGAAACCTACGGCCCCCGGGTCTCTTCTTTAATATATTTGCCTTTGCGATCTATTTTCCTTTGCTTTTATTTTCATATCTATTAAACCAAAAATACAAAAATACCTTGCTGCAATTTATTTCATTCGAGATCTATTTATCCCATCTATCATATTTTTATCACGTCCATTTGCCAATTTATGGCGCCGTTACCTGAAAGGGATTGGCAACCCCTTTTACATGTGGGGTTGCGAGTATTTGTTATTTATGTGCAGGTGTTGTTTACGTAGTGTTGCTTGGTTCTCTTACTGGTTCTATGATCTTGGTCTCATCACCGAGGGAAATACCTTCCGTCGATGTGCTGCATCATCCCTTCCTCTTTGGGGAAATACCGACATAGTCTAGCAGACATCAAAAGTAATTTCTGGCACCGTTGCCGGGGAGACATCATCAACATCTACCAGGTTCCTAATCACAAATCTCATCTCCTCACAATTTATATTATTTGCCATTTGCCTCCCGTTTTCCTCTCCCCCACTTCACAAAATTTGTCATTTTATTCGCCCTCTTTTTCGTTCGCCATTTTCTTGCCCAGATCTTTTTTTAGTGCAATCTTGTTGCATAGTCACAATGACTCAAGAGAACACCAAGTTGTGTGTTTTCTCTAATACCAACAACAATGATTTTACTGGCACTCCGATTGCTCCTTCCGCCACTAGTGCAGAGTCTTGTGATATTAATACTGCTTTGCTGAATCTTGTTGTGAAAGATCAATTTTCCGGTACTCCTAATGAGGATGTCGCGTCCCATCCTAACACATTCGTGGAATTATGCGATATGCAAAAGAAAAAAGATGTGGACAATGATGTTGTGAAGTTGAAATTATTTCCATTTTCTTTGCGAGATCATGCAAAAATTTGGTTTTCTTCATTGCCTCGTCATAGTATCGGTTCCTGGAATAATTGCAAAGATGCTTTCATTACTAAGTATTTTCCGCCCGCGAAAATTATTTCCCTTAGAACCCAAATCATGAATTTCAAGCAACTTGAACATGATCACGTTGCACAATCTCGGGAAATGATGAAAATGATGCTAAGGAATTGCCCAACTCATGGGTTAAATCTTTGGATGAGCATACAAATTTTTATGCGGGGTTGAATTTTGTTTCTCGTAATCTTTTAGATTCTGCAGCGGGTGGTACTTTTATGGAAATTACTTTGGGTGAAGCCACCAAATTGCTTCATAATATTATGGCAAATTATTCACAATGGCATACCGAAAGAGCCCCTACTAGTAAAAAAGTTAATTCGTTGAAGAAATTTCTTCTTTCAGTGAAAAAGTTGATGCTCTTATGAAATTGGTTGCTAGTAAAAGTGCTCCTATTTATTTTAATGATCTGCCATTGTCTACTTTGATTGAGAAAAATAGTGATGTCGTATATGTGAATTTTATCTCGCGAAACAATTTCAATAATAATGCTTATAGAGGTAATTTTAATCCTAGGCCTTTTCCTAGTAATTCCTCTAATAATTATGGTAATTCATATGGAAATCCTTCATATAATAATAATAGGAACACCTCTGATCTTGGGAATAATATTAAAGAATTTATCAACACTCAAAAGGTTTTCAATACTACAATGGAAGAAAAGTTGAATAAGATTGATGATTTGTCTAGAAGTGTTGATAGAATTTCTCATGACATAGAAAATCTGAAGATGAAAATTTGTGTGCCCAAGGTTGAGGAATCAATTAAAGCTCTTTATGTTTCTATGGATGAAAGTAAGAAAAGAACCGCTATGCTTAGAGCTAGAAGAGAATTTTTAGAAAAAGCATTTTCTAGTGATTGATTTTATAAAAGTGATGAAGATCTTAAAATGATTGGTGTTTATTCTATTGATTCCTTGTTTAGTAAAATTAAGAGTGATGAAAAAGGGACTGGAGCAGAGTCAACTTTAGCTAGAAGGCGTTCCGATAATTCGGAGGGTGAAAATCTTATTAAGAAAATTGATAAAAGTGGGTTTAAAGAGGTCAAAATTTTAACTAGTGATGTGCCCACTCTTTTGGATTACAAAGACATTAATTATGATAGTTGCTCTTTGATTGATTGTATTTCTTTGTTGCAATACATGATGAATTCACCCCATGCTTATGAACAAAATAAAGCTTTTACTAAACATATTATTGATTCTTTGATGAAAGCTTTGGAAGAAAAGTTGGAATTGGAAGTTTCAATTCCTAGAAAATTGCATGATTAGTGGGAACCTACTATCAAAGTCAAGATTAAAAATTATGAGTGTTTTACTTTATGTGACTTGGGTGCTAGTGTTTCTACAATTCCGAAATCTTTGTCTGATGTGCTTGGTCTTACCTATATTGAAGAGTGTTCTTTAAATTTGCACTTGGCGGATTCTACTACTAAAAAGCCTATGGGAAGAATTAATGATGTTCTTATTCTTGCAAATAGGAATTATGTGCCCATATATTTTATTGTTCTCGATATTGATTGCAAACCGTCTTGTCCAATTATTCTTGGTAAACCATTTTTACGCACTATCAGTGCCGTGATTGATATCAATGAAGGCAATATTAAGTTTCAATTTACACTAAGGAAGGGTATGGAACACTTCCCTAGAACAAGAACTAGGCTACCATATGAATCAATCATGAGGGCATCTTATGGATCTAGAAACAAGGACGACAAAACTTAGATCTTCGCTTTGTGCCTAGCTAGGGCGTGAAACAATAGCGCTTGTTGGGAGGCAACCCAACGAATAAAATTTATTTTTTCTTTTTGCTTCCTATTATTGAGTGTTAGCACAATTATGATAATGTTATGATTGTGTTTTTTGTATTTTAATTAATGTCTGTGCCAAGTAAAGCCTTTAGGATCTTCTTGGGTGATAGTTGACTTGATCTTGCTGAAAAACAGAAACTTTCACGCTCACTAAAATAATTTTTATTTTTAGAAGAAGCGTGGTAAAATACCAATTCGTTTTGCAGAAGGTTAATATAAAAATTTCTCAGGAGTTCCTAATTGTTCAGAATTTTTGGAGTTACAGAAGTATTCGAAATACCTAGATTGGTACAGACTGTTCAGTTTTTGACAGATTCTGTTTTCTTTACTTTGTGTGCTTGTTTTGATGATTCTATCGTTTTATTTGAAGAGTTTTTGCCATAGGAAAGTTGGAAGACAGTAGATATAATGTAAGAGTAAAATATGAATTTGTTTACAATAGCACTTATAGTAGTTATTTGTTTTCTTATACTAAGGGATCTCATGAAGGTTTTGTTGAGTTTTGTGTGAGTGAAGTTTTCAAGTTTTTGGGTGATGTTACGTGATACGTCTCTAACGTATTTATAATTTTTGATTGTTCCATGTTATTATATTATTTGTTTTGGATGTTTTATATGCATTAATATATTATTTTATATTATTTTTGGGACTAACCTATTGACCTAGGGCCCAGTGCAAGTTTATGTTTTTTCCTTGTTTTAGAGTTTCGCGGAAAAGGAATACCAAACGGAGTCCAAATGGAATAAAACGTTCGCGATGATTTTTCTTGACCAGAAGTGTAACACCCACGATGCGGCTATATCTCCCATGTGTTGGAGCACGACTTAGAGGCACAATCGCATTGTAGGCATGTCGCAAGAGGGGTAATCTTTACACATCCCATGTACTGAATAAGATAGAGATAAAGAGTTGGCTTACAACCGTCACTTCACACAATACATAAATATAGCATTACATCATCCAGAATACAATCAAGGTCCGACTACGGAACCAAAATAAAGACAACCCCAAATGCATAAGATCCCCGATCGCCCCAACTGGGCTCCACTACTGATCGTCTGGAAAGGAAACATAGTAACGTCCTGAATCCTCGTCGAACTCCCACTTGAGTTCGGTCGCATCCCTTGGAATAGAATCATCGGTACCTGCATCTGGTTTTGGAAGTAATCTGTGAGTCACGGGGACTCAGCAATCTCACACCCTCGCGATCAAGACTATTTAAGCTCATGGGTAGGAAAAGGTAGTGAGGTGGAGCTGCAACAAGCACTAGCATATATGGTGGCTATCTTACGCAAATGAGAGCGAGAAGAGAAGCAAGGCACGGTCGAGAAGCTACAAAGATCAAGAAGTGATCCTGAAAACTACTTACGTTCAAGCATAACACGAGACCGTGTTCTCTTCCCGGACTCCGCCGAAAAGAGACCATCACGGCTACACATGCTGTTGATTCATTTTAATTAAGTTAAGTGTCGGGTTTTCTACAACCGGATATTAACAAATTCCCATCTGCCCATAACCGTGGGCACAACTTTCGAAAGTTCAAACCCCTGCAGGGGTGTCCCAAGTTAGCCCATCACAAGCTCTCACGGTCAATGAAGGATATTCCTTCTCCCAGGACGACCCGATCAGACTCGGAATCCCGGTTACAAGACATTTCGACAATGGTAAAACAAGACCCAAGGGAAAAAGGCTAGGTGGCAAATGGTAAAACCAAGGTTGGGCCTTGCTGGGGGAGTTTTATTCAAGGCGAACTGTCAAGGGGTTCCCATTATAACCCAACCGCGTAAGGAACGCAAAATCAAGGAACATAACACCGGTATAACGGAAACTAGGGCGGCAAGAGTGGAACAAAACACCAAGCATAAGGCCGAGCCTTCCACCATTTACCAAGTATATAGATGCATTAAAGTAAACAAGATATAATAATGATATCCCAACAATAAACATGTTCCAACAAGGAACAAACTCCAATCTTCACCTGCAACTAGCAATGCTATAAGAGGGGCTTAGCAAAGAGGTAACATAGCCAAACAACGGTTTGCTAGGACAAGGTGGGTTAGAGGTTTGACATGGCAATCTAGGGGACATGATAAAGCAAGTGGTAGGTATCGCGGCATATGCATAGCAATAGAGCGAGCAACTAGCAAGCAAAGATAGAAGTGATTTCGAGGGTATGGTCATCTTGCCTGCAAAGTTCTCCGAGTTGGCGTAAGCTTGATCCTCATAAGCGTCATCCGTGGTTATAGTTGACGTAAGCTTGATCCTCGTAAGCATCATCCGCGGTTATACTTGTAACGCCCCGGACACACCCGCCGGTGGTCGTTACTCCTGGCGGGATCTAGACTGGCCCCATAGATCAATACTAGTCTTTTCTGTGCACTTGTCCTCACTCGTGCGCACCCGGGAGCAACTTCCCGGTCGGTCACCCATCCTGACACTACTCCAAGCTGAGCACGCTTAACTTTGGAGTTCTGTCCAAATGGGCTCCCGGAAAAGAAGGAATTCCTTATTGATATGAGTAGTCTATCACCCCTAATAAGCCAGGCCATCACATACACCCCCACTCAAAGGAACCGACATCCTCGTCGGGCCACAGGAACGTTCCCTCTTGGCACAACCATCTGTGCATCCAGTCTGGTACATGTGCCATGCCGTGTGCCATGACGGGTCACAAACGTCATGAACAACATGACCGTGCACCTGTCCGCAAACATCCGTGTAACCACGAGGGTCGGCTCTGATACCAACTTGTAACGCCCCGGACACACCTGCCGATGGTCGTTACTCCTGGAGGGATCTAGACTGGCCCCACAGATCAATACTAGTCTTTTCTGTGCACTTTGTCCTCACTCGTGCGCACCCAGGAGCAACTTCCCGGTCGGTCACCCTTCCTAACACTAATCCAAGCTGAGCACGCTTAACTTTGGAGTTCTGTCCAAATGGGCTCCCGGAAAAGAAGGAATTCCTTATTGATATAACTAGTCTATCACCCCTAATAAGCCAGGCCATCACAAGAAGACACCCAGGAGACTTGGAGTGCAAGTCAGAAGAGCCACGTGGCGGCCACAAGGGTGGAGGGCGCGCCCCCAACCTTGTGGGCCCCTCGGTGACCTCCTGACCTAGATATTCCTCCTATATATACTCATATACCCCAAAAACTTCCAGGGGAGGCACAAAACCACTTTTCCACCGCCACAACCTTTTGTACCCGCGAGATCCCATCTAGGGGCCTTTTCCGACATCTTGCCGGAGGGGGATTAAAATCATGGAGGGCTTCTACATCAACACCATTGCCTCTCCGATGAAGCGTGAGTAGTTTACCACAGGCCTACGGGTCCATAGCTAGTAGCTAGATGGCTTCTTCTCTCTCTCTCTCTCTCTCCCTGATTCTCAATACAAAGCTCTCCTCGATGTTCTTGGAGATCTATTCGATGTAATACTCTTTTGCAGTGTGTTTGTCGAGATCCGATGAATTATGGGTTTATGATCAGCTTATCTATGAATATTATTTGAATCTTCTCTGAATTCTTATATGCATGATTTGATATCTTTGCAAGTCTCTTCGAACTATCAATTTGGTTTGGCCAACTAGATTGGTTTTTCTTGCAATGGGAGAAGTGCTTAGCTTTGGATTCAATCTTACGGTGCTCGATCCTAGTGACAGAAGGGGAACCGACACTTATTGTATTGTTGTCGTCGAGGATAACAAGATGGGGTTTTCATCATATTGCTTGAGTTAATCCCACTACATCATGTCATCTTACTTAATACGTTACTCTGTTCTTATGAACTTAATACTCTAGATGCAGGCAGGAGTCGGTCGATGTGTGGAGTAATAGTATTAGATGCGGAATTATTTCGGTCTACTTGACACAGACGTGATGCCTATGTTCATGATCATTGCCTTAGATATCGTCATAACTTTACACTTTTCTATCAATTGCTCGGCAGTAATTTGTTCACCCATCGTAATAATTCCTTTCTTGAGAGAAGCCTCTAATGAAACCATTGTCCCCGGGTCTATTTTCCATCATATAAGTTTCCGATCTACACTTTTAGTTTCTGATTTACTTTCTTTGCAATCTCTTACTTTTCGTTCCATAAACCCAAAAATACCAAAAACATTAGTTTGTCGTTTATCTATCTCTATCATATCTCACGTCGCAAATAACTGTGAAGGGATTGACAACCCCTTTGTCGCGTTGGGTGCAAGTTGGTGTTTGTTTGTGCAGGTATTCGGTGGCTTGCGCGTTGTCTCCTACTGGATTGATACCTTGGTTCTCAAAACCGAAGGAAATACTTACTCTACTTTGCTGCATCACCCTTTCCTCTTCAAGGGAAAAACCAACGCAAGCTCAAGAGGTAGCAGGAAGTATTTCTGGCGCCGTTGTCGGGGAGATCTACGCTAAGCCAAGACATACCAATTACCCATCATAAACCCTAATCCCTCACATTGCATTATTCGCCATTCACCTCTCGTTTTCCTCTCCCCCACTTCTAAAATGACTTTCGAAAAGATTCGCCTCTTCTTCGCCCCTCTTTCGTTCATCTCTTTCGCTCACTTTTTGTGTGCTCGTGTGTTGGATTGCTTGCTTTGTCACGATGGCTCAAGATAATACCAATTTGTGTGACTTATCCAATACCAACTAGAATGATTTTATTAGTACTCCGATTGCTCCCGATGCTAATGCAGAATCTTGTGAAATTAATACCGCTTTGCTGAATATTTTTATGAAAGATCAATCTTCAGGCTCCCAATGAAGATGTCACATCCCATCTTAATAATTTCGTTGATTAGTGTGATATGCAAAAGAAAAAAGATGTGGATAATGATATTGTTAAATTGAAGCTATTTCCGTTCTCACTTTGAGATCGTGCTAAAACTTGGTTTTCATCTTTTCCTAAAAATAGTATTGATTCATGGAACAAGTGTAAAGATGCTTTTATTTCCAAGTATTTTCCTCCTGCTAAGATCATCTCCCTTAGGAACGATATTATGAATTTTAGCAACTTGATCATGAACATGTTGCACAATCTTGGGAGAGGATGAAATTGATGATTAGAAATTGCCCTACTCATGGTTTGAATTTGTGGATGATTGTACATTTTTTTATGCCGGATTGAATTTTGCTTCTAGAAATCTTTTAGATTCAGCCACGGGAGGCACTTTTATGGAAATTACCTTAGGAGAAGATACTAAACTCCTAGATAAAATTATGCTTAATTATTCTCAATGGCATACCGAAAGATCTTCCACTAGTAAAAAAGTGCATGCAATTGAAGAGATTAATGTTTTGAGTGGAAAATGGATGAACTTATGAAATTGTTTGCTAATAAGAGTGCTCCTATTGATCTTAATTATATGTCTTTGTATACTTTGATTGAAAACAATAATGAATCTATGGATGTGAATTTTATTGGTAGGAACAATTTTGGTAATAACGCGTATAGAGGTAATTTTCCTAGGCCGTTTCCTAGTAATTCCTCTAATAATTATAGTAATTCCTACAACAAATCTTATGGAAATTATAATAAGATGCCCTCTGATTTTGAGAATAGTGTTAAAGAATTTATAAGTTCGCAAAAGAATTTCAATGCTTTGATTGAAGACAAATTGCTTAAGATTGATTATTTGGCTAGGAACATGGATATAATTTCTCTTGATGTTGATTCTTTGAAAGTTAGATCTGTTCCACCTAAGCATGATATCAATGAGTCTCTCAAAGCCATGAGAATTTACATTGATGAGTGCAAAGAAAGAACCACTAGGATGTGTGCTAACTAAGATTGGTTTATAAAAGTGTGTTCTTCTAGTTTCCGTGAAATAATGATGAAGATCTTAAAGTGATTGATGTGACTCCTATTGAATCTTTGTTTTCCAATGTTAATCTTGATAAAGATGAGACCGGACATGAGTCAACTTTAGTTAGAAAGCGACCCAATGATTCGGAGTTTTAGATCTTGATGCAAAAATTGATAAAAGTAGGATTGGAGAGGTCAAAACTTTAAGTAGCAATGAACCCACTCTTTTGGATTTCAAGGAATTTAATTATCATAACTGTTCTTTAATAGATTGTATTTCCTTCTTCCAATCCATGTTGAATTCTCCTCATGCTTATAATCAAAACAAAGCTTTTACTAAACATATCATTGATGCTATGATGCAATCTGTTGAAGAAAAGCTTGAATTGGAAGTTTCTATCCCTAGAAAACTTTATGATGAGTGGGAACCTACTATTAAAATTAAAATTAAAGATTATGAATGATATGCTTTGTGTGATTTGGGTGCTAGTGTTTCCACGATCCCGAAAACTTTATGTGATGTGTTAGGTTTCCGTGAATTTGATGATTGTTCCTTAAATTTGCATCCTGCGGATTCCACTTTTAAGAAACCTATGGGAAGAATTAATGATGTTCTTATTCTTGCTAATAGGAATTATGTGCCCATAGATTTCATTGTTCTTGATATAGATTGCGATCCTACATGTCCTATTATTCTTGGTAGACCTTTCCTTAGAACTATTGGTGCAATTGTTGATATGAAAGAAGGAAACATTAGATTTCCATTTCCATTAGGGAAAGTGATAACCCACAAGTATAGGGGATCGCAACAGTTTTCCAAAGAATATTTGAAGGTATTAGCAGCTGAGTTGTCAATTCAACCACACCTGGAGATTAATTGTCTGTAATAATGTGCTCAGTAGCATAGTAATATGATAGTTTTTATAGTAATAACAATAGCAATAGCAACGGTAACACTGATAGCAGTAATTTTGTAGCAAGTGCAACAGTAACGATAGTAGTGGTAACTTAGCAAGAACAATATAAGAGAAATTCATAGGCATTGGATCGATGACTTGTTGGATGATATTCATCATGAGACAGTTATAACCTAGGGCGATACGGCACTAGCTCCAGTTCATCCATATAATGTAGGCATGTATTCCGTAAATAGTCATACATGCTTATGGAAAGAACTTGCATGACATCTTTTGTCCTACCCTCCCGTGGCAGCGGGGTCCTATTGGAAACCAAGGGATATTAAGGACTCCTTTTAATAGAGAACGGGAACAAAGCATTAACACATGGTGAATACATGAACTCCTCAAACTACGGTCATCATCGGGAGTGATCCCGACTATTGTCACTCCGGGGTTGCCGGATCATAACACGTACTAGGTGACTATAACTTGCAAGATCAGATCTAGAACATGGATATAATGGTGATAACATAAACAATTCAGATCTGAAATCATGGCACACGGGCCCAAAGTGACAAGCATTAAGCATGGCAAAGTCATAGCAACATCAATCTTAGAACATAGTGGATACCAGGGATCAAGCCCTAACAAAACTAACTCAATTACATGATGAATCTCATCCAACTCCTCACCGACCAGCGAGCCAACGAAGGAATTACTCACTCCCGGTGGGGAGCATCATGGAATTAGAGAAGGTGAAGGGTTGGTGATGACGAAGAACGAAGATCCCCCTCTTCGGAGCCACAAACGGACTCGAGATATGGCCTCCCGATGAAGAACAGGAGGTGACGGCGGCTCCGTCTCGTGGATCGCGATAATTCTTTGTAACACCCCGGATGTAACTTTCCCAATTTGTACTCCAACTCTTGCCGTTTTCGGCGTTAAGTTATTTTATTTTTCTCGGGTTCGGGTCTTTGTCTCCGTGTGTTGTTATCGTTGTCATGCATCTCATATCATATCATCATGTGCATTGCATTTGCATACGTGTTCATCTCATGCATTCGAGCATTTTCCTCGTTGTCCGTTTTGCATTCCGGCGCTTCGTTCTCCTCCAGTGGTCATTTCTACCTTTCTTTCGTGTGTGGGGATTAAACATTTCCGGATTGGACCGAGACTTGCCAAGCAGCCTTGGTTTACTACCGGTAGACCGCCTGTCAAGTTTCATATCATTTGGACTTCGTTTGATACTCCAACGGTTAACCGAGGGACCGAAAAGGCCTCGTGTGTGTTGTATCCCAACACCCCTCCAATTTGGCCCAAAACCCACCTAACTCTGCTCCATCATCTAGAGCGTTCGATCACGATCGCGTGGCCGAAAACTGCACCTCATTTGGACTCTTCTAGCTCCCTCTATGCCTATAAATAGGTCCCCCTCGAAATATCCCGGATCCCCTCTCCCCGAAACCCTAAATTTCTCCTCCGCAGCCGCCGGACACGTCCGGACGGACCGGACGCATCCGCGCCGCCACCACCGCCCAGTCACGTGCTGCCACGTCACCGCCCCGCCGCCACTCCCACCGCGGCCCGCGGGAGCCCAGAGCGGGCCCTCCCCGGCCCGGTCGCAGCCGCCGCCCGCCTCCATCGCCGCGCCGCCCGCCTCCTCCTCGCCGGAGCCGGCCACCGCCGCCCCGCTCCGACTCCGGCGGCCGAGCTCGCCGCTCCCGCGCCGCCACCCTACCTCGCGCCGGCCGCCGCGCGCTGCCGCCCGCACGGCCACCGCCTCCGCCGCCCTGCCCGGCCTCCTCCGGCCCGGCCCCCGTCTTCCCGAGCCGCCGGCGTGCGCGCTCCGGTGAGATCCGCCGCCGCGTGACCCCGTGCTACAGTGGATAGCCGGGTGAATAGTAAACCCTAGATCCGTGGGTGTTTTTTTCCTAAGTCCCAAAATTCCAGATCCAAGTTGCCATGTTCGTAGCTCCGTAACTTTGCATCCGTAGCTCCGATTCATGCATATAGCATATCAAAATGTTCATCTCAGAGAGTACATCATTTCATTCCATTGCATCATTTTCATTTGAGCTCATCTTGATGCCCTAAATGCTATTAGAAGAGGGCTACTTGAGATTATTGTCAGATCTGCTACTCCGTTTATCTTTTTGTCATTTTTGCCATGATTATTGTGTGCATGCTATGCCCTGATGCTCTACATGTGTTTTGTTAAGGGTTTTGTCATCTTTCCAGAGGTGCAACCCATGTATTTTTGTGATGTGTGTGGTGACTTGTGCAAGCTTGCAAAGTGGTGCACTTGCTAATTCTGTTTTCAGGGACTTAGCAATTAAACCAAGTCGTTGATCTGTTTATCTCATGATGCCATATGTTCATGTTGTTTTCTAGTGATCCGTGCCCCTTTTGAGGATGATCGGTAAGGATGTTTTGTTAATATTGTAGTGCTCTATCCATACACGTCTTTGTTTGCAATTTTGGAGCACCCTAGCTTGAGTCAATCGAGCTCTACTTTTGCTACTTTGTGAATCTGGGCAGATTGTCAACTTGTTTGCAATTTTGCCGATGATGTTGTAGTTGATCCATGCATGCTATGCTATTGTTCTTGCCATGTATAGCTTGCATTTTGTGCCTTCTTGATGGGTGTATGCTTGTCTTTCCATGACTTGCACTGTAGTGAGTGCATCGAGCTCGTAAACATGACTACTTGAGTTATATTTCAGCATGTGTCAGTTTTTCACTAAGTCTGAAAACTGATTATGTTTTTGCTATGTTCACATGCTTGCAATTGTATTTTCTGATCCCTTTTGGCTCAAGGTCACTAAGGGACTTTTGTTAAGCTCTTTGAGTAGCTTCATGTCATGCTTTACTTTGCCATGTTTAGGTCCTGTAGCATGTAGTTTTGTGGCTTCGAAGAGTGCTACCTGATCTGAAATTCCAGACAAGTGTTAATTTCACTAAGTCTGAGATCTGTTTGCCATATGCATTTTTGCCATGCTTGTTTGAACCTGTTAATGGATGAATTGGCCGTAGCTCAGTGCTAGACTTTTGTTAAGAATCTTGAATGCATCCCTGCCATGTATTTTTTTGTCATGTTTGGGTGCTGTAGCATGTTCATTTCATTGCATTTAGATGCCTACTTGCTGTAAATCGCAGACCGGTGTCATTTTTGAATCGCTTGTCATTTCCAAACCGTAACTCCGATTCTGGCGTTCTTTATATCGTTTTCAAGCGATTTCATCTCATCTTTCCAGTGGCACACTTGGATTTCCAATTTGAGGCCAGGTTCATGCGTTTTCTGTCATATCTTGCATTTTGCATCCCGAATCGCATCCCGCATAGCATATCAGCATCGCATCGTCTTGTTTGGGTCCTTGCACGTGGTTGATTGCATACTTGTTGCTTGTTTGTCTTGTTTGGGTAGAGCCGGGAGACGAGTTCGCTAACGAGGAGCCCGTTGAGTTTGCTTTTGAGGATCCAGTCAACTCTGACAACTGTGCAGGCAAGATGATCATACCCTCGAAATCACTACTATCTTTGCTATGCTAGTTTTGCTCGTTCTTTTGCTATGCTATTGCTACGATGCCTACCACTTGCTTGCAAGCCTCCAAAATTGCCATGTCAAACCCCTAACCCACCTTGTCCTAGCAAACCGTTGATTGGCTATGTTACCGCTTTGCTCAGCCCCTCTTATAGCGTTGCTAGTTGCAGGTGAAGATCGGAGGCCGTTCCTGTTGGAACATTTATTTACTTGTTGGGATATAATTATATTTCTATGTTATCTTAATGCATCTATATACTTGGTAAAGGGTGGAAGGCTCGGCCTCTCGCCTAGTGTTTTGTTCCACTCTTGCCGCCCTAGTTTCCGTCATATCGGTGTTATGTTCCCGGATTTTTGCGTTCCTTACGCGGTTGGGTTATAATGGGAACCCCTTGATAGTTCACCTTAATAAAATCTTTTCCAGCAATGTCCAACCTTGGTTTTACCATTTGCCACCTAGCCTTTTCTTTCCCTTGGGTTCTGCAGACTCAAGGGTCATCATTATTTTAACCCCCCCCCCCGGGCCAGTGCTCCTCTGAGTGTTGGTCCAAACCGTCAGCCGTCGGTGGCTACCAGGGGCAACTCTGGGCTGGCCTACCGGAAGTTTAGACAATATGAGTGTGCCCTGAGAAAGAGATATGTGCAGCTCCTATCGTGATTTGTCGGCACATTCGGGCGGTGTTGCTGGTCTTGTTTTAACCTGTCGAAGTGTCTTGAATTACCGAGATACCGAGTCTGATCGGAACGTCTTGGGAGGAGGTCTATTCCTTCGTTGACCGTGAGAGCTTGTCATGGGCTAAGTTGGGACTCCCCTGCAGGGATTTGAACTTTCGAAAGCCGTGCCCGCGGTTATGGGCAGATGGGAATTTGTTAATGTCCGGTTGTAGATAACTTGAACCTTAATTAATTAAAATGAATCAGCTGAGTGTGTTACCGTGATGGCCTCTTCTCGGCGGAGTCCGGGAAGTGGACACGGTGTTGGTGTAATGTTTGCGCAGGTTGCTCTGTAGTTTCTCGCTCGCGCTTTGCCTCCTCTTCTCGCTCTCTTTTGCGTATAAGCTAGCCACCATACTTGCTAGTCGCTTGCTGCAGCTCCATTCATTTTTTTACCTTGCCATACCTATAAGCTTAAATAGTGTTGATCGCGAGGGTGCGAGATTGCTGAGTCCCTGTGGCTCACAGATTACTATTATACCAGATGCAGGGCCTGATGATTCCGCTCCAGGAGACGCGTATGAGCTCAAGTGGGAGTTCGACGAAGACTCTCAACGTTACTATGTTTCCTTTCCCGATGATCAGTAGTGGTGCCTAGTTGGGGGTGAACGGGACCGTGTCACATGTTGGGTTCTCTTTTATTTTGGCGCCGTAGTCGGGCCATGAGTGTTTGGATGATGTAATGTTATTTATGTACTTGATTGACGTGGTGAGTGTAAGCCAACTATGTTATCTCCTCTTTTATTATCATATTCCATGGGATGTTGTGAAGATTGCCTAACTTGCGACATATGCCTTCAATGCGATTATGCCTCTCAGTCATCCCTCGACACGTGGGAGATATAGTCGCATCGAGGGTGTTACAAGTTGGTAATCAGAGCCTTCCCCGACCTTAGGAGCCCCATTGCTTGATTGTCAGGACCCCGACTCGATGTCACATCGATCTAGCTGGTAACACCTCATATCACTTTGCGGCCTCACGCACGGTATCCCCACGGGTGTCGTCTTACCTTTTCCCGGGACCGTTTGCGCCTTTTGGCTCGCGTATATGAAAGTGTCGCTAGCATCCATATGATAAAGAGCCCGGGCTGACATGACTAGTCGTAAACCCAAAGTGGCACAGACTTACAGGGACAGGCATCCATGACCCAGCTTCGAACGTGTCGGTCATCAGCAAGTGGGTCCGGGCTGTAGCACTGGGCTAGCAGGACTCCGGTAAACCGGGCTGTAGCGGGCTAACAGGACTCCGGTACTCAAAGCGTGACATTTCCCCGAAGGGACAGACACAGGAACGAAGAAGGACACATGCCGGCCAGCCTAAGTGTTCTAGAGCAGTAGCAAGCTACCATGGCTCAGCGGTAACACTAGGAGACATTTCCCGGTAAGAGAGGCTACTAAAGATAAACAACTAGATAGTCAGATCCCACGCATACCAAGCATTTCAATCATACACACAATATGCTCGATATGTGCAAATACAACGAAGCATCACAACATGACTCTATGACACAAGTACTTTATTTAAGGCTCAGTGAGCCATACATAATCATACACACAAAGGTACGGGTCTCACGACCCAACATACAAGTCATACAATCATACAAGCCAGCAGCGGAAGTAACTTGTCTGAGTACAGACAACTAGTAAAATAAAAGAGGCTTGGAAAGCCTCTGGCTATACTATGTGGTCCTTCACAAGCTCAGGGTCACCACCTGGGTCTTTAGCCTACTCGTTGATGTCAACGTCTACATAGAACCCATCAGAAGGGGTTGCAGCGTCTTCTGTAAAAATGTAGATTATAGCAACATGAGTACAAAGGTACTCAGCAAGACTTACATCAGATCCTACATACATGCATAGTATCAAGAAGGGTTGGTGGAGTTATTGCAGCAAGCCAGCTTTGACTCTTGGCTAGGCTATCCTACGATACTTCAACTTGAAATAGTTTTGCGCACACGAGTCCACTATTCACCACTTCAATACACTACCGAGGATCCACCTCCGTCCTCCTACGGAGGAGCCATCCTCGGCACTCACACTTATCTTGAGGCTTTTAGTAGTTTCCATTTACTTGTCTATGAACTGTATAGGCAACCAAGTAGTCCTTTACCGCGGACGCGGCTATTCGAATAGATCATGTTAACCCTGCAAGGGGTACTTCTTCATACACGCTCTCACCACTTACCGTCGTTTACACGACATGTACTCGGCAACCTTCAAGCGGAAGCCCAACGTGGGTGTCGGCCACGACCTACCTAATCACCTAAGCCTCCAGTCCAGGTTTATCGCCTATTCAGGTTCCATCCGCAGGGAGTCCGGCCGAGGTTTCCCATACGGCCCCGAACAATGTGAACAGGGTTCCCGAGATACCTAACGGGTATTCGGTACACCCGGCCACGTACCTACCGCATCACAGCCCACCCCTACGGTCAGCGCTGTCCACGGCCTCCAGTAGGCTACAAACACCAGAAACTACTTGCAACTCCTGGACGGAGAACTAGGGTGAATAAGAAGTCGAGAGGGTCCATTGGTTTCGGGCCCAATGCATGGTAGTAGCTGATTCTTAAATCACACATACAGATCTCAGTGCTTAAGGTCGGCTTCAATGAAACAACCCACCATGTACTCCTCGGGGACAGATCCTGTCGTAAAGGATAACGATACACAGGCATCACCAAACAATGTGCAACAATATGATGCATGCATGAAACATGGCAATATGAGTGTGTTGGGCTAATGCAACTAAAGCCAGAAGGGTTTGAACAAATTTGAATCAAAGATTCAAATTTCAATTTCAAATATGGCCTTTTAAAGTGCTTTTCCTTGTTCTGATTAAAACATCCATTTAACTTGTTGGATCATGCATGAAAATAGTACAGATGGATAGATTGGATTTTTCTGATCATTTTTCATATATAATTTGTCCAATTTGGAGTTACAGAATAAAAGTTATGAATTTTTGAAGTTTAATTAATATTCTGGAATTTCCTGATTTAATTTAAATCCAGAAATATCATTTACTGCGTCAGCCTGACGTCACAGTGACATCAGCAGGTCAACAGGGCTGGCTCGGGTCAAACCTGACGTGTGGGGTCCACACGTCAGTGACACAGGGGCTAATCCCGTGTTGACCCGGGCTGGTTAGCTTTGACTAAGCCCTGGGGCCCACTTGTCAGCGTCAGTAGGTGGTGGTTTAGTGGCTAATTAACTAGGCCATGTCAGCTCGCCGGAGTTCTGGCCCGCGGCGACCATCAGTGCGGCGGCGATAGTGGTTTTGGTCGTTTCGGCCACCAAATGAACCGCGGAGGCCACCGGAGTGAAGCTGAGGACGACCCGCGGCTCTTGGCGGAGTCCGTTGGGGTCGGGGTGGCCGGAGTCGACGGCGGCGAGCTCGGCTGCGGCGGCCGGGGTTCGGTCGTGCACGGGAACGGTGTTGCAGGGTGTTAGGGGGGGTGTTGGAGCGTGCTACGTGCTCCTAGTGAGATGTGGAGCACGATGGCGTGCTCGGTTGGGCGCTACGGCGATCGTGGCCACGACGGCGACATCGCCGGCGGCGTGAAGCTTTCGGCCGCGGTGGGGCTAGGGCCTAGGGGTCGGGAGAGAGCAGGGGAGAAGGGGGAAACGGTGGCGTAGCTCACCGCGGTTGCAGTGGGCGTCGAAGCGGGCTCGGGGACGCGTTGGAGACGACGAATTTGACGGCGACGGTGGTCGGAGTCCGAAGAGGGGAACGGCGACGTGGCGGCGATGCAGGGCTTCCGGGGACCCGTGGAGCGGTGGGGAGGAAGAAGGAGTCGAGGCGGAGCTTCTGAGCTGGTCGGGGAAGCGAGGGGTGGTCGGAGACGGTGGCTAAGGCGAACGGCGGCGACGGTGAGCTTCGGCCGTGAGAGAGAGAGAGTGAGGGAGAGGAAGGAGAGAGCCGGGGAGAGTGAGAGAGAGCAGGGGGGATCGGGACGGGCTGCGGGCGTCGTCCACGCGGCCAGGAGGGCGTCGGCAAGCAGGAGGTGGCCGCGCGGCCGCGCGCGCGCGAGCACGCAGCAGCTTCGGGGCGAGGGGAGGAAGACGACGGGGAGCTACAGTGCTGGGCTGGGTCGGTTGCTGGCTGGGCCGGCCAGCTGGCTGGGCCGCACAGGTAAGTCTTCCCCTTTCTTTATTTCTGTTTTTATTTAATATAACTGCGACTTTGTTGAATTAAATAAAATACCTAGGCAACTCCAAAAATCACCAAACTACTCCTGGTCCATAGTTGGATTATTTCCAACATGAAACATTTTAGTTTGGAGATATTTGAGCATTTAAATATTTTATATAATTTTAAATGCCCAAATTCAAATAGTTATGATTTAATTCAAAACCCTAGGATGGCCTAGGAAAATGTGCACCACTTTTGGCAGAGGTTCTGAACCAAGGCAAAAATGATGGGCATTTTAGAAGGGCATTTCAGGTTCATTGAAAAATTATTTTAGTAAACCCTAGTTGGTTTCAGAGGGGACTGGGGGTTCTGTCATCCCCATTTCAAGTTTCTGATGAATGAGTAAACATGATGCAACACTCTAATGCATAACTAGCTAGGGTGTGACATTGATCGTTTTTAGCGGCTGAGTTGTGTCTAGAAAAAAATGTTTTGAGTCATTTAGGAATTATATATCAGAGAGATTAGGAATTATTTTTACTTCCCAGTCTCCTCATCTCTCTGGTAAGGCATCCTGACGTAGAGTTTTAACTCTTCTCTTTCAAATTTCACTAAAAAAAATTTAGGATCACGCGGGTATCTTGTAATCGTTCCGATGGTTTTTGATGAGAACATTGTCTTGGTGCCTCCTGTCAGGGGTTTAGTGGAAGTGTCCCGGGGAGTTGAGCTCTGAGGTGTTGTCATCATAATTTTATCGTTGCAATTCTGGAATACCTGAGTTTAGTACGCCGACATCGAAAATCTCTTTTATGCAGTTCATTGGTGAGATAACCTCGACGCCACCCAGTACTGGGGCGGGAGTTCGGGAGTATCGCCATAACTTGTATAATGGATGTTTTTTGAAGGTTGAGGTAGATGGTTTCCGAAGGTTTCTTGGTTATGTGTTGAAGGATGGATATAGCTGGTTGTAGGAATTGCTAGCTTGGGTGAGATATTATGCTTCCCCTGTATCCCCAACACCTGATTGCATAACCAGAAAGGTTTGGGAGTTTCATAGGTGGGAATTCTTGTAGCTCTAGTTCTTCTTCCACGAATATTGGTTTGAGATTGGGATTTCTTACCGATTATTCGTTCTTGATCCATACCTTGCTGATTTATTTCTCTACCTTAATTCTACGTGGCTTCTCAATTTATGGATATGTGACCATTTCAAGAGGAATGCATTCGCTCATTTTGTTCGGATGTGAAGACTATATGTTGCAATTTTCATTCCGTTGGATTCAGCTTCAATAATTGTCTATCAATGTGCTAATGGTGGTCAACCTCTTCAGGATGGCTCCTCCAACGCGCACAACTCCGAATCCTGATCCGCCACCACCTCCACCTCCTCCGGAGACATGGCAAGCTGTGATGGCCGCAACCAATGCAAACACACAGTTGATCATGCAAATTCTCCAAGAGTGCAATCAAGGCAACCAAGGGAATCAAGGCAGCAATCAGAATCACTTTGCTTCACTCAACCAGTTCCTTGCTAACGGGCCAAAGACTTTCAGCAATTGTGTTGAGGCAACCGATGCTGACGATTGGCTTGTGGATCTGTGTAAGCATTTCGAGTGCAGTAACGTCAGGCCTGAGGACTTTGTCAAGTTCGCTTCCTTCCAACTCAAAGATCAAGCTCCAGAATGGTTCCAGCAGTACAAGGACTCCAGAGGTGGATGTGTTATCTCTTGGGATGATTTCCGTTGAGATTTCCGAGCTCATCATATTCCTCAGAGCATGGTTGAAAGCAAGCGTGAGGAATTCCGCAATCTGAAGCAAGGCTCTTTATCTGTCTATGACTACAACAAGTTGTTCCAGAAGCTCGCCCGCTTTGCCAAGTAGGACGTCCCTGATGAGAAGAGCATGATATACCAGTTCAGGGGTGGTCTCAGAGAAGAAATTCAGCTAGCTCTTGTTCTCTTCGAGCCCTTGAGATACGATGAGTTCTACAACATGGCATTGAAGCAAGAGGCTGCTCAGTTGAGGTGTGATGCTTCCAAGAAGCGAGCCAGAGATGTTACTCCTTCTTCCTCTACTCAAGTGGCCAAGCAGCAGAAGTATTGGCTTCCTCCTCCTCCGTTCCATCAGCCATATCAGCAGAAGAGCAAAGGTGGCAGTGGTTCTCCCACCCACCCAACCCTGGCTTTCAGAACAAGACTTCGTCTCAAGCTCCAAGATCGAGTGCTCCGTTTCACCGTCCGCTTTCAGAGGTCACGTGCAACAAGTGCCAACAGAAGGGTCACTACGCCAACAAGTGTTTCAACTAGATGCGTCTTCTTCCTCCTCCTCCTGTCAGATCGGCAAGTACAGCTGTGGTCAAGCATAACCCCAAGTACGCCAAGGTCAATATGGTGAATGCAGCTCAGGCAGAGGATTCTTCAGATGTCATCATGGGTAACCTTCCTGTTAATGATGTTCCTGCAAAAGTTCTTTTTGACACTGGTGCATCGCATTGTTTTATCTCGAGACCTTTTGCATCTAAGCATGGGTGGTTTTCTCAAGTTGTGCATAAGCCATTAGCAGTCGTCTCTCCGGGTAGATGCTTGCTTGCTAACTATGAAGTTCCGGATATTTCTATCTCGATTGGTGATTTCAAGTTTCTAGCTTCCCCAATGATCCTTGGTAACTCGGATATTGATCTTATTCTCGGAATGGATTGGCTTTCTAAGCACAAGGCTCAGCTTGATTGTGCAGCTAGGCGGATTCAATTGACTCATTCGTCTGAGGATGTAATTGTCTTTGCCGCTCGGGATAATACCATCCGTCTGTTTTCTCTCAATGAGAAGGGTGAATTGGATGCCATCTCTAAATTCCAGTCATTTGCGAATATCAAGACGTCTTTCCAGAAGAGCTTCCAGGAATGCCTCCGCACCGGCCAGTTGAATTCGTTATTGATCTTGAGCCTGGCACAGAACCTGTGTGCAAGCGTCCTTACAAGCTCGGACCTGAAGAGTTGAAGGAGCTGAAGAAGCAACTCGATATTCAAGAGAAAATGGGTCTTATCCGGCCTAGTTCTTCTTCGTGGGGTTGTGGTGTTCTTTTTGTGAAGAAGAAGGATGGAACGGACCGACTTTGTGTTGATTACCGTCCAGTGAACAAGAAGACCATCAAGAACAAATACCCACTTCCCAACATCAATGAGCTGTTCGAACAACTCAAAGGTGCCCAAGTATTCTCCAAGCTTGATCTCCGTATGGGTTATCATCAGATTCGAATCCGTGAGCAAGATATTCCCAACACGGCTTTCAGGACAAGCTTTGGTTCATATGAATACACTGTCATGTCTTTTGCCCTCGTCAACGCTCCTCCGACGTTCTCTCGCATGATGAACTTCATCTTCAACGCCTACACCAATGACTTTGTTTTGGTCTATCTCGATGACATTCTGGTTTTCTCGAAGAACAAGGAAGATCATGCCAAGCACTTGCGTTTGGTTCTTGATAAGCTCAGAGAACATCAGTTCTACGCCAAGTTCTCCAAGTGTGAATTTTGGCTCGATGAGGTTCTTTATCTTGGCCATATCATCTCTGCCAAGGGCATTGCCGTGAATCCTGAGAAGGTGTCTGCAATTGTGAATTGGGAACCTCCTTAGAACGTGAAGCAACTATGTAGCTTCCTCGGTCTCGCAAGCTATTGCCGAAGATTCGTTGAAAACTTTTCTAAGATCGTGAAGCCTCTCTCAAATCTTCTTCAGAAGCACGTCAAGTACGTTTGGTCTCCGGAGTGTGACATTTCTTTCAACACTTTGAAAGAGAAATTGATCACTGCTCCAGTTCTGACTCCGCCTGATGAATCCAAGCCATACGAGGTCTTTTGTGATGCCTCTCTCCAAGGTCTTGGCGCAGTTTTGATGCAAGAGAAGAAAGTTGCTGCTTATACCTCTCGCCAATTGAAGCCTAATGAGAAGAACTACCCCACTCACGATCTTGAGTTGGCGGCAGTTGTGCATGCTCTTTTGACTTGGAGACATCTTCTATTGGGAAGAAAAGTGGACATTTTCACTGATCACAAGAGTCTCAAGTACATCTTCACTCAGCCTAATCTCAACCTCAGGCAAACTCGATGGGTCGAAATGATTCAAGAGTATAATCCGAGTATAGAGTATACTCCAGGCAAGGCCAATGTGATTGCTGACGCTTTGAGCAGAAAAGCTTACTGTAACAGTCTGATTCTCAAGCCTTATCAACTCGAGCTTTGTGAAGCTTTCCGCAAACTTAATCTGCAAGTTGTTCCCCAAGGTTTCCTCGCCAACCTTCTAGTCTCTCCTACCTTGGAAGACCAGATTCGCCAAGCCCAGCTTCTTGATGCTATGGTGAAAAAGGTGAAGATTGGGATTGCCAAGAGTCAGTCCAAGTACAAGTGCTACCGCCTTGATGACAAGGACACTCTCTTCTTCGAGGATCGTATTGTTGTACCCAAAGGTGACCTCCGTAAAGTGATCATGAACGAGGCTCACAATTCTCTCCTCTCCATCCACCCTGGGAGCACGAAGATGTATCAGGACCTCAAGCAAGCTTATTGGTGGACTCGAATGAAGCGTGAGATCGCTCAATTCGTGAATGAATGTGTTGTCTCCAGAAGAGTGAAGGCAGAACACCAAAGGCCAGCTGGTCTCCTCCAACCCCTTGCCATTCCAGAATGGAAGTTTGACTACATTGAAATGGACTTCGTGACTGGGTTTCCAAAGTCCAAGCGTGGCAATGATGCTATATTCGTTGTCATCGACAAACTCACCAAAGTGGCTCATTTTCTGCCTATCAAAGAGTCGATCACTGCAGCTCAATTGGCGGAACTCTATACCTCTCGTATTGTCTCTCTGCACGGTATTCCACAAGTGATCTCTTCAGACCGTGGCAGCATCTTTACCTCGAAGTTTTGGGATTCTTTTCAGAAGGCCATGGGCACTAACATCCGCTTCAGCACAGCTTTCCATCCTCAAACTAGCGGTCAAGTCGAGCGTGTCAACCAGATTCTTGAAGATATGCTCAGGGCTTGTGTGATCTCCTTCGACATAAAGTGGGAGGATTGTCTTCCTTATGCTGAATTCTCCTACAACAACAGTTTTCAAGCAAGTTCGGGCAAGGCCCCATTTGAAATTCTGTATGGCAAGAAGTGCCGTATCCCTCTCAACTGGTCCGAAACCGGTGAACGTTAGCTTTTGGGTAATGACTTAATCACAGAGGCAGAGGAAATGTGCAAAGTCATTCGTGATAACCTCAAAGCAGCCCAATCCCGTCAGAAGAGCTACTATGATAGTAAGCACCATGATTTGGCGTTCGAGATCGGAGATCATGTTTACCTCTGCGTCTCTCTTATGAAAGGTACTCGTCGCTTCGGTATCAAAGGGAAGCTTGTCCCTAGATACATGGGACCTTTCAAGATTGTCATCAAGAGAGGCGACCTCGCCTATCAACTCGAGCTTCCTTCAAACTTTGCAAATGTTCATGACGTGTTCCATGTCTCTCAGATTCGAAAGTGCTTCAAGACTCCTGACCGCACAGTAAATTTCGAGGTTATTGAGCTCCAAGAAGATCTCTCTTATCGTGAGCACCCAGTTGCTATTCTTGAAGAGACTGAACGCAAGACTCGCAACAAGTCAATCAAATTTCTCAAAGTCAAGTGGTCACACCATTCCGACCGTGAAGCTACCTGGGAACGCGAGGATCACCTCCGTTCTGAGTACTCGGCGTTCTTTCAGTCCTAGATCTCGGGACGAGATCCTTTCGTAGTGGTGGAGTGTTGTAACACCCCGGATGTAACTTTCCCAATTTGTACTCCAACTCTTGCCGTTTCCGGCGTTAAGTTATTTTATTTTTCTCGGGTTCGGGTCTTTGTCTCTGTGTGTTGTTATCGTTTTCATGCATCTCATATCATGTCATCATGTGCATTGCATTTGCATACGTGTTCATCTCATGCATTCGAGCATTTTCCCCGTTGTCCGTTTTGCATTCCGGCGCTTTGTTCTCCTCCGGTGGTCATTTCTACCTTTCTTTCGTGTGTGGGGATTAAACATTTCCGGATTGGACCGAGACTTGCCAAGCGGCCTTGGATTACTACCGGTAGACCGTCTGTCAAGTTTCGTATCATTTGGACTTCGTTTGATACTCCAACGGTTAACCGAGGGACCGAAAAGGCCTCGTGTGTGTTGCAGCCCAACATCCCTCCAATTTGGCCCAAAACCCACCTAACTCTGCTCCATCATCTAGAGCGTTCGATCACGATCGCGTGGCCAAAAACCGCACCTCATTTGGACTCTCCTAGCTCCCTCTATGCCTATAAATAGGTCCCCCTCGAAATATCCCGGATCCCCTCTCCCCGAAACCCTAAATTTCTCCTTCGCAGCCGCCGGACACGTCCGGACGGACCGGACGCGTACGCGCCGCCACCACCGCCCAATCGCGTGCTGCCACGTCACTGCCGCCGCCACTCCCACCGCGGCCCGCGGGAGCCCGGAGCGGGCCCTCCTCGGCCCGGTCGCAGCCGCCGCCCGCCTCCAGCGTTGCGCCGCCCGCCTCCATCGCCGCGCCGCCCGCCTCCTCCTCGCCGGAGCCGGCCACCGCCGCCCCGCTCCGACTCTGACGGATGAGCTCGCCGCTCCCGCACCGCCACCCTGCCTCACGCCGGCCGCCGCGCGCCACCGCCCGCACGGCCACCGCCTCCGCCGCCCTGCCCGGCCTCCTCCGGCCCGGCCCCCATCTTCCCGAGCCGCCGGCGAGCGTGCTCCGGTGAGATCCGCCGCCGCGCGACCCCGTGCTACAGTGGATCGCCAGGTGAATAGTAAACCCTAGATCCGCGGGTGTTTTTTTCCTAAGTCCCAAAATTCCAGATCCAAGTTGACATGTTCGTAGCTCCGTAACTTTGCATCCGTAGCTCCGATTCGTGCATATAGCATATCAAAATGTTCATCCCAGAGAGTACATCATTTCATTCCATTGCATCATTTTCATTTGAGCTCATCTTGATGCCCGAAATGATGTTAGAAGAGGGCTACTTGAGATTATTGTCAGATCTGCTACTCCGTTTAGCTTTTTGTCATTTTTGCCATGATTATTGTGTGCATGCTATGCCCTGATGCTCTACATGTGTTTTGTTAAGGGTTTTGTCATCTTTCCAGAGGTGCAACCCATGTATTTTTGTGATGTGTGTGGTGACTTGTGCAAGCTTGCAAAGTGGTGCACTTGCTAATTCTGTTTTCAGGGACTTAGCATTTCCACTAAGTCCTTGATCTGTTTATCTCATGATGCCATATGTTCATGTTGTTTCCTAGTGATCCGTGCCTCTTTTGAGGATGATCAGTAAGGATGTTTTGTTAATATTGTAGTTCTCTATCCATCCATGTCTTTGTTTGCAATTTTGTAGCACCCTAGCTTGAGTCAATCGAGCTCTACTTTTGCTACTTTGTGAATCTGGGCAGATTGTCAACTTGTTTGCAATTTTGCCGATGATGTTGTAGTTGATCCATGCATGCTATGCTATTGTTCTTGCCATGTATAGCTTGCATTTTGTGCCTTCTTGATGGGTGTATGCTTGTCTTGCCATGACTTGCACCGTAGTGAGTGCATCGAGCTCGTAAACATGACTACTTGAGTTATATTTCAGCATGTGTCAGTTTTTCACTAAGTCTGAAAACTAATTATGTTTTTGCTATGTTCACATGCTTGCAATTGTATTTTCTGATCCCTTTTGGCTCAAGGTCACTAAGGGACTTTTGTTAAGCTCTTTGAGTAGCTTCATGTCATGCTTTACTTTGCCATGTTTAGGTCCTGTAGCATGTAGTTTTGTGGCTCCGAAGAGTGCTACCTGATCTGAAATTCCAGACAAGTGTTAATTTCACTAAGTTTGAGATCTGTTTGCCATATGCATTTTTGCCATGCTTGTTTGAACCTGTTAATGGATGAATTGGCCGTAGCTCAGTGCTAGACTTTTGTTAAGAATCTTGAATGCATCCCTGCCATGTATTTTTTGTCATGTTTGGGTGCTGTAGCATGTTCATTTCATTGCATTTAGATGCCTACTTGCTGTAAATCGCAGACCGGTGTCATTTTTGAATCGCTTGTCATTTCCAAACCGTAACTCCGATTCTGGCGTTCTTTATATCGTTTTCAAGAGATTTCATCTCATCTTTCCAGTGGCACACTTGGATTTCCAAGTTGAGGCCAGGTTCATGCGTTTCCTGTCATATCTTGCATTTTGCATCCCGCATCGCATCCCGCATAGCATATCATCATCGCATCGTCTTGTTTGGGTCCTTGCACGTGGTTGATTGCATCCTTGTTGCTTGTTTGTCTTGTTTGGGTAGAGCCGGGAGACGAGTTCGCTAACGAGGAGCCCGTTGAGTTTGCTTTTGAGGATCCAGTCAACTCTGACAACTGTGCAGGCAAGATGATCATACCCTCGAAATCACTACTATCTTTGCTATGCTAGTTTTGCTCGCTCTTTTGCTATGCCATTGCTACGATGCCTACCACTTGCTTGCAAGCCTCCCAAATTGCCATGTCAAACCCCTAACCCACCTTGTCCTAGCAAACCGTTGATTGGCTATGTTACCGCTTTGCTCAGCCCCTCTTATAGCGTTGCTAGTTGCAGGTGAAGATCGGAGGCCGTTCCTGTTGGAACATTTATTTACTTGTTGGGATATAATTATATTGCTATGTTATCTTAATGCATCTATATACTTGGTAAAGGGTGGAAGGCTCGGCCTCTCGCCTAGTGTTTTGTTCCACTCTTGTCGCCCTAGTTTCCGTCATATCGGTGTTATGTTCCCGGATTTTTGCGTTCCTTACGCGGTTGGGTTATAATGGGAACCCCTTGATAGTTCACATTGATTAAAGCTTTTCCAGCAATGCCCAACCTTGGTTTTACCATTTTCCACCTAGCCTTTTCTTTCCCTTGGGTTCTGCAGACTCAAGGGTCATCATTATTTTAACCCCCCCCCCCCGGGCCAGTGCTCCTCTGAGTGTTGGTCCAAACCGTCAGCCGCCGGTGGCTACCAGGGGAAACTCTGGGCTGGCCTACTGGAAGTTTAAACAATCTGAGTGTGCCCTGAGAAAGAGATATGTGCAGCTCCTATCGGGATTTGTCGGCACATTCAGGCGGTGTTGCTGGTCTTGTTTTAACCTGTCGAAGTGTCTTGAATTACCGAGATACCGAGTCTGATCGGAACGTCTTGGGAGGAGGTCTATTCCTTCGTTGACCGTGAGAGCTTGTCATGGGCTAAGTTGGGACTCCCCTGCAGGGATTTGAACTTTGGAAAGTCGTGCCCGCGGTTATGGGCAGATGGGAATTTGTTAATGTCCGGTTGTAGATAACTTGAACCTTAATTAATTAAAATGAATCAACTGAGTGTGTTACCGTGATGGCCTCTTCTCGGCGGAGTCCGGGAAGTGGACACGGTGTTGGTGTAATGTTTGCGCAGGTTGCTCTCTAGTTTCTCGCTCACGCTTTGCCTCCTCTTCTTGCTCTCTTTTGCGTATAAGCTAGCCACCATACTTGCTAGTCGCTTGCTGCAGCTCCATTCATTTTTTTACCTTGCCATACCTACAAGCTTAAATAGTCTTGATCGCGAGGGTGCGAGATTGCTGAGTCCCTGTGGCTCACAGATTACTATTATACCAGATGCAGGGCCTGATGATTCCGCTCCAGGAGACGTGTATGAGCTCAAGTGGGAGTTCGACAAAGATTCTCAACGTTACTATGTTTCCTTTCCCGATGATCAGTAGTGGTGCCTAGTTGGGGGTGAACGGGACCGTGTCACATGTTGGGTTCTCTTTTATTTTGGCGCCGTAGTCGGGCCATGAGTGTTTGGATGATGTAATATTATTTATGTACTTGATGGACGTGGCGAGTGTACGCCAACTATGTTATCTCCCCTTTTATTATCATATTCCATGGGATGTTGTGAAGATTGCCTAACTTGCGACATATGCCTTCAATGCGATTATGCCTCTAAGTCATGCCTCGACACGTGGGAGATATAGTCGCATCGAGGGTGTTACAAGTTGGTAATCAGAGCCTTCCCCGACCTTAGGAGCCCCATTGCTTGATCGTTTTTAGCGGCCGAGTTGTGTCTAGAAAAAAAATGTTTTGAGTCATTTAGGAATTATATATCGGAGAGATTAGGAATTCTTTTTACTTCCCAGTCTCCTCATCGCTCTGGTAAGGCATCCTGACGTAGAGTTTTAACTCTTCTCTTCTCAAATTTCACTAAAAAAAATTTAGTATCATGCGGGTATCTTGTAATCGTTCCGATGGTTTTATGATGAGAACATTGTCTTGGTGCCTCCTTTCAGGGGTTTAGTGGAAGTGTCCCGGGGAGTTGAGCTCTGAGGTGTTGTCATCATAATTTTATCATTGCAATTCTGGAATACATGAGTTTAGTACGCCGACATTGAAAATCTCTTTTATGCAGTTCGTTGGTGAGATAACCTCGACGCCACCCAGTACTGGGGCGGGAGTTCGGGAGTATCGCCATAACTTGTATAATGGATGTTTTTTGAAGGTTGAGGTAGATGGTTTCCGAAGGTTTCTTGGTTATGTGTTGAAGGATGGATACAGCTGGTTGTAGGAATTGCTAGCTTGGGTGAGATATTATGCTTCCCCTATATCCCCAACACCTTATTGCATAACCGGAAAGGTTCGGGAGTTTCATAGGTGGGAATTCTTGTAGCTCTAGTTCTTCTTCCACGAATATTGGTTTGAGATTGGGATTTCTTACCGATTATTCGTTCTTGATCCATACCTTGCTGATTTATTTCTCTACCTTAATTCTACGTGGCTTCTCAATTTATGGATATGTGACCATTTCAAGAGGAATGCATTCGTTCATTTTGTTCGGATGTGAAGACTATATGTTGCAATTTTCATTCCGTTGGATTCAGCTTCAATAATTGTCTATCAATGTGCTAATGGTGGTCAACCTCTTCAGGATGGCTCCTCCAACGCGCACAACTTCGAATCCTGATCCGCCACCACCTCCACCTCCTCCGGAGGCATGGCAAGCTGTGATGGCCGCAACCAATGCAAACACACAGTTGATCATGCAAATTCTACAAGAGCGCAATCAAGGCAACCAAGGGAATCAAGGCAGCAATCAGAATCACTTTGCTTCACTCAACCAGTTCCTTGCTAACGGGCCAAAGACTTTCAGCAATTGTGTTGAGGCAACCGATGCTGACGATTGGCTTGTGGATCTGTGTAAGCATTTCGAGTGCAGTAACGTCAGGCCTAAGGACTTTGTCAAGTTCGCTTCCTTCCAACTCAAAGATCAAGCTGCAGAATGGTTCCAGCAGTACAAGGACTCCAAAGGTGGACGTGTTATCACTTGGGATGATTTCCGTTGAGATTTCCGAGCTCATCATATTCCTCAGAGCGTGGTTGAAAGCAAGCGTGAGGAATTCCGCAATCTGAAGCAAGGCTCTTTATCTGTCTATGACTACAACAAGTTGTTCCAGAAGCTCGCCCGCTTTGCCAAGCAGGACGTCCCTGATGACAAGAGCATGATATACCAGTTCAGGGGTGGTCTCAGAGAAGAAATTCAGCTAGCTCTTGTTCTCTTCGAGCCCTTGAGATACGATGAGTTCTACAACATGGCATTGAAGCAAGAGGCTGCTCAGTTGAGGTGTGATGCTTCCAAGAAGCGAGCCAGAGATGTTACTCCTTCTTCCTCTACTCAAGTGGCCAAGCAGCAGAAGTATTGGATTCCTCCTCCTCCGTTCCGTCAGCCGTATCAGCAGAAGAGCAAAGGTGGCAGTGGTTCTTCCCACCCACCCAACCCTGGCTTTCAGAACAAGACTTCGTCTCAAGCTCCAAGATCGAGTGCTCCGTTTCACCGTCCGCTTTCAGAGGTCACGTGCAACAAGTGCCAATAGAAGGGTCACTACGCCAACAAGTGTTTCAACTAGATGCGTCTTCCTCCTCCTCCTGTCAGATCGGCAAGTACATCTATGGTCAAGCATAACCCCAAGTACGCCAAGGTCAATATGGTGAATGCAGCTCAGGCAGAGGATTCTTCAGATGTCATCATGGGTAACCTTCCTGTTAATGATGTTCCTGCAAAAGTTCTTTTTGACACTGGTGCATCGCATTGTTTTATCTCGAGACCTTTTGCATCTAAGCATGGGTTGTTTTCTCAAGTTATGCATAAGCCATTAGCAGTCGTCTCTCCGGGTAGATGCTTGCTTGCTAACTATGAAGTTCCGGATATTTCTATCTCGATGGGTGATTTCAAGTTTCTAGCTTCCCCAATGATCCTTGGTAACACAGATATTGATCTTATTCTCGGAATGGATTGGCTTTCTAAGCACAAGGCTCAGCTTGATTGTGCAGCCAGGCAGATTCAATTGACTCATTCGTCTGAGGATGTAATTGTCTTTGCCGCTCGGGATAATACCATCCGTCTGTTTTTCTCTCAATGAGAAGGGTGAATTGGATGCCATCTCTCAAATTCCAGTCATTTGCGAATATCGAGACGTCTTTCCAGAAGAGCTTCCAGGAATGCCTCCGCACCGGCCAGTTGAATTCGTTATTGATCTTGAGCCTGGCACGGAACCTGTGTGCAAGCGTCCTTACAAGCTCGGACCTGAAGAGTTGAAGGAGCTGAAGAAGCAACTCGATATTCAAGAGAAAATGGGTCTTATCCGGCCTAGTTCTTCTCCGTGGGGTTGTGGTGTTCTTTTTGTGAAGAAGAAGGATGGAACGGACCGACTTTGTGTTGATTACCGTCCAGTGAACAAGAAGACCATCAAGAACAAATACCCACTTCCCAACATCAATGAGCTGTTCGAACAACTCAAAGGTGCCCAAGTATTCTCCAAGCTTGATCTCCGTATGGGTTATCATCAGATTCGAATCCGTGAGCAAGATATTCCCAACACGGCTTTCAGGACAAGCTTTGGTTCATATGAATACACTGTCATGTCTTTTGGCCTCGTCAATGCTCCTCCGACGTTCTCTCGCATGATGAACTTCATCTTCAACGCCTACACCAATGACTTCGTTTTGGTCTATCTCGATGACATTCTGGTTTTCTCGAAGAACAAGGAAGATCATGCCAAGCACTTGCGTTTGGTTCTTGATAAGCTCAGAGAACATCAGTTCTACGCCAAGTTCTCCAAGTGTGAATTTTGGCTCGATGAGGTTCTTTATCTTGGCCATATCATCTCTGCCAAGGGCATTGCCGTGAATCCTGAGAAGGTGTCTGCAATTGTGAATTGGGAACCTCCTTAGAACGTGAAGCAACTACGTAGCTTCCTCGGTCTCGCAAGCTATTGCCGAAGATTCGTTGAAAACTTTTCTAAGATCGTGAAGCCTCTCTCAAATCTTCTTCAGAAGCACGTCAAGTACGTTTGGTCTCCAGAGTGTGACATTTCTTTCAACACTTTGAAAGAGAAATTGATCACTGCTCCAGTTCTGACTCCGCCTGATGAATCCAAGCCGTACGAGGTCTTTTGTGATGCCTCTCTCCAAGGTCTTGGCGCAGTTTTGATGCAAGAGAAGAAAGTTGCTGCTTATACCTCTCGCCAATTGAAGCCTAATGAGAAGAACTACCCCACTCATGATCTCGAGTTGGCGGCAGTTGTGCATGCTCTTTTGACTTGGAGACATCTTCTATTGGGAAGAAAAGTGGACATTTTCACTGATCACAAGAGTCTCAAGTACATCTTCACTCAGCCTAATCTCAACCTCAGGCAAACTCGATGGGTCGAAATGATTCAAGATTATAATCCGAGTATCGAGTATACTCCAGGCAAGGCCAATGTGATTGCTGACGCTTTGAGCAGAAAAACTTACTGTAACAGTCTGATTCTCAAGCCTTATCAACCCGAGCTTTGTGAAGCTTTCCGCAAACTTAATCTGCAAGTTGTTCCCCAAGGTTTCCTTGCCAACCTTCTAGTCTCTCCTACCTTGGAAGACCAGATTCGCCAAGCCCAGCTTCTTGATGCTATGGTGAAAAAGGTGAAGATTGGGATTGCCAAGAGTCAGTCCAAGTACAAGTGCTACCGCCTTGATGACAAGGACACTCTCTTCTTCGAGGATCGTATTGTTGTACCCAAAGGTGACCTCCGTAAAGTGATCATGAACGAGGCTCACAATTCTCTCCTCTCCATCCACCCTGGGAGCACGAAGATGTATCAGGACCTCAAGCAAGCTTATTGGTGGACTCGAATGAAGCGTGAGATCGCTCAATTCGTGAATGAATGTGATGTCTGCAGAAGAGTGAAGGCAGAACACCAAAGGCCAGCTGGTCTCCTCCAACCCCTTGCCATTCCAGAATGGAAGTTTGACCACATTGAAATGGACTTCTTGACTGGGTTTCCAAAGTCCAAGCGTGGCAATGATGCTATATTCGTTGTCATCGACAAACTCACCAAAGTGGCTCATTTTCTGCCTATCAAAGAGTCGATCACTGCAGCTCAATTGGCGGAACTCTATACCTCTCATATTGTCTCTCTGCACGGTATTCCACAAGTGATCTCTTCAGACCGTGGCAGCATCTTTACCTCAAAGTTTTGGAATTATTTTCAGAAGGCCATGGGCACTAACATCCGCTTCAGCAGAGCTTTCCATCCTCAAACTAGCGGTCAAGTCGAGCATGTCAACCAGATTCTTGAAGATATGCTCAGGGCTTGTGTGATCTCCTTCGGCATGAAGTGGGAGGATTGTCTTCCTTATGCTGAATTCTCCTACAACAACAGTTTTCAAGCAAGTTCGGGCAAGGCCCCATTTGAAATTCTGTATGGCAGGAAGTGTCGTACCCCTCTCAACTGGTCCAAAACCAGTGAAGGTCAGCTTTTGGGTAATGACTTAATCACAGAGGCAGAGGAAATGTGCAAAGTCATTCGTGATAACCTCAAAGCAGCCCAATCCCGTCAGAAGAGCTACTATGATAGTAAGCACCATGATTTGGCTTTCGAGATCGGAGATCATGTTTACCTCCATGTCTCTCTTATGAAAGGTACTCGTCGCTTCGGTATCAAAGGGAAGCTTGTCCCTAGATACGTGGGACCTTTCAAGATTGTCATCAAGAGAGGCGACCTCGGCTATCAACTCGAGCTTCCTTCAAACTTTGCAAATGTTCATGACGTGTTCCATGTCTCTCAGCTTCGAAAGTGCTTCAAGACTCCTGACTGCACCGTCAACTTTGAGGACATTGAGCTCCAAGAATATCTCTCTTATCGTGAGCACCCAGTTGCTATTCTTGAAGAGACTGAACGCAAGACTCGCAACAAGTTAATCAAATTTCTCAAAGTCAAGTGGTCACACCATTCCGATCGTGAAGCTACCTGAGAACGCGAGGATCACCTCCGTTTTGAGTACACGGCATTCTTTCAGTCCTAGATCTCGGGACGAGATCCTTTCGTAGTGGTGGAGTGTTGTAACATCCCGGATGTAACTTTCCCAATTTGTACTCCAACTCTTGCCGTTTCCGGCGTTAAGTTATTTTATTTCTCTCGGGTTCGGGTCTTTGTCTCCGTGTGTTGTTATCGTTGTCATGCATCTCATATCATATCATCATGTGCATTGCATTTGCATACGTGTTCATATCATGCATTCGAGCATTTTCCCCGTTGTCCGTTTTGCATTCCGGCGCTTCGTTCTCCTCCAGTGGTCATTTCTACCTTTCTTTCGTGTGTGGGGATTAAACATTTCCGGATTGGACCAAGACTTTCCAAGCGGCCTTAGTTTACTACCGGTAGACCGCCTGTCAAGTTTCGTATCATTTGGACTTCGTTTGATAATCCAACGGTTAACCGAGGGACCGAAAAGGCCTCGTGTGTGTTGCAGCCCAAAATCCCTCCAATTTGGCCCAAAACCCACCTAACTCTGCTCCATCATCTAGAGCGTTCGATCACGATTGCGTGGCCGAAAACCGCACCTCATTTGGACTCTCCTAGCTCCCTCTATGCCTATAAATAGGCCCCCCTCGAAATATCCCGGATCCCCTCTCCCCGAAACCCTAAATTTCTCCTCCGCAGCCGCCGGACACGTCCGGACGGACCAGACGCGTCCGCGCCGCCACCACCACCCAGTCGCATAATGCCACATCACCGCCGCCGCCGCCACTCCCACCGCGGCCCGCGGGAGCCCGGAGCGGGCCCTCCCCGGCCCGGTCACAGCCGCCGCCCGCCTCCAGCGTTGCGCCGCCCGCCTCCATCGCCGCGCCGCCCGCCTCCTCCTCGCCGGAGCCGGCCACCGCCGCCCCGCTCCGACTCCGGCGGCCGAGCTCGCCGCTCCCGCGGCGCCACCCTTCCTCGCGCCGGCCGCCGCGCGCCGCCGGCCGCACGACCACCGCCTCCGCCGCCCTGCCCGGCCTCCTCCGGCCCGGCCCCTGTCTTCCCGAGCCGCCCGCGAGCGCGCTCCGGTGAGATCCGCCGCCGGGCGACCCCGTGCTACAGTGGATCGCCGGGTGAATAGTAAACCCTAGATCCGCGGGTGTTTTTTTCCTAAGTCTCAAAATTCCAGATCCAAGTTGCCATGTTCGTAGCTCCGTAACTTTGCATCCGTAGCTCCGATTCGTGCATATAGCATATCAAAATGTTCACCTCAGAGAGTACATCATTTCGTTCCATTGCATCATTTTCATTTGAGCTCATCTTGATGCCCGAAATGATGTTAGAAGAGGGCTACTTGAGATTATTGTCAGATCTGCTACTCCGTTTAGCTTTTTGTCATTTTTGCCATGATTATTGTGTGCATGCTATGCCCTGATGCTCTACATGTGTTTGTTTAAGGGTTTTGTCATCTTTCCAGAGGTACAACTCATGTATTTTCGTGATGTGTGTGGTGACTTGTGCAAGCTTGCAAAGTGGTGCACTTGCTAATTCTGTTTTCAGGGACTTAGCAATTCCACTAAGTCCTTGATCTGTTTATCTCATGATGCCATATGTTCATGTTGTTTCCTAGTGATCTGTGCCTCTTTTGAGGATGATCAGTAAGGATGTTTTGTTAATATTGTAGTACTCTATCCATCCATGTCTTTGTTTGCAATTTTGGAACACCCTAGCTTGAGTCAATCGAGCTCTACTTTTGCTACTTTGTGAATCTGGGCAGATTGTCAACTTGTTTGCAATTTTGCCGATGATGTTGTAGTTGATCCATGCATGCTATGCTATTGTTCTTGCCATGTATAGCTTGCATTTTGTGCCTTCTTGATGGGTGTATGCTTGTCTTGCCATGACTTGCACCGTAGTGAGTGCATCGAGCTCGTAAACATGACTACTTGAGTTATATTTCAGCATGTGTCAGTTTTTCACTAAGTCTGAAAACTGATTATGTTTTTGCTATGTTCACATGCTTGCAATTGTATTTTCTGATCCCTTTTGGCTCAAGGTCACTAAGGGACTTTTGTTAAGCTCTTTGAGTAGCTTCATGTCATGCTTTACTTTGCCATGTTCAGGTCCTTTAGCATGTAGTTTTGTGGCTCTGAAGAGTGCTACCTGATCTGAAATTCCAGACAAGTGTTAATTTCACTAAGTCTGAGATCTGTTTGCCATATGCATTTTTGCCATGCTTGTTTGAATCTGTTAATGGATGAACTGGCCGTAGCTCTGTGCTAGACTTTTGTTAAGAATCTTGAATGCATCCCTGCCATGTATTTTTTGTCATGTTTGGGTGCTGTAGCATGTTCATTTCATTGCATTTAGATGCCTACTTGCTGTAAATCGCAGACCGGTGTCATTTTTGAATCGCTTGTCATTTCCAAACCGTAACTCCGATTCTGGCGTTTTTTATATCGTTTTCAAGAGATTTCATCTCATCTTTCCAGTGGCACACTTGGATTTCCAAGTTGAGGCCAGGTTCATGCGTTTCCTGTCATATCTTGCATCTTGCATCCCGCATCGCATTCTGCATAGCATATCATCATCGCATCGTCTTGTTTGGGTCCTTGCACGTGGTTGATTGCATCCTTGTTGCTTGTTTGTCTTGTTTGGGTAGAGCCGGGAGACGAGTTCGCTAACGAGGAGCCCGTTGAGTTTGCTTTTGAGGATCCAGTCAACTCTGACAACTGTGCAGGCAAGATGATCATACCCTTGAAATCACTACTATCTTTGCTATGCTAGTTTTGCTCGCTCTTTTGCTATGCCATTGCTACGGTGCCTACCACTTGCTTGCAAGCCTCCCAAATTGCCATGTCAAACCCCTAACCCACCTTGTCCTAGCAAACCGTTGATTGGCTATGTTACCGCTTTGCTCAGCCCCTCTTATAGCGTTGCTAGTTGCAGGTGAAGATCGGAGGCCGTTCTTGTTGGAACATTTATTTACTTGTTGGGATATAATTATATTGCTATGTTATCTTAATGCATCTATATACTTGGTAAAGGGTGGAAGGCTCGGCCTCTCGCCTAGTGTTTTATTCCACTCTTGCCGCCCTAGTTTCCGTCATATCGGTGTTATGTTCCCGGATTTTTGCGTTCCTTACGCGGTTGGCTTATAATGGGAACCCCTTGATAGTTCACCTTGATTAAAGCTTTTCCAGCAATGCCCAACCTTGGTTTTACCATTTGCCACCTAGCCTTTTCTTTCCCTTGGGATCTGCAGACTCAAGGGTCATCATTATTTTAACCCCCCCCCCCCGGGCCAGTGCTCCTCTGAGTGTTGGTCCAAACCGTCAGTCGCCGGTGGCTACCAGGGGCAACTCTGGGCTGGCCTACCGGAAGTTTAGACAATCTGAGTGTGCCCTGAGAAAGAGATATGTGCAGCTCCTATCGTGATTTGTCGGCACATTCTGGCGGTGTTGCTGGTCTTGTTTTAACCTGTCGAAGTGTCTTGAATTACCGAGATACCGAGTCTGATCGGAACGTCTTGGGAGGAGGTCTATTCCTTTGTTGACCGTGAGAGCTTGTCATGGGCTAAGTTGGGACTCCCCTGCAGGGATATGAACTTTGGAAAGTCATGCCCGCGGTTATGGGCAGATGGGAATTTGTTAATGTCCGGTTGTAGATAACTTGAACCTTAATTAATTAAAATGAATCAACTGAGTGTGTTACCGTGATGGCCTCTTATCGGCGGAGTCTGGGAAGTGGACACGGTGTTGGTGTAATGTTTGCGTAGGTTGCTCTCTAGTTTCTCGCTCACGCTTTGCCTCCTCTTCTCGCTCTCTTTTGCGTATAAGCTAGCCACCATACTTCCTAGTCGCTTGCTGCAGCTCCATTCATTTTTTTACCTTGCCATACCTATAAGCTTAAATAGTCTTGATCGCGAGGGTGCGAGATTGCTGAGTCCCTGTGGCTCACAGATTACTATTATACCAGATGCTGGGCCTGATGATTCCGCTCCAGGAGACGTGTATGAGCTCAAGTGGGAGTTCGACGAAGATTCTCAACGTTACTATGTTTCCTTTCCCGATGATCAGTAGTGGTGCCTAGTTGGGGGTGAACGGGACCGTGTCACATGTTGGGTTCTCTTTTATTTTGGCGCCGTAGTCGGGCCATGAGTGTTTGGATGATGTAATGTTATTTATGTACTTGATTGACGTGGCGAGTGTAAGCCAACTATGTTATCTCCCCTTTTATTATCATATTCCATGGGATGTTGTGAAGATTGCCTAACTTGCGACATATGCCTTCAATGCGATTATGCCTCTAAGTCATGCCTCGACACGTGGGAGATATAGTCACATCGAGGGTGTTACAAGTTGGTAATCAGAGCCTTCCCCGACCTTAGGAGCCCCATTGCTTGATCGTTTTTAGCGGCCGAGTTGTGTCTAGAAAAAAAATGTTTTGAGTCATTTAGGAATTATATATCGGAGAGATTAGGAATTCTTTTTACTTCCCAGTCTCCTCATCGCTCTGGTAAGGCATCCTGACGTAGAGTTTTAACTCTTCTCTTCTCAAATTTCACTAAAAAAAATTTAGTATCATGCGGGTATCTTGTAATCGTTCCGATGGTTTTATGATGAGAACATTGTCTTGGTGCCTCCTGTCAGGGGTTTAGTGGAAGTGTCCCGGGGAGTTGAGCTCTGAGGTGTTGTCATCATAATTTTATCATTGCAATTCTGGAATACCTGAGTTTAGTACGCCGACATCGAAAATCTCTTTTATGCAGTTCGTTGGTGAGATAACCTCGACGCCACCCAGTACTGGGGCGGGAGTTCGGGAGTATCGCCATAACTTGTATAATGGATGTTTTTCGAAGGTTGAGGTAGATGGTTTCCGAAGGTTTCTTGGTTATGTGTTGAAGGATGGATACAGCTGGTTGTAGGAATTGCTAGCTTGGGTGAGATATTATGCTTCCCCTGTATCCCCAACACCTTATTGCATAACCGGAAAGGTTTGGGAGTTTCATAGGTGGGAATTCTTGTAGCTCTAGTTCTTCTTCCACGAATATTGGTTTGAGATTAGGATTTCTTACCGATTATTCGTTCTTGATCCATACCTTGCTGATTTATTTCTCTACCTTAATTCTACGTGGCTTCTCAATTTATGGATATGTGACCATTTCAAGAGGAATGCATTCGTTCATTTTGTTCGGATGTGAAGACTATATGTTGCAATTTTCTTTCCGTTGGATTCAGCTTCAATAATTGTCTATCAATGTGCTAATGGTGGTCAACCTCTTCAGGATGGCTCCTCCAATGCGCACAACTCCGAATCCTGATCCGCCACCACCTCCACCTCCTCCGGAGGCATGGCAAGCTGTGATGGCCGCAACCAATGCAAACACACAGTTGATCATGCAAATTCTCCAAGAGCGCAATCAAGGCAACCAAGGGAATCAAGGCAGCAATCAGAATCACTTTGCTTCACTCAACCAGTTCCTTGCTAACGGGCCAAAGACTTTCAGCAATTGTGTTGAGGAAACCGATGCTGACGATTGGCTTGTGGATCTGTGTAAGCATTTCGAGTGCAGTAACGTCAGGCCTGAGGACTTTGTCAAGTTCGCTTCCTTCCAACTCAAAGATCAAGCTGCAGAATGGTTCCAGCAGTACAAGGACTCCAAAGGTGGACGTGTTATCACTTGGGATGATTTCCGTCGAGATTTCCGAGCTCATCATATTCCTCAGAGCGTGGTTGAAAGCAAGCGTGAGGAATTCCGCAATCTGAAGCAAGGCTCTTTATCTGTCTATGACTACAACAAGTTGTTCCAGAAGCTCGCCCGCTTTGCCAAGCAGGACGTCCCTGATGAGAAGAGCATGATATACCAGTTCAGGGGTGGTCTCGGAGAAGAAATTCAGCTAGCTCTTGTTCTCTTCGAGCCCTTGAGATACGATGAGTTCTACAACATGGCATTGAAGCAAGAGGCTGCTCAGTTCAGGTGTGATGCTTCCAAGAAGTGAGCCAGAGATGTTACTCCTTCTTCCTCTACTCAAGTGGCCAAGCAGCAGAAGTATTGGCTTCCTCCTCCTCCGTTCCGTCAGCCGTATCAGCAGAAGAGCAAAGGTGGCAGTGGTTCTTCCCACCCACCCAACCCTGGCTTTCAGAACAAGACTTCGTCTCAAGCTCCAAGATCGAGTGCTCCGTTTCACCGTCCGCTTTCAGAGGTCACGTGCAACAAGTGCCAACAGAAGGGTCACTACGCCAACAAGTGTTTCAACTAGATGCATCTTCCTCCTCCTCCTGTCAGATCGGCAAGTACAGCTGTGGTCAAGCATAACCCCAAGTACGCCAAGGTCAATATGGTGAATGCAGCTCAGGCAGAGGATTCTTCAAATGTCATCATGGGTAACCTTCCTGTTTATGATGTTCCTGCAAAAGTTCTTTTTGACACTGGTGCATCGCATTGTTTTATCTCGAGACCTTTTGCATCTAAGCATGGGTGGTTTTCTCAAGTTACGCATAAGCCATTAGCAGTCGTCTCTCCGGGTAGATGCTTGCTTGCTAACTATGAAGTTCCGGATATTTCTATCTCGATGGGTGATTTCAAGTTTCTAGCTTCCCCAATGATCCTTGGTAACTCGGATATTGATCTTATTCTCGGAATGGATTGGCTTTCTAAGCACAAGGCTCAGCTTGATTGTGCAGCCAGGCAGATTCAATTGACTCATTCGTCTGAGGATGTAATTGTCTTTGCCGCTCGGGATAATACCATCCGTCTGTTTTTCTCTCAATGAGAAGGGTGAATTGGATGCCATCTCTCAAATTCCAGTCATTTGCGAATATCAAGACGTCTTTCCAGAAGAGCTTCCAGGAATGCCTCCGCACCGGCCAGTTGAATTCGTTATTGATCTTGAGCCTGGCACGGAACCTGTGTGCAAGCGTCCTTACAAGCTCGGACCTGAAGAGTTGAAGGAGCTGAAGAAGCAACTCGATATTCAAGAGAAAATGGGTCTTATCCGGCCTAGTTCTTCTCCGTGGGGTTGTGGTGTTCTTTTTGTGAAGAAGAAGGATGGAACGGACCGACTTTGTGTTGATTACCGTCCAGTGAACAAGAAGACCATCAAGAACAAATACCCACTTCCCAACATCAATGAGCTGTTCGAACAACTCAAAGGTGCCCAAGTATTCTCCAAGCTTGATCTCCGTATGGGTTATCATCAGATTCGAATCCGTGAGCAAGATATTCCCAACACGGCTTTCAGGACAAGCTTTGGTTCATATGAATACACTGTCATGTCTTTTGGCCTCGTCAACGCTCCTCCGACGTTCTCTCGCATGATGAACTTCATCTTCAACGCCTACACCAATGACTTCGTTTTGGTCTATCTCGATGACATTCTGGTTTTCTCGAAGAACAAGGAAGATCATGCCAAGCACTTGCGTTTGGTTCTTGATAAGCTCAGAGAACATCAGTTCTACGCCAAGTTCTCCAAGTGTGAATTTTGGCTCGATGAGGTTCTTTATCTTGGCCATATCATCTCTGCCAAGGGCATTGCCCTGAATCCTGAGAAGGTGTCTGCAATTGTGAATTGGGAACCTCCTCAGAACGTGAAGCAACTACGTAGCTTCCTCGGTCTCGCAAGCTATTGCCGAAGATTCGTTGAAAACTTTTCTAAGATCGCGAAGCCTCTCTCAAATCTTCTTCAGAAGCACGTCAAGTACGTTTGGTCTCCAGAGTGTGACATTTCTTTCAACACTTTGAAAGAGAAATTGATCACTGCTCCAGTTCTGACTCCGCCTGATGAATCCAAGCTGTACGAGGTCTTTTGTGATGCCTCTCTCCAAGGTCTTGGCGCAGTTTTGATGCAAGAGAAGAAAGTTGCTGCTTATACCTCTCGCCAATTGAAGCCTAATGAGAAGAACTACCCCACTCATGATCTCGAGTTGGCGGCAGTTGTGCATGCTCTTTTGACTTGGAGACATCTTCTATTGGGAAGAAAAGTGGACATTTTCACTGATCACAAGAGTCTCAAGTACATCTTCACTCAGCCTAATCTCAACCTCAGGCAAACTCGATGGGTCGAAATGATTCAAGAGTATAATCCGAGTATCGAGTATACTCCAGGCAAGGCCAATGTGATTGCTGACGCTTTGAGCAGAAAAGCTTACTGTAACAGTCTTATTCTCAAGCCTTATCAACCCGAGCTTTGTGAAGCTTTCCGCAAACTTAATCTGCAAGTTTTTCCCCAAGGTTTCCTCGCCAACCTTCTAGTCTCTCCTACCTTGGAAGACCAGATTCACCAAGCCCAGCTTCTTGATGCTATGGTGAAAAAGGTGAAGATTGGGATTGCCAAGAGTCAGTCCAAGTACAAGTGCTACCGCCTTGATGACAAGGACACTCTCTTCTTCGAGGATCGTATTGTTGTACCCAAAGGTGACCTCCGTAAAGTGATCATGAACGAGGCTCACAATTCTCTCCTCTCCATCCACCCTGGGAGCACGAAGATGTATCAGGACCTCAAGCAAGCTTATTGGTGGACTCGAATGAAGCGCGAGATCGCTCAATTCGTGAATGAATGTGATGTCTGCAGAAGAGTGAAGGCAGAACACCAAAGGCCAGCTGGTCTCCTCCAACCCCTTGCCATTCCAGAATGGAAGTTTGACCACATTGAAATGGACTTCGTGACTGGGTTTCCAAAGTCCAAGCGTGGCAATGATGCTATATTCGTTGTCATCGACAAACTCACCAAAGTGGCTCATTTTCTGCCTATCAAAGAGTCGATCACTGCAGCTCAATTGGCGGAACTCTATACCTCTCATGTTGTCTCTCTGCACGGTATTCCACAAGTGATCTCTTCAGACCGTGGCAGCATCTTTACCTCAAAGTTTTGGGATTATTTTCAGAAGGCCATGGGCACTAACATCCGCTTCAGCACAGCTTTCCATCCTCAAACTAGCAGTCAAGTCGAGCGTGTCAACCAGATTCTTGAAGATATGCTCAGGGCTTGTGTGATCTCCTTCGGCATGAAGTGGAGGATTGTCTTCCTTATGCTGAATTCTCCTACAACAACAGTTTTCAAGCAAGTTCGGGCAAGGCCCCATTTGAAATTCTGTATGGCAGGAAGTGCCGTACCCCTCTCAACTGGTCTGAAACCAGTGAAGGTCAGCTTTTGGGTAATGACTTAATCACAGAGGCAGAGGAAATGTGCAAAGTCATTCGTGATAACCTCAAAGCAGCCCAATCCCGTCAGAAGAGCTACTATGATAGTAAGCACCATGATTTGGCTTTCGAGATCGGAGATCATGTTTACCTCCGTGTCTCTCTTATGAAAGGTACTCATCGTTCCGGTATCAAAGGGAAGCTTGTCCCTAGATACGTGGGACCTTTCAAGATTTTCATCAAGAGAGGTGACCTCGCCTATCAACTCGAGCTTCCTTCAAACTTTGCAAATGTTCATGACGTGTTCCATGTCTCTCAGCTTCGAAAGTGCTTCAAGACTCCTGACTGCACTGTCAACTTTGAGGACATTGAGCTCCAAGAATATCTCTCTTATCGTGAGCACCCAGTTGCTATTCTTGAAGAGACTGAACGCAAGACTCACAACAAGTCAATCAAATTTCTCAAAGTCAAGTGGTCACACCATTCCGACCGTGAAGCTACCTGGGAACGCGAGGATCACCTCCGTTCTGAGTACACGGCGTTCTTTCAGTCCTAGATCTCGGGACGAGATCCTTTCGTAGTGGTGGAGTGTTGTAATACCCCGGATGTAACTTTCCCAATTTGTACTCCAACTCTTGCCGTTTCCGGCGTTAAGTTATTTTATTTTTCTCGGGTTCGGGTCTTTGTCTCCATGTGTTGTTATCGTTGTCATGCATCTCATATCATGTCATCATGTGCATTGCATTTGCATACGTGTTCATATCATGCATTCGAGCATTTTCCCCGTTGTCCGTTTTGCATTCCGGCGCTTCGTTCTCCTCCAGTGGTCATTTCTACCTTTCTTTCGTGTGTGGGGATTGAACATTTCCGGATTGGACCAAGACTTGCCAAGCGGCCTTGGTTTACTACCGGTAGACCGCCTGTCAAGTTCCATATCATTTCGACTTCGTTTGATACTACAACGGTTAACCGAGGGACCGAAAAGGCCTTGTGTGTGTTGCAGCCCAACATCCCTCCAATTTGGCCCAAAACCCACCTAACTCTGCTCCATCATCTAGAGCGTTCAATCATGATTGCGTGGCCGAAAACCGCACCTCATTTGGACTCTCCTAGCTCCCTTTATGCCTATAAATAGGTCCCCCTCGAAATATCCCGGATCCCCTCTCCCCGAAACCCTAAATTTCTCCTCCGCAGCCGCCGGACACGTCCGGACGGACCGGACGCATCCGCACCCCCACCACCGCCCAGTCGCGTGCTGCCACGTCACCGCCGCCGCCGCCACTCCCATCGCGGCCCGCGGGAGCCCGGAGCGGGCCCTCCTCGGCCCGGTCGCAGCCGCCGCCCGCCTCCCGCATTGCGCCGCCCGCCTCCATCGCCGCGCGCCCGCCTCCTCCTCGCCGGAGCCGGCCACCGCCGCCCCGCTCCGACTCTGGCGGCTGAGCTCGCCGCTCCCGCGCCGCCACCCTGCCTCACGCCGGCCGCCGCGCGCCGCCGCCCGCACGGCCACCGCCTCCGCCGCCCTGCCCGGCCTCCTCCGGCCCGGCCCCCATCTTCCCGAGCCGCCGGCAAGTGTGCTCCGGTGAGATCCGCCGCCGCGCGACCCCGTGCTACAGTGGATCGCCGGGTGAATAGTAAACCCTAGATCCGCGGGTGTTTTTTTTCCTAAATCCCAAAATTCCAGATCCAAGTTGACATGTTCGTAGCTCCGTAACTTTGCATCCGTAGCTCCGGTTCGTGCATATAGCATATCAAAATGTTCATCCCAGAGAGTACATCATTTCATTCCATTGCATCATTTTCATTTGAGCTCATCTTGATGCCCGAAATGATGTTAGAAGAGGGCTACTTGAGATTATTGTCAGATCTGCTACTCCGTTTAGCTTTTTGTCATTTTTGCCATGATTATTGTGTGCATGCTATGCCCTGATGCTCTACATGTGTTTTGTTAAGGGTTTTGTCATCTTTCCAGAGGTGCAACCCATGTATTTTTGTGATGTGTGTGGTGACTTGTGCAAGCTTGCAAAGTGGTGCACTTGCTAATTCTGTTTTCAGGGACTTAGCATTTCCACTAAGTCCTTGATCTGTTTATCTCATGATGCCATATGTTCATGTTGTTTCCTAGTGATCCGTGCCTCTTTTGAGGATGATCAGTAAGGATGTTTTGTTAATATTGTAGTGCTCTATCCATCCATGTCTTTTTTTGCAATTTTGGAGCAACCTAGCTTGAGTCAATCGAGCTCTACTTTTGCTACTTTGTGAATCTGGGCAGATTGTCAACTTGTTTGCAATTTTGCCGATGATGTTGTAGTTGATCCATGCATGCTATGCTATTGTTCTTGCCATGTATAGCTTGCATTTTGTGCCTTCTTGATGGGTGTATGCTTGTCTTGCCATGACTTGCACCGTAGTGAGTGCATCGAGCTCGTAAACATGACTACTTGAGTTATATTTCAGCATGTGTCAGTTTTTCACTAAGTCTGAAAACTGATTATGTTTTTGCTATGTTCACATGCTTGCAATTGTATTTTCTGATCCCTTTTGGCTCAAGGTCACTAAGGGACTTTTGTTAAGCTCTTTGAGTAGCTTCATGTAATGCTTTACTTTGCTATGTTCAGGTCCTGTAGCATGTAGTTTTCTGGCTCCAAAGAGTGCTACCTAATCTGAAATTCTAGACAAGTGTTAATTTCACTAAGTCTGAGATCTGTTTGCCATATGCATTTTTGCCATGCTTGTTTGAACCTGTTAATGGATGAATTCGCCGTAGCTCAGTGCTAGACTTTTGTTAAGCATCTTGAATGCATCCCTGCGATGTATTTTGTTGTCATGTTTGGGTGCTGTAGCATGTTCATTTCATTGCATTTAGATGCCTACTTGCTGTAAATCGCAAACCGGTGCCATTTTTGAATCGCTTGTCATTTCCAAACCGTAACTCTGATTCTGGCGTTCTTTATATCATTTTCAAGCGATTTCATCTCATCTTTCCAGTGGCACACTTGGATTTCCAAGTTGAGGCCAGGTTCATGCGTTTCCTGTCATATGTTGCATTTTGCATCCCGCATCGCATCCCGCATAGCATATCATCATCGCATCGTCTTGTTTGGGTCCTTGCACGTGGTTGATTGCATCCTTGTTGCTTGTTTGTCTTGTTTGGGTAGAGCCGGGAGATGAGTTCGCTAACGAGGAGCCCGTTGAGTTTGCTTTCGAGGATCCAGTCAACTCTGACAACTGTGCAGGGAAGATGATCATACCCTCGAAATCACTACTATCTTTGCTATGCTAGTTTTGCTCGCTCTTTTGCTATGCCATTGCTACGATGCCTACCACTTGCTTGCAAGCCTCCCAAATTGCCATGTCAAACCCCTAACCCACCTTGTCCTAGCAAACCGTTGATTGGCTATGTTACCGCTTTGCTCAGCCCCTCTTATAGCGTTGCTAGTTGCAGGTGAAGATCGGAGGTCGTTCCTATTGGAACATTTATTTACTTGTTGGGATATAATTATATTGCTATGTTATCTTAATGCATCTATATACTTGGTAAAGGGTGGAAGGCTAGGCCTCTCACCTAGTGTTTTGTTCCACTCTTGCCGCCCTAGTTTCCGTCATATCGGTGTTATGTTCCCGGATTTTTGCGTTCCTTACGCGGTTGGGTTATAATGGGAACCCCTTGCTAGTTCACCTTGATTAAAGCTTTTCCAGCAATGCCCAACCTTGGTTTTACCATTTACCATGTGCCCTGAGAAAGTGATATGTGCAGCTCCTATCGGGATTTGTCGGCACATTCGGGCGGTGTTGTTGGTCTTGTTTTAACCTGTCGAAGTGTCTTGAATTACCGAGATACCGAGTCTGATCGGAACGTCTTGGGAGGAGGTCTATTCCTTCGTTGACCGTGAGAGCTTGTCATGGGCTAAGTTGGGACTCCCCTGCAGGGATTTGAACTTTCGAAAGCCGTGCCCGCGGTTATGGGCAGATGGGAATTTGTTAATGTCTGGTTGTAGATAACTTGAACCTTAATTAATTAAAATGAATCAACTTAGTGTGTTAGCGTGATGGCCTCTTCTCGGCGGAGTCCGGGAAGTGGACACGGTGTTGGTGTAATGTTTGCGTAGGTTGCTCTCTAGTTTCTCGCTCGCGCTTTGCCTCCTCTTCTCGCTCTCTTTTGCGTATAAGCTAGCCACCATACTTGCTAGTCGCTTGATGCAGCTCCACTCATTTTTTTACCTTGCCATACCTATAAGCTTAAATAGTCTTGATCGCGAGGGTGCAAGATTGTTGAGTCCCTGTGGCTCACAGATTACTATTATACCAGATGCAGGGCCTGATGATTCCTCTCCAGGAGACGCGTATGAGCTCAAGTGGGAGTTTGACGAAGATTCTCAATGTTACTATGTTTCCTTTCCCGATGATCAGTAGTGGTGCCTAGTTGGGGTGAACGGGACCGTGTCGCATGTTGGGTTCTCTTTTATTTTGGCGCCATAGTCGGGCCATGAGTGTTTGGATGATGTAATGTTATTTATGTACTTGATTGACGTGGCGAGTGTAAGCAAACTATGTTATCTCCCCTTTTATTATCATATTCCATGGGATCTTGTGAAGATTGCCTAACTTGCGACATATGCCTTCAATGCGATTATGCCTCTAAGTCGTGCCTCGACACGTGGGAGATATAGTCGCATCGAGGGTGTTACATTCTTTCTCCTTATTTTTCTGGAAAATAGGATTTTATAGCGTTGGTTTCAGGGTCTGCGGGGCCACCAGGTGGGGACAATCCACCTGGACGCGCCAGGAGGGGGGCGCGCCCTGGTGGGTTGTGCCCACCCAGGTGCCCCCCTCCAGTGGATCTTTGCTTCAGAAATTCTTGTTTATTGTATAAAAAATCCTCGCAAAGTTTTGTTCCATTTCGAGAACTTTTATTTCTACACAAGAACAACACTGTGGTAGTTCTGCTGAAAACATCGCCAGTCCGGGGTTAGTTTCATTCAAATCATGCAAATTAGAGTCCAAAAGAAGAGAAAAGGTGTTAGGAAAAGTAGATACATTGGAGACGTAGCAGAAAGGCATGGAACACTTCCCTAGAAAGAAAATTAAATTGCCTTATGAATCTATTATGAGAGCCACTTATGGATTGCATACCGAAGATGATAACACTTAGATCTATTCGTGTTTTATGCCTAGCTAGGGGCGTTAAACAATAGCGCTTGTTGGGAGGCAACCCAATTTTATTTTTGTTTTTGCTTTTTAGGTTCTATTTTGCAATAAATATTTCATCTAGCCTTTGTTAAGATGTGGTTTTATGTTTTAACTAGTGTTTGTTCCAAGTAAGACCTTTGGGATAGCTTACAGTAATAGTTCAGTTGATCCTACTGGAAAACTGAAACTTTTGCGCCCAGGAGATTAGTTTTAGTTTTTTACAGAAACGCGATAAATACTAATTATTTTTGCAGAGGATTTATAAACAAATTGTCAAGGACTTCCTAATTTTTGAGGATTTTTGAGTTACAAAAGTATTCGAAATATCCAGATTGCTACAGACTGTTCTGTTTTTGACAGGTTCTATTTTTCACGTGTTGTTTTCTTATTTTGATGCATCTATGGCTAGTATCGGGGGGTATGAACCATGGAAAAATTGGAATAAATTAGATATTACGCAAATATAATAAGGAATGAGTTCATAACAGTACCAAAAGTGGTGATTTATTTTCTTATACTAACGGAGCTTACGAGATTTTCTGTTGAAGTTTTGTGTTGTGAAGTTTTCATGTTTTGGGAAAGGATTTGATGGACTATGGAATAAGGAGTGGCAAGAGTCTAAGCTTGGGGATGCCCAAGGCACCCCAAGGTAATATTCAAGGAGGCCAAAGAGCCTAAGCTTGGGGATGCTCCGGGAAGGCATCCTCTCTTTCGTCTTCGTCTATCGGTAACTTTGCTTGAAGCTATATTTTTATTCACCACATGATATGTGTTTTTCCTGGAGCATTTTGTATGATTTGAGTCTTTGCTTTTTAGTTTGCCACAACCATCCCTGACGTACACACCTTTTGGGACACACACATGAATCGTGATTTATTAGAATGCTCTATGTGCTTCACTTATATCTTTTGAGCTAGGCAAAATTGCTCTAGTGCTTCACTTATATCTTTTTAGAGCACGGTGGTGATTTTATTTTATTGAAATTGATGAACTCTCGTACTTCACTTATATTATTTTGAGAGTCATTAGAACAGCATGGTAATTTGCTTTGGTTATAAAATTAGTCCTAATATGATAGGCATCCAAGAGGGATATAACAAAAACTTTCATATAGAGTGCATTGAATACTATGAGAAGTTTGATTCCTTATGATTGTTTTGAGATATGCAGATGGTGATATTAGAGTCATGCTAGTAAGTAGTTGTGAATTTGAGAAATACTCATGTTAAAGTTTGTCAGTCCCGTAGCATGCACTTATGGTGAACCGTTATGTGATGAAGTCGGAGCATGATTTATTTATTGATTGTCTTCCTTATGAGTGGCGGTCGGAGACGAGCAATGGTCTTTTCCTACCAATCTACCCCCCTAGGAGCATGCGTGTAGTACTTTGTTTCGATGACTAATAGATTTTTTCAATAAGTATGTGAGTTCTTTATGACTAATGTTGAGTCCATCGATTATACGCACTCTCACCTTTCCGCCATTGCTAGCCTCTCTAGTACCACACAACTTTCGCCGATATCATAAACCCACCACATATCCTTCCTCAAAATAGCCACCATACCTACCTATTATGGAATTTCCATAGCCATTCTGAGATATATTGCCATGCAACTTCCATCATTTCATTTATTATGACACGCTCCATCATTTTCATATTGCTTTGCATGATCATGTAGTTGACATCGTATTTGTGGCAAAGTCGCCATTCATCATTTTTATACATGTCGCTCTTGATTCATTGCACATCCCAGTACACCACCGGAGACATTCTCATAGAGTCATATTTTGTTCTAAGTATCGAGCTGTAATTTTTGAGTTGTAAGTAAATAAAAGTGTGATGATCTTCATTATTAGATCATTGTCCCATGTGAGGAAAGGATGATGGAGACTATTATCCCCCACAAGTCGGGAGAGACTCCGAATGAAAAATAAAAAATAATAAAAGAGGCCAAAGAATGAGAGAAGGCCCAACAAAAAAATGAGAGAAAAAGAGAGAAGGGACTATGTTACTATCCTTTTGCCACACTTGTGCTTCAAAGTAGCACCATGATCTTCATGATAGAGAGTATCCTATGATATCACTTTCATATACTAGTGGGAATTATTCATTATAGAACTTGGCTAGTATATTCCAATGATGGGCTTCCTCAAAATGCCCTAGGTCTTCGTGAGCAAGCGAGTTGGATGCACAACAACTTAGTTTCTTTTTGAGCTTTCATAAACTTATAGCTCTAGTGCAAATGTTGCATGGCAATCCCTACTCACTCACATTGATATCTATTGATGGGCATCTCCATAGCCCGTTGATACGCCTAGTTGATGTGAGACTATCTCCTTCTTTTTGTCTTCTCCACAACCATCGTCTATTCCACCTATAGTGCTATATCCATGGCTCACGCTCATGTATTGCGTGAATGTTGAAAAAGTTTGAGAACATCAAAAGTATGAAACAATTGCTTGGCTTGTCATCGGGGTTGTGCATGGTTTGAAAATTTTGTGTGATGAAGCTAGAGCATAGCCAGAGTATATGATTCTGTAGGGATAAGCTTTCTTTGGCCATGTTATTTTGAGAAGACACAATTATTTTGTTAGTATGCTTGAAGTATTATTGTTTTTATGTCAATATTAAACTTTTGTTTTGAATCTTACGGATCTGGACATTCATGCCACAATAAAAAGAATTACATGGATAAATATGTTAGATAGCATTCCACATCAAAAAATTTGTTTTTATCATTTACCTACTCGAGGATGAGCGGTAATTAAGCTTGGGGATGCTTGATACGTCTCCAACGTATCTATAGATTTTTTTGTTCCATGCTATTATATTATTTGTTTTGGATGTTTTAAATAAATTAATATGCTATTTTATATGATTTTTGGGACTAACCTATTAACCTAGAGCCTAGTGCCAGTGCCAGTTTCTGTTTTTTCCTTGTTTTAGAGTTTCACAGAAAAGGAATACCAAACGGAATAAAACTTTGTCGATGATTTTTCTTGGACCAGAAGACACCCAGGAGAGTTGGAGTGCAAGTCAAAAGTAGGATTGGAGAGGTCAAAACGTTAAATAGCAATGAACCCACTCTTTTGGATTTCAAGGAATTTAATTATCATAATTGTTCTTTAATAGATTGTATTTCCTTATTGCAATCCATGTTGAATTCTCCTCATGCTTATAATCAAAACAAAGCTTTTACTAAACATATCGTTGATGCTATGATGCAATCTTTTGAAGAAAAGCTTGAATTGGAAGTTTCTATCCCTAGAAAACTTTATGATGAGTGGGAACCTACTATTAAAATTAAAATTAAAGATTATGAATGTTATGCTTTGTGTGATTTGGGTGCTAGTGTTTCCATGATTCCAAAAACTTTATGTGATATGTTAGGTCTCCGTGAATTTAATGATTGTTCCTTAAATTTGCATCTTGCGGATTCCACTATTAAGAAACCTATGGGAAGAATTAATGATGTTCTTATTCTTGCTAATAGGAATTATGTGCATGTATATTTCATTGTTCTTGATATAGATTGCGATCCTACATGTCCTATTATTCTTGGTAGACCTTTCCTTAGAACGATTGGTGCAATTATTGATACGAAAGAAGGAAACATTATATTTCAATTTCTGTTAAGGAAAGTGATAACCCACAAGTATAGGGGATCGCAACAGTTTTCGAGGGTAGAGTATTCAACCCAAATTTATAGATTTGACACAAGGGGAGCCAAAGAATATTTGAAGGTATTAGCAGCTGAGTTGTCAATTCAACCACACATGGAGATTAATTATCTGCAGCAAAGTGATCAGTAGCAAAGTAGTTTGATAGTTTTGATAGTAGTGACAGCAGCAATAGTAACAGTAACAGTGATAGCAATAATTTTGTAGCAAGCGTAACAGTGATGATAGCAGTAGTAACTTAGCAGAAACAATATAAGATAAATTCGTAGGCATTGGATCAGTGACTTGTTGGATGATATTCACCATGAGACAGTTATAACCTAGGGCGATACGGCACTAGCTCCAGTTCATCGATATAATGTAGGCATGTATTCCGTAAAGAGTCATACATGCTTTATTAAAAGAACTTGCATGACATCTTTTGTCCTATCCTCCCATGGCAGCGGGATTCATATTGGAAACTAAGGGATATTAAGGCCTCCTTTTAATAGAGAACTGGAACAAAGCATTAACACATAGTGAATACATGAACTCCTCAAACTACGGTCATCACCGAGAGTGGGCCCGGTTGTTGTCACTCCGGGGTAGTCGGATCATAACTGTAGTAGGTGACTATAACTTGCAAGATCGGATCTAGAACATGGATATAATTATGATAACATAAACGGTTCAGATCTGAAATCATGGCACCTGGGCCCAAAGCGACAAGCATTAAGCATGCAATGTCATAGCAACATCAATCTAAGAACATATAGTGGATACTAGGGATCATGCCGTAACAAAACTAACTCGATTACATGATGAATCTCATCCAACTCCTCACCGACCAGCGAGCCTACGAAGGAATTACTCACTCCCGGAGGGGAGCATCATGGAATTGGCAATGGAGAAGGGTTGGTGATGACGAAGAACGAAGATCCCCCTCTCTGGAGCCCCAAATGGACTCTAGATTTGCCCTCCCGAGGAAGAACATGGCTTGGCGGCGGCTGCTTCTCATGGATCGCAATAATTCTTTCTCCCTGAATTTTTCTCAAAATATGTGATTTTATAGTATCAGGGGGGTCGTCTGTGGGACCACCAGGTGGGTACAACTCACCTGGGCGCGCCAGGAGAGGGGGCGCGCCCTGGTGGGTTGTGCCCACCCAGGGGCCCCTCTCTGGTGGGTCTTGGCTCCATTAATTCTTATTATTGATATAAAAATCCTCGCAAAGTTTCGATCCATTCCGAGAACTTATATTTCTGCACAAAAATAACACCATGGCAGTTCTGCTGAAAACAGCATCAGTCCGGGGTTAGTTTCATTCAAATCATGCAAATTAGAGTCCAAAACAAGAGGAAAAGTATGAGAAAAGTAGATATGTTGGAGACTTATCAACTCCCCCAAGCTTAAACCTTTGCTTGTCCTCAAGCAATTCAGTTGATAAACTGAAAGTGAGAAATAAAAACTTTTACGAACTCTTTTGCTCTTGTTTGCATAAATAAGCTTAAACAGCACCCATGTTTTCAGCCAACATTATAACTAACCATGTCAACAATAACACTTAAAGAATACAATGATTCATATCAATGACATAATCAGCTAGCGAGGAATAATAAGATATATCAAACGGCAACACGTTGTCAAAACAACCATGATATAATATGACAATAATGGTATCTCGCTAGCCCTTTCTGAGACCGCAAAACATAAATGCAGAGCACCTCCAAAGTTCAAGCAACGACTAAACATTGTAATTCATGGTAGAAAAGATCCAGTCATGATGCACCCAACATTAGCTACACACAATGCATAAATCATGACAGTTGTGCTCTACTCAGTTTCTGGCGCTTGATTTTTAGAAGGTGATGACACAACATAAAAGTAAATAGAAAGTCCCTTCGCAGAGGGAAGCAGTGATTTGCAGAGGTGCCAGAGCTCAGTTTTTAAAACAGAGATAAATGATATTTTGAGACATGCACCCTTCTTATTCACTTCACGACCATCAGTTATCAACATCTTCCATGCTAAGCACGCTAGTGGCGGTTCCCAAGCGGTAAAAGTAAAGGTTTTGACTCCATTGGGAGTTTTAGTTTAATTATTTCAGAGACGAACTCTTTTTCATGTTTGCGGTTTGGGACTGGGCATCCCTATTACCGCCCATTTTCTCGTGCAATGGCAAGTGAATAAACACTCGACCTGAGAATAACCCACTCAACACGGAAGATATCGACCACCTCCTGTCATTCCATGAACGATCCAGGCACATAAAATGGATAGTTTTTTAGAAGTTTTTAGAGGTGGCACATGCAAATTTACTTAGGATGGCAGGGTAATACCGTATATAGGTAGGTATGGTGGACTCATCTGGAATAACTTTGGGTTCAAGGTTTTGGATGTACAAGCAGAGTTCCCACTTAGTACAGGCGAAGGCTGCTACCTCTTGAGCATGCGTTGGTTTTCCCTTGAAGAGGAAAGGGTGATGCAGCAAAGTAGTGTAAGTATTTCCCTCAGTTTTTGAGAACCAAGATATCAATCCAGTAGGAGACTACACGCAAATCGCCTAGTACATGCATAAACAAATAAGAACCTTGAAACCAACGCGATAAAGGGGTTGTCAATCCCTTCACGGCCACTTGCAAAAGTGAGATCTGATAAAGATAATAAGATAAATATTTTTGGTATTTTTGTTGTATAGATTGGAAAGTAAAGATTGCAAAATAAATAGTAAACTAGAATTGTAGATCGGAAACTTATATGATGTAAAGTAGACCCGGGGGACATAGGTTTCACTAGTGGCTTCTCTCAAGATAGCTTATATTACGGTGGGTGAACAAATTACTGGCGAGCAATTGATAGAAAAGCGCATAGTTTTTAGAATATATAGGCATGATCATAAACATAGGAATCACGTCTGTGTCAAGTAGACCGAAACGATTCTGCATCTACTACTATTACTCCACACATCGACCGCTATCCAGCATGCATCGAGAGTATTAAGTTCATAAGAACAGAGTAACGCATTAGGCAAGATGATGTGATGTAGAGGGATAAACTCAAGCAATATGATATAAACCCCATCTTTTTATCCTCGATGGAAACAATACAATACGTGTCATTTCCCTTTCTGTCACTGGGATCGAGCACCGCAAGATTGAAACCAAAGCTAAGCACTTCTCCCATTGCAAGAAAGATCAATCTAGTAGGCCAAACCAAACTGATAATTCGAAGAGACTTGCAAAGATATCAAATCATGCATATAAGAATTTAGAGAAGAATCAAATATTGTTCATAGATAAACTTGATCATAAACCCACAATTCATCGGATCTCGGTAAACACACCGCAAAAAGTATTACAGCAAATAGATATCCAAGAATATCAAGGAGAACTTTGTATTGAGAACCAAAGAGAGAGAAGAAGCCATCTAGCTAATAACTATGGACCCGAAGGTCTGTGGTAAACTACTCACACATCATCGGAGAGGCTATGGTGTTGATGTAGAAGCACTCCATGATCGAATCCCCCTCCGGCAGATCGCCGGAAAAGGTCCCCGGATGGGATCTCATGGGTACAGAAGGTTGCGGCGGTGGAAAAGTGGTTCTATGGCTCTCCTGGATGTTTTCAGGGTATAAGAGTATATATAGGCGAAATAAGTAGGTCGGTGGAGCTACGAGGGGCCCACGAGGGTGGGGGCGCGCCGCCCTACCTCGTGTCCGCCTTGTTGCTTCCTTGACCTCCACTGCAAGTCTCCTGGATTGCGTTTGTTCCGAAAAAGATCTTCGTGAAGGTTTCGTTCCATTTGGATTCCATTTGATATTCCTTTTCTGCGAAACACTGAAATAGGCAAAAGAAACAACAATTTGCACTAGGCCTTCGGTTAATAGGTTAGTCCCCGAAATAATATAAAAGTGCATAATAAAGCCCATTAAACATCCAAAACAGATAATATAATAGCATGGAACAATCAAAAATTATAAATACGTTGGAGACGTATCAAGCATCCCCAAGCTTAATTCCTACTCGTTCTCGAGTAAGTAAATGATAAAAACAGAATTTTTGATGTGGAATGCTACCTAACATAATTTTCAATGTAATTATCTTTATTGCGGCATGAATGTTTAGATCCAAAAGATTTTAGACAAAAGTTTAATACTGACATAAAATAATAATACTTCAAGCATGCTAACCAAGCAATTGCGTCTTATCAACATAGCCAAAGAAAGCTTATCCCTACAAAATCATATAGTTTGGCCATGCTTCATTTTCGTCACACAAAATGCTCCCATCATGCACAACCCCGATGACAGGCGAAGCAATTGTTTCATACTTAGCCTTTTCAAACTCTTTCAACATTCACGCAATATATGAGCATGAACCATGGACATAGCACTATGGGTGGAATAGAATATGATGATGGAGGTTGTGTGAGAAGACAAAAAGGGAGAAAGGCTCACATTGACGCGGCTAATCAACGGGCTATGGAGATGCCCATCAATTGATGTCAATGCAAGGAGTAGGAATTGCCATGCAACGGATGCACTAGAGTTATAAATATATGAAAGCTCAACAAAAGAAACTAAGTGGATGTGCATCAAACTTGCTTGCTCACGAAGACCTAGGGCATTTTGAGGAAGCCCACCATTGGAATATACAAGCCAAGTTCTATAGTGAAAAATTCCCACTAGTATATGAAAGTGACAAAATAGGAGACTCTCTATCATGAAGATCATGGTGCTACTTTGAAGCACAACTATGGAAAAAGGATAGTAACATTGCCCCTTCTCTCTTTTTCTCTCATTTCTCATTTTTCTTTTTTTATTTGGGACTTTTTTTCTCTCTTTTTTAGCCTTCTTTTCGTCCGGAATCTCATCCCGACTTGTGGGGGAATCATAGTCTCCATCATCCTTTCCTCACATGGGACAATGCTCTAATAATGAAAATCATCACACTTTTATTTACTTACAACTCAAGAATTACAACTCGATACTTAGAACAAAATATGACTCTATGTGAATGCCTCCAGCGGTGTACCGGGATATGCAACGAATTAAGAGTGACATGTATGAAAGAATTATGAAGGTGGCTTTGCAAAAAATACGATGTCAACTACATGATCATGCAAAGCAATATGAAAATGATGGAGTGTGTCATAATAAACGGAACGGTGGAAAGTTGCATGGCAATATATCTCGGAATGGCTATGGAAATGCCATAATAGGTAGGTATGGTGGCTGTTTTGAGGAAGATATTAGGAGGCTTATGTGTGATAGAGCATATCATATCACGGGGTTTGGATGGACTGGCGAAGTTTGCTCCAACTCTCGAGGTGAGAAAGGGCAATGCACGGTACCGAAGAGGCTAGCAATGATGGAAGGGTGAGCATGTGTACAACCCATGGACTCAACATTAGTCATAAAGAACTCACATACTTATTGCATAAATCTACAAGTCATAAAAAACGAGCACTACGTGCATGCTCCTAGGGGGATAGATTGGTAGGAAAAGACCATCGCTCATCCCCGACCGCCACTCATAAGGAAAGCAATCAAAGAACACCTCATGCTTCAAATTTGTCACACAACGGTTACCATACGTGCATGCTACGGGACTTGCCAACTTCAACACAAGCATTTCTCAATTCCACAATTACTCAACTAGCACGACCCTAATATTACCATCTTTATATCTCAAAACAACTATCAAGTATCAAACTTCTCATAGTATTTAATGCACTCTATATGAAAGTTTTTATTATACCCATCATGGATGCCTATCATATTAGGACTAATTTTATAGCCAAAGAAAATTACCATGCTGTTCTAAAAGACTCTCAAAATAATATAAGTGAAGAATGAGAGATTAATAATTTCTATAAAATGAAACCACCACCGTGCTCTAAAAAGGTATAAGTGAAGCACTAGAGCAAAGTTTATCTAGCTCAAAAGATATAAGTGAAGCACATAGAGTATTCTAGTAAATTCCGATTCATGTGTGTCTCTCCAAAAGGTGTGTACAGCAAGAATGATTGTGGTTAACTAAAAATAAAAGACTCAAACCATACAAGATGCTCCAAGCAAAACACATATCATGTGGTGAATAAAAATATAGCCTCAATTAAAGTTACCGATAGACGAAGACAAAAGAGGGGATGCCTTCCGGGGCATCCCCAAGCTTAGGCTTTTGTTTGTCCTTGAATTTTACCTTGGGGTGCCTTGGGAATCCCCAAGCTTAGGCTCTTGCCACTCCCTGTTCCAAAATCCATCAAATCTTTACCCAAAAACTTGAAAGCTTCACAACACAAAACTCAACAGAAAATCTCATGAGCTCTGTTAGTATAAGAGAACAAACCACCACTTTAAGGTACTGTAATGAACTCATTATTTATTTATATTGGTGTTAAACCTACTGTATTCCAACCTCTCTATGGTTCATACCCCCCGATACTAGCCATAGATTCATCAAAATAAGCAAAACAACACACGAAAAACAGAATCTGTCAAAAACAGAATAGTCTGTAGCAATCTGTAGGTTTCGAATACTTCTATAACTCCAAAAATACTGAGAAATTAGGACGCCCTAAATAATTTGTATATTGATCTAATTCAGTTGGAATTGGTATTTTATTGCTCTCTGGTTGAAAATGAAAATTATTCTCGTGAGCGCATACTTTCTGTTTTTTTCCAGCAAGATCAAATAACAATCACCCGAGATGATCTTAAAGGCTTTACTTGGCACAGACACTAACTAAAACATAAAAAACACAATTATAATCAGAGGATAAATATTTATTTATTACTAAACAGGAACAAAAAGCAAGTAACAAAAATAAAATTGGGTTGCCTCCCAACAAGCGCTATCGTTTAACGCCCTTAGCTAGGCATAAAAACAAGAATTGATCTAGGTGTTGCCATCTTTGGTTTTGGGAAAGAAAAGAGAAAAATTCTTGTCTATAGCATTTATCTTTCTATTTTGAGAAAGAACGTGGCCATTAATGGTGGAAGAAAGATTAAGCACGCTACGGAAATTTGCATCTAAGCTAGCCTTCATCTCTTTGATAATTTCGTTTTGATAAAAGCACAAAAGAGAGGTGGATTCAACCTTCTCATTCATGGGGTGCCCAACTATAGTTTTCATCTTTTCATAGGTATCTATGGCATCCCCTTGAAGAAAACCTTCTTCAAAAATAGAATCTAAAACTTGCTTGAATGAAGAGGGTAAGCCAACATAAAAGCTTTTTAGGTATATCTCAATTTGATATTGGGGCACATAGCTGGCTCGAATTCTTAATAGCCTATCCGAAGCATCATTCAAAGACTCATCAAGCAAATAACGAAAAATCTCAGGATCATCTTCATCAAAATTATTCAAACTCTCATTGATAACCCCAGTAGGTCTTTCCATAGCATCATTATTTATGAGCTTAGAGAGGGCAGAGGGACTATCCGACGTAATAAAACCCGGGAGAGAACCCTTACCCCTTTTTGATTCGGCCATGGCGTAAGAAAGGCAAACAGTAAAGAGGCGAGGAAAAGGCAAAGGTGAAGTGGGGGAGAGGAAAACGAGAGGCGAATGGCAAATAATGTAATGCGAGTGATAAGAGTTTATGATGGATACTTGGTATGTCTTGACTTGAGCGTAGATCTCCACAGCAACGGTGCCAGAAATCCTTCTTGCTACCTCTTGAGCATGCGTTGGTTTTCCCTTGAAGAGGAAAGGGTGATGCAGCAAAGTAGTGTAAGTATTTCCCTCAGTTTTTGAGAACCAAGGTATCAATCCAGTAGGAGACTACACGCAAATCGCCTAGTACCTGCACAAACAAATAAGAACCTTGCAACCAACGCGATAAAGGGGTTGTCAATCCCTTCACGGTCACTTGCAAAAGTGAGATCTGATAAAGATAATAAGATAAATATTTTTGGTATTTTTGTTGTAAGGCTTGGAAAGTAAAGATTGCAAAATAAATAGTAAACTAGAATTGTAGATCGGAAACTTATATGATGTAAAGTAAACCCGGGGGCCATAGGTTTCACTAGTGGATTCTCTCAAGATAGCATATATTACAGTGGGTGAACAGATTACTGCCGAGCAATTAATAGAAAAGTGCATAGTTATGAGAATATCTAGGCATGATCATAAACATAGGCATCACGTCCGTGTCAAGTAGACCGAAACGATTCTGGATCTACTACTATTACTCCACACATCGACCTCTATCCAGCATGCATCTAGAGTATTAAGTTCATAAGAACAAAGTAACGCATTTGGCAAGATGACATGATTTAGAGGGATAAACTCAAGCAATATGATATAAACCCCATCTTTTTATCCTCGATGGCAACAATACAATACGCGTCATTTCCCTTTCTGTCACTGGGATCGAGCACCGCAAGATTGAACCCAAAGCTAAGCACTTCTCCCATTGCAAGAAAGATCAATCTAGTAGGCCAAACCAAACTGATAATTCGAAGAGACTTGCAAAGATATCAAATCATGCATATAAGAATTCAGAGAAGAATCAAATATTGTTCATAGATAAACTTGATCATAAACCCACAATTCATCGGATCTCGGTAAACACACCGCAAAAAGTATTACAGCAAATAGATCTCCAAGAACATCAAGGAGAACTTTGTATTGAGAACCAAATAGAGAGAAGAAGCCATCTAGCTAATAAATATGGACCCCTAAGGTCTGTGGTAAACTACTCACACATCATCGGAGAGGCTATGGTGTTGATGTAGAAGCCCTCCGTGATCGAATTCCCCTGCGACAGATTGCCGGAAAAGGTCCCTAGATGGGATATCACGGGTACAGAAGTTTGCGGTGGTGGAAAAGTGGTTTCGTGGCTCTCCTTGATGTTTTCAGGGTATAAGAGTATATATAGGCAAAAGAAGTAGGTTGGTAGAGCTACGAGGGGCCCACGAGGGTGGGGGGCGCGCCGCCCTACCTCGTGGCTGCCTCGTTGCTTCCTTAACCTCCACTCCAAGTCTCCTGGATTGCATTTGTTCCAAAAAAGATCCTCGCGAAGGTTTCATTCCGTTTGGATTCCGTTTGATATTCCTTTTCTGCGAAACACTGAAATAGGCAAAAAACATCAATTTGCACTGGGCCTTCGGTTAATAGGTTAGTCCCGAAATAATATAAAAGTGCATAATAAAGCCCATTAAACATCCAAAATAGATAATACAATAGCATGGAACAATCAAAAATTATAGATACGTTGGAGACGTATCAAAGGCTAGCAATTAAGATTGAGAAGCGGCCATCTAGAGAGCAACAACGATCATAACCATGCATTATGCATAAGTAACATTGGACACTAGCATGAGTAGGATATGAACACCTTGAACATAAACATTATGGAGGCTATATTGGTTTTGATTCAACTACATGCATGAACATGTACCAAGTCAAGCCACTTGAACATTCAGAGGAGGATACCATATCATCATACTACATCACAATCATCTTAATGCTATGTTGATATCCAAGATAAATCATTATTAACCCCCAGCTACTTATGCATGGCATGAGAAACTATAATCTCTAATTGTCATTGCAAACATGCTTAATCATAATGGGCTGAATCATGGACGCTCGGTTAAACATATTTACACAGACATCACAAGTCGAGTTCATACCAGTTTCTCTTTGCCATGGCCAGTTCATCGAATATCATCATTATTGCCTTTCACTTGCACGACCGAATGATATGAAAATAATAGTGCGAAGTTCCATGGACTAAGATGGAATATGCAAACATTTTATTCAAAGGAGAAGACAAAGTAAAATGGGCTCTTTATTAGTTCAACAATTATTCATATGAGAGCCACTCAACATTCCTCGGTACAACTCAAATAAAATGAAAAGAAATTCAGAGAAACACACTGAAATATTTTTGGAATTTTTGGTTTTCTTTAGAAAGAAAATAAAGGGGAAAAACAAAAATGAGAAAAACTATTTACACGGGAAAGCTTCCAACAAGCAAAAGAAGAACAAGGAAATCTTTCTGGACTTTCTTTTTAGTACTACTACTAAGCATGCATAGAAATTAAACTAGCTACAACTAATTTTTTTGATTTTTTCTAAAGTTTTTCAAACACACAAGAAGAAAGCAAGAAAATAAATCTAAGCATGGGTGATACAATGAAAAAGTGTGAGCACCGACAAATAGAATAAGTGGACATGAGCGTAATGTCGGTGAGTGACACGTACTCCCCCAAGCTTAGGCTTTTGGCCTAACTTGGTAGTCGATCAGTAGCCTGGAGGATAGTAGTCAGTGTGGTAGCTCACGGAAGCTCTCGGTGCGGATGCCTCAGCACGCCGTGCCGCCACCACTGCTGCGTTATGAGCTCGGGCCTCACTCTCAAGAACAAAATATCTTCCCTTGTTGTTATAATCAAAAAGAGCAGGCGCAGGGAAATATATTTCCACAATAGATCTTTGGTTAAACATTAGATCGTAAGTGAAATTATCAACCCTTCCCTTAAGGATCTTGTGTTCTTTAAAACTGTCAAAATCTAAATACCACGTAGGTAGGATAGGATCAAAGGGAAAAGGTGAAACACCTAGCCCTCATGCTAAACGTGTGGCATAAATTCCACCATAGAACCAACCACTATTAGCATTGTGTTGAAGTCTACATGCAACTATCGCTCCAAGGTTATAATTCCTTTCACTAGTGAGAGTGGTGTGAAGGAGGCTCAAGTCTGGCGCACAAAGTATGCTACAGTCTTGCTTGCCTACTATGCATTTCCCGTTAAATAATGCAAAATACTGAATTGCGGGAAAGTGAATTCTCTTTATTCTTCCCTGTCTCACTCCCCTATTTTCACCGTAGCATAGGCTAGTTAAGAAAGACTCGTACTCAACCGTTGGTGGCTCATCTAGCGAACCCCAAAATGGAAGTTTGCAATGGTAAGCAAAATTCTCCAGTGGGATAGTATAAGGATTATCATAAAGCATAAACGACACCCTAGACTCACGTGGAAAATATTTAAATCCTTTGACAAATGATTCAGTGAGAAGTTGATGGTGTACACACTTATCTGATAGGTAGGGACCGAGGCCGGCATTGTGAACATATTGCTCAAATTCCTCCTTAATGCCCACACGCAACATATACTCATCGCTAGGCCATAAACATGTCTTGGTGGCAGCATCTCACATGGAACTTTCGCTTGGTTTAACATAGGACCGACGAGAAAAACTGTCACTAGAAGATGCCTCCGAGGATCATCTCCTCGAAGAACTCCTTCCAAATAGGTTCATCATGTCCGCGTACAATTTTCTGAAAATAAAAATTTTGGAGTGACAAAAATTTGTCAACAAAACTTTGTAAGATTGATAGCAACTACTCATAGGGATACATAGAAGCCATAGTAAGCATTCAAACTACTTAGAACATTAAGAATTCAACATGCAAGCACATCTACAGCAGCACCAAGAGTAGCTAATTATTAAAAGTATAAGCCACTAAAACAAAAACTAATTGGACAAATGGTGGAGTCACATACCAAGCAACAATCCCCCGAAAAAGTTTTGGAAACGGAGCTTCGAGCAAAGAGATCGAAATCTGTGGGCTTGAGCTCAAGAACACGGGAGAGAGAGCAATGGGGATTTTTTTCTGGAGGTAAGTGATGATGTGGGATGAAGAGGTAAGTGAGGGGGCCCACGTGGGGACCACAACCCACCAAGGCGTGCCTGGGGTGCTGGCGCGCCCAGGTGGGTTGTTCCCGCCTGGTGCACCTCCCTCTGAGGTTTATTGTACCAAAAATTCTCAAATATTTAGAAAAAATCATGTAAAATTTTCAGGGCATTCTGAGAACTTTTAGATTTGGGTCATTTTTTATTGCACGGGAAATTCAGAAAACAGACAAAACATGGCATTTTATTTTATTTAACTAATAAAAATAGAAAATGAAAAGTAGGGACAGAAAGTAGTGCTTACTAAATTCATCAACTTCGTACCTTTCAAAAATGATCCATTAATAAGGTTGATCAAGTCTTATTAACAACCACTTTCCATTAGCATGATACCGAAGAAGTTTCGTAAATCACTAAGTTACCTTAATGGGGATATGCATTTCCCCAACAATAAGCATTTGATATTTCTTTTTGACAGTAGGTAGAGGTATTTGAAAACTTCCAATAGTGATTGTCGGAGATTTTTCAATAACATTAATACCATTCATTTGGAATTGTTTCTTCGGAAAGTGCACCGTATGCTCATTACCATTAATACGAAAAGTGACCTTGCTTTTATTGCAATCAATATCAGCTCTTGTAGTATTCTAGAAGGGTCTACCAAGGATAATCGACATGTTGTCGTCCTCGGGCATCTCAAGTAAAACAGAGTCAGTCAAAATAGTAACATTAGCAACAACAACGGGCACATCCTCATAGATACCGATGGGTATGGATGTTGATTTGTCAGCCATTTGCAAAGATATTTCAGTAGGTGTGAGTTTATTCAAGTCAAGTCTTTTATATAAAGAGAAAGGCAAAACACTAACACTAGCTCCTAAATCACACAAAGCAGTTTTCACATAATTCTTTTTGATAGAGCAAGGTATAGTTGGTATTCCCGGATCTCCAAGTTTTTTAGGTACTCCATCCATGAAAGTGAAATTAGCAAGCATAGTGGAGATTTCAGCTTCCGGTATTTTTCTCTTATTTGTGATGATGTCTTTCATATACTTTGCATAAGGAGGCATTTTCAAGATATCAGTCAAACAAGTACGCAAAAAGACTGGCCTCAGCATTTCAGCAAAGCGTTCAAATTCTTCAGCATCAGTATTTTTAGTTGACTTGTGTGGAAAAGTGAAAGTGCAACTATCCCTGGGTGGTTTTGGTAATTCCTAACAACATATAGCTCATTGAGCTAATGCTAATTGAACATAAATATTTCAGGAAAAGCTCAATGATTGGCATGGCATGGATTAGAAAGTGGACCCCTCAAAATGCTAAGGACAAAAGGATTGTCTCAAGCTCAAAGCACAAGACTCTACATTTCATTTTTAGTGATCCAAGATCACATTGAGTCCATAGGAAAAGCCAATACTATTAAGAGGGGTGAGGAGTTGCTTAATGAGGTTTTTGCTCAAAGTGCTTAGTGATATGCTCCACAACCCACAACCACTTTCTCATATCCAAATATATCCCAAACCAAAAGTCAAACTCGGCCCCACTGATTTGATCTATCCGGCGTCACTGAGTTCACTTGACATAGCCACTGCCACAAACCCTAGTCTTTTCGATCCTACCGATAGGGATCTCGGTCTCACCGAGATGGGATTGTAATCTCTCGGTTTCCCTTCATAACGTTACGGTCCAACCGAGATGAGCGATTGGTCCCATCGAGATAGCAATGCAAACTCTCTGTTTCCCTTTTGTAACGTTTCGGTCCTACTGAGAGAGCGAATCGGTTCCAACAAGATTGCCTGACCAACTCTCTGGTTAGTCTATTACCAAAATCGGTCTCACCAAGTTTGTGTAATCGGTCTCACCAAGATTATGTTATGCCCTAACCCTGATGATATCGGTCCCACCGAAAACCCTAACGGTCACATTATGAACTAAATCGGTCTGACCGAGTTGTATGATTCGGTCCCACCAAGTTTTGTGATTTGTGTGTAACGGTTAGATTTTGTGTGGAGGCTATATATACCCCTCCACCCACTCTTCATTCGTGGAGAGAGCCATCAGAACATGCCTACACTTCCAACATACATCTTCTGGGAGAGAACCACCTACACTTGTGTTGAGGTCAAGATAATTCATTCCAACCACATAAATCTTGATCTCTAGCCTTCCCCATGTTGCTTTATGATGACCCACAAGTGTAGGGGATCAATCGTAGCCTTTTTGATAAGTAAGAGTGTCGAACCCAACGAGGAGCAGAAGGAAATGATAAGCAATTTTCAGTAAGGTATTCTCTGCAAGCACTGAAATTATCGATAACAGATAGTTTTGTGATAAGATAAATTGTAACGAGCAACAAGTAATAGAAGTAAATAAGGTGCAGCAAGATGGCCCAATCCTTTTTGTAGCAAAGGACAAGCCTGGAAAAACTCTTATATGAAGGAAAGCGCTCACGAGGACACATGGGAATTATCGTCAATCTAGTTTTCATCACGATCATATGATTCGCCTTTGGTACTTTGATAATTTGATATGTGGGTGGACCCGTGCTTGGGTGCTATCCTTACTTGGACAAGCATCCCACTTATGATTAACCCCCATTGCAAGCATCCGCAACTACAATAGAAGTATTAAGGTAAACCTAACCATAGCATGAAACATATGGATCCAAATCAGCCCCTTACGAAGCAATGCATAAACTAGGGTCTAAGCTTCTGTCACTCTAACAACCCATCATCTACTTATTACTTCCCAATGCCTCCCTCTAGGCCCAAACAATGGTGAAGTTTCATGTAGTCGACATTCACATGACACCACTAGAGGGATGACAACATACATCTCATCAAAATATCGAACGAATACCAAATTCACATGACTACTAATAGCAAGACTTCTCCCATGTCCTCAGGAACAAACATAACTACTCACAAAGCATATTAATGTTCATAATCAGAGGGGTATTAATATGCATAATGGATCTGAACATATGATCTTCCACCAAGTAAACCAACTAGCATCAACTACAAGGAGTAATCAACACTATTAGCAACCCACAGGTACCAATCTGAGGTTTGCATACAAAGATTGGATATAAGAGATGAACTAGGGTTTGAGATGAGATGGTGCTGGTGAAGATGTTGATGGAGATTGACCCCCTCCCGATGAGAGGATCGTTGGTGATGACAATGGTGATGATTTCCCCCTCCTGGAGGGAAGTGTCCCCGGCAGAACAGCTCTGCCGGAGCCCTAGATTGGTTCCGCCAAGGTTCCGCCTCGTGGCGGCGGAGTCTCGTCCCGAAAGCTTTCTTATCATTTTTTTATCAACGAAAGACTCCATATAGCAGAAGATGGGCATCAGAGGGCCACCAGGGGGCCCACGAGGCAGGGGGCGCGCCCAGGGGGGTAGGGCGCGACCCCACCCTCATGGCTGGTGGGTGGCCCCTCTCTAGTACTTCTTGCGCTCAGTATTTTTTATATATTCTAGAAATAACTTCCATGAAGTTTCAGGACTTTTGGAGCTGTGCAGAATAGGTCTCTAATATTTGCTCCTTTTCCATCCCAGAATCCCAGCTGTCGGCATTCCCCTCTTCATGTAAACCTTGTAAAATAAGAGAGAATAGGCATAAGTATTGTGACATAATGTGTAATAATAGCCCATAATGCAATAAATATCGATATAAAAGCATGATGCAAAATGGACGTATCAACTCCCCCAAGCTTAGACCTCGCTTGTCCTGAAGCGAAAGCCAAAATCGAAAAATATGTCCACATGTTTAGAGATAGAGGTGTCGATAAAAATAAAATACGGACATGAGGGCATCATGATCATTCTTAGAACAACAATATATATATTGTCATATGATCTCTTATGCTAAAGTAACAATTCAATCACAATTTCAAGTATGAATCATAAACTTCATTGAGAACCAACAAACTCTAATCTCAGTCACTGAGGCAATTGCAAATTATCATAACATAGGAAAGAGTCAATATAAGAGCTTTTCAGCAAGTCCACATACCCAACCATCTTTTAGTCTTTCACAATTGCTAACACTCATGCAATATTTATGGGTATGAAGTTTTAATCGGACACAGAGAAAGATAGGGGCTTGTAGTTTTGCCTCTTAACGTTTTACCTCAAGGGTAATGTCAACAATAATAGTTCATGAAGACTCACATCCAATTAGCTATATATATTAGGATATTTCCAACATATTGTGCTTGCCAAATGATAAAATGTAAAAAGGAAAGGTGAAGATCACCATGACTCTTACGTAAGGTAGAAGATAAAAGTAAAAGATAGGCCCTTCGCAGAGGGAAGCAGAGGTTGTCATGCGCTTTTATAGTTGGATGCACAAAATCGTAATGCAAAAGAACGTCACTTTATATTGCCACTTGTGATATGGACCTTTATTATGCAGTCCGTCGCTTTTATTTGTTCCACATCACAAGATCGTATAAAGCTTATTTTCTCCACATTAATAAGTCATACATATTTAGAGAGCATTTTTTATTGCTTGCACCGATGACAACTTACTTGAAGGATCTTACTCAATCCATAGGTAGATATGGTGGACTCTCATGGCAAAACTGGGTTTAGGGATATTTGGAAGTACAAGTAGTATCTCTACTTGGTGCAAAGAAATTGGCTAGAATGAGAGGGAAAGGCAAGCTCAACATGTTGGATGATCCATGACAATATAATTTATCTCAGATGTAAGAAAACGTAACCCATTACGTTGTCTTCCTTGTCCAACATCAACTCTTAGCATGTCATACTTTAATGAGTGCTCACAATCATAAAAGATGTCCAAGATAGTATATTTATATGTGAACCCCTCTTTCTTTATTAATTCCTATTAATTGCAACGATGACCAAAACTATGTTTGTCAACTCTCAACAACTTTTGTTCATCATACTCTTTAGATGTGAGCTCATTACTCTCCATAAGATCCATATGATCTCTTTGTCCCCCCGCTCCTTTTTTATTCTTATTCTTATTCTTATTTTATTTTATTCAATTCCCTCAAGATCATAGCAAAATAATCAAGCCCTTGACTCAACACTAATATTTATTATATATAGCTCATGGACTCGATTACATAGAAGGATCATAAAGCAAAACTCACAACTAGATCATACTAAAACTTTATTCTACTAGATCAAGATATTATCAAAAGGATCGAACTAAGAAGAACAGTAAATATAAAAGTGATGGTGATACGATACCGGGGCACTCCCCCAAGCTTGGCAGTTGCCAAGGGGAGTGCCCATACCCGTGTGATTATGTCTCCTTCTTCGGGGGTGGTGATGTGATATTCTTGGCGATGATGCCCCTTAGGATACGATTCTCTTCCTCGAGCTTATTGACTTGCTACTTGAGGTTCATTATTTCCTTATGGAGCTTGCCAGTGATGGATAAAGCTCATTTCACCCAAGGATGTTGCATAGCTGCGGGAGAACAAGTAACACTCGTTTTTAGATTTTCATAAGAAAGAAATCTAACATTGGAAGGGATAACCGAGTTTGGAATAGCTGAGCTCTATGGTTCCCCCATCGTGAATCCTTCCCGGAAACGAGAAGTAACTTATTGATCCTTCTCCATGGCATCTATCCTTTTCAAGTCAGCTTCCATCTCTTCCTCCGTTGAGGGCCCAAAGTGATAGGCATCGCTGCTTGCCCCTGGACCTGGTGTCGGATGAGACACCCAACTCTCCCCGACTGACTCTTGATAAGACATCTTGCTCTAATCTGCGGCACAATTAGCTCGAAACAAAGACAGGAGATATTTGCGTGATACGGTGGTCAAAACCTTCGGGAGATTATATAATGAATTTTTACTGACCAAAAGAAGTATCGTGCAAGAAAACAGAGTCCGGAGAGCACACGAGGTGCCCACGAGGCAGGGGGCGCGCCCTCCACCCTCGTGGAAGCCTCGTGTCCTTTCGGGTCTGCTTTTTATTTTCCTATTTTTCTAAATATTCCAAAACGGAGAAAAAATGCCATTAGAATTGTTTTGGAGTCGGTTTACTTACCGTACCACATACCTATTCATTTTTGGAGTCTAAAACGTTCTGGAAAGTGTCCCTTATGTATTCCTCCGAGGTTACGGTTTCAATAACATTGGTTTCAACATTTATGGGATTACCTGAGATATAATGTTTGATTCTTTGACCATTCACCACCCTCGAATTTGTGCCTTCGAAGTTGTTGATTTTTATGGCACCGGAACGATAGACCTCCTCGATAACATAAGGACCTTCCCATTTAGAGAGGACTTTTCCTGCAAAAAATCTTAAACGAGAGTTTTATAGCAATACATAATCGCCTACATAGAACTCACGCTTTTGTATCCTTTTATCATGCCATCTTTTAACTTTTTCTTTAAACAATTTGGCATTTTCATAGGCTTGCGTTCTCCATTCATCAAGTGAGCTAATGTCAAATAACCTCTTCTCACCGGCAAGTTTGAAGTCATAGTTGAGCTCTTTAATAGCCCAATATGCCTTATGTTCTAATTCAAGAGGTAAGTGACATGCTTTACCATAAACCATTTTATACGGAGACATACCCATAGGATTTTTGTATGCAGTTCTATAGGCCCATAATGCATCATCAAGTTTCTTGGACCAATTCTTTCTAGATCTATTAACAGTCTTTTTGCTAAATTAATTTGAGCTCTTTGTTACTCAATTCTACTTGACCACTAGACTGTGGGTGATAAGGAGATGCAATTCTATGACTAACGTCATACTTAGCAAGCATTTTATAGAAGGCACCATGAATAAAATGTGAACCACCATCAGTCATTAAATATCTAGGGACTCCAAACCTCAGGAAAATAACTTCTTTAAGCTTCTTAATAGAGGTGTTATGATCAGCACTACTAGTTGGAATAGCTTCTACCCACTTAGTAACATAATCAACAACGACTAAAGTATGTGTATACCCGTTAGAGGAAGGAAAAGGTCCCATATAATCAAAACCCCAAACATCAAATAGTTCAATAACAAGTTAATAATTCATAGGCATTTCTTGACGTCTACTAATATTACCAATTCTTTGACATTCATCACAAGACAAGACAAACTTACGGGCATCCTTGCAGAGAGTAGGCAAATAAAAACCAGATTGCAATACCTTATGTGCAGTTCTATCTCCAGCATGGTGTCCTCCATAAGCCTCGGAGTGACACTTGCGTAGGATCTGTTCCTATTCATGCTCAGGTACACAACGTCTAATAATACCATCTAGTCCTTCTTTATAAAGATGTGGGTCATCCCAAAAGTAATGTCTCAAATCATAGAAGAACTTTTTCTTTTGCTGGTATGTGAAACTAGGAGGTATAAATTTAGCAACAATATAATTAGCATAATCAACATACCATGGATCAGTACGAGAAGCGTTTATGACATTTAATTGTTCATCAGGAAAGCTATCATCAATAGGTAGTGGGTCATCAAGAACATTTTCTAACCTAGACAAGTTGTCTGCAACGGGGTTCTCAGCTCCCTTTCTATCAATAATATGCAAATCAAATTCTTGTAGCAAGAGAACCCATCTAATAAGTATAGGTTTAGCATCTTTCTTTTCCATAAGGTATTTAATTGCAGCATGATCAGTGTGAATAGTTACTTTAGAATCAACAATATAAGGTCTGAACTTATCACAAGCAAAAACAACTGCTAAAAATTCCTTTTCATTAGTAGCATAATTTCTTTGGGCATTGTCTAGAGTTTTACTAGCATATTGAACAACATTTAATTTTGTATCAACTCTTTGCCCTAGAACAGCACCTACAGCATAATCACTAGCATCGCACATAATTTCAAAGGGTAAATTCCAATCAGGTGGTTGAACAATAGGTGCAGAAATTAATCCTTTCTTAAGTATTTCAAATGCTTCTACACAATCATCATGAAAGACAAAAGGAATATCTTTTTGTAATAGGTTAGTCAGAGGCCGAGAAATTTTTGAGAAGTCCTTAATGAACCTCCTATAAAAACCGGCGTGACCGAGGAAGCTTCTTATACCTTTAATGTCCTTGGGACATGGCATCTTTTCAATAGCATCAACTTTAGATTTATCAACTTCAATGCCTCTTTCAGAAATTTTATGCCCCAAGACAATACCTTCATTAACCATAAAGTGGCATTTCTCCCAATTCAGAACAAGATTAGTTTCTTCACATCTCTGCAAAACTCGATCAAGGTTGCTCAAGCAATCATCAAAAGAGGATCCATAAACGGAGAAATCGTCCATGAAAACCTCACATATCTTTTCACAAAAGTCAGAAAATATAGCCATCATGCATCTTTGAAAGGTAGCAGGTGCATTACATAAACCAAAAGGCATACGTCTATAAGCAAAAGTATCGAAGGGCAAGTAAAAGTGGTCTTTGCTTAATCATCAGCTGACACGGATATTTGAGAGAAGCAAGAGTAACCATCACTACAAAAAAATACACTTATGTGATGATACGTGTTTGTCACAGTAGGTCACATTTTTTGTCATGCATGTACATCCATGACAAATTTATGACAGAATCAAGATAGTCATACCTGTGCTGTCGTAGAAGTGTTCCATGACATTACCAAAATTATCATCACGGAAGTGTCCACTTCCATGACGATAAATCGCGTGTCACAGAAGTGCTTTCGTCAAGGGTGACCAACACGTGGCATCCATCGTAACGAAACGCCGTTAAGCTATCGGGTCGGGTTTTGGATCCGATAACCCATTAACAGCCCCGACCAATGGGGATTTTCCACGTGTAAAATTATCATTGGCTGGAGGAGACACGTGTCAGGCCCGCGTTGGCACAGGTGTCACTCATCCAATGGGCGAGACACGCCTATGATATCTTGACACGTGGACTGGCCCATCAAGTTTAAATGTGTCGGCCCAACTGAAGGCCCACAAGATTTTGCGGACCACAATGGGCCGACCCAGCTAAAGGCCCACGAGATTTTGTGGACCATAATGGGCTGGCCCAGGTAAAGGCCCACAAGATTTTTGTGTGCCATAATGGGCCGGCCCAGGTAAAGGCCCACAAGATTCTTGCGGATAATAATGGGCCGGCCCAGGTAAAGGCCCACGAGATTTCACCGACATTAATGGGCCGGCCCAGATGTAGGCCCACAAGATTTTGAGGACCCTAGTAGGCCGGCCCATTAACTGGCTGCCATGTTTTGGGCCAAATGCCGGCCCATATTCGATCCGGTCCATTAATGGCCTGCCACGCTCCGGGCCTAATAGTGGCCCATATGAGATCCGGCCCATTAAAAGCCTACCACGTTCTGGGCCAAATTACAGCCCAGATCAGGTCCGGCCCTTTAAGAGGCTTTGGACTCAATTATGGCACATATCAGATTCGGCCCGTCAACTAGATACTATGCTTTTGGGCCCACTTGCTAAAGGCCCACTTAGTAATTCGTCCTGATATTAGTTTTGGCCTGTTAAGGGCCCGTTTAACATTTTGGCCCTATATTAATTGCGGCCTGTTAAAAGCCTGTCATATAGTTGGGCCTAACTACGGCCCGGTTTGCATCCGGCCTGCTCGCAGCCGATATCTGATTGGGCCAAACAAGGACTGAGACAATTTTGGCCTGTTAAAAGCCCATGATTTGATTCGCACAATCATGGGCCGGGGTTCATTTTGGGCTGTTGTCGGCCCGTGAGCTGTTTGCCATGTTCCAGGCCCGCAAAAACCTGGCCCGTTAGAGTCGAATGTTTCGGTCCGATCGACTACATCTGATTTTTTTCAGATAGCGAATGATGGCAGTAACTAGTAGGAATTAAGAACAAACCTACTCTATACAATAAAGAAATTATGGCATAGTAACTAAGAATAAACCTACACTATACAATAAAGGATTTAAGGTATATTACATCCACTGGGCATCAAAGTTCGTCACAAGTGATCATAAAGCGCAACGAAGAAGCATATTACAAAAACTGGGCACCATTGCAGCATAACAAAATAATACTGAACCGAGACCACTTCCAAGACAGTTCAAGAAAGGTTATCCTTGCGGGGGAACTGCTGCGCAAGCTGCTGAGCAAGGCTGTGAGACCGGCCTAGCATGTCGGTCATAGCTTCCAGGTGTAGCTGTTTAGCGATGAGGTTCTGATTGGTGTTCTCCACAATCTTTCTTAGAGATAGTACTTCAAGTCGAAGTTGAGTTGCAGAATGCCTTTCTACTAGAACTTGGGACTGAAGAAGTCGAACTGATTCAGACAACGAATTCTGTGAGCTTGTCTGACTGTTAGTCTCAAGTAACTTGAACACTGCATCAAGACAAAACTTTGGGGTTGTCTCACTATCTTCAAGATGTTTTGCCTTCTTTGCTGCAATATATGTTGGGTTTGTCTCACGGCCTTCAGCAGACTTGTGCATGCCATCAGGCATATCACCCTGAAACAAAGCAGAGAGATGACAGGTTTTGCACGTGTATAAACAAAGATGATAACTATTCTGTCAATTCTATCCAATTTCAAATTAGAAAATAAAGAGTAAGTTCAAAATATCAATAGCATAATTTGGCATTGTTCATAACGCGGGGAGCTTCACCACACTACTGGATTACCATGTCAACATAACAAGCATAGATGAAGGGCAAAGAAAATCATTGTATCTATTTTGGATAATGTGCATGGCATCTTGTTCATATCATCAGCCACATCAGTAAGATAAAACAGGAGATGACAAGGTGCAAACGTGGGCTGCTTCACCACACACTGGATTATAGATCCACAAAAACAAGCATACATATAGGGAGTATTAAGTAATGTGCATGGTATGAATAAGGAATTTGGTTTTACAAGTAAAACTTAGAACTTACGGTTCTTACGAACATGCATTTTGGTAGAAACAGCAAACTAAACAACAATAAACGATAGGGAGTATGAGCAAATTAAACAGCAGTTGAGGATAAAGGTTTTAGAAGGACTGGCTTACATTAACAGTTAACACCGGCTTTATAATGCCCTTCTACATGTCAAGGGAAGGATAACTCAAGAATTTCAGCACAAAATCTTCTTCATAAGCATTGCCTGTACTCTACATTTTGTAGAGAGTAATTATAGATATGATAATACTAGAAGGGATAGAGGATAATGAAGATAAGATGCAGATTGATGCTACATAATCAACTACCAATCCCTGGAAGTATAAGCGTTATAGGACAAAATGTACTGACAAGAGCAATGGGCTACACTTCTGCACTGGCATTGTCTGTGTATTCTACTTGTTGGTAAGATTAAATATAGATCTGATATTTTTTAGTAAATGGTGGGCGAGGGAGATAAGATGCAGAATGCTACAAAATGAACCAATCCCTCTTCCCATAATACAAGAGTGTTTTGAACACTGGTGTACTGTACAAAACGTTCTTATATTATGGGATGGAGGGAGTAGCTGTTAATGTAAGTACAGTGATAGACCACGTTCAGTCCTTACAAGAGGACTGCAGAGCTAAACCTCTTCAAAAGCATTGGGTTGATTCTAAATTTATGTAAGAGTCCATACAGATCTTATAATGTCCACCAAATGGACGATTACGAGGCTAACATGTGTAGTGATGCCACATAATCAAACAGCTATGAAAGTAAGTATGGTCATACAGGGCAAGAGGTACTCACAAGAGCAATGAAGTGTGCAGTATAGTTGCGAGATTCTCTGGTCCCTTGAGAACGAATGTTCTTCTGCTAACAGTTTTCGTACAAGTGAGACATTAAGGCAAATGCAGAAATGTAGTTCAAATTGTGATGTGATATCATAGACAGTACCTTACGCTGCAGCCGAGACCAATGTGTAACAAGATTATTCCAGTCACCATCGAATAAATGTAGCACCAGAGACTTTACAGAAATTTCATTCAGAGGCTTGCCATCGAAGTGCGCTTGCCTCAGGTAGGAACGATACTTCATAAACGAGTGCTTGAAAAGTGCAACCAACCCTTGCTCGTCATCACAATCCAGTTTGCTCCTCGCCTATTTAAAAGAATGAAATCTTGTGTCTTCTATCAGCAGAAACATATGCAATAATGACCATGAATAACATTAGTACATTACTTACGTGTAAGTTGCGGAGGAAGACTAGAAATTGTTCTGTGTCTGCGGTATAATCTTTCCATGAAGGAAAGATGCGCACAAAGTTCCTGACAACAACATAAGCTTCGTCTTCTAAACTGGGAAGAAATGGAACAGGGGTCCTATTTGCTGCAATTGGGGCTCTCTCTGGTTCGAAAAGGGATTTGGCAACTGGATTTGGTGTACTCTTTGCTGGAATGGGGGTTTGGCGTCGTACAACTGGTGCTATGTCAACTGGCATAACATACTATGTGCTGCAGTTGGGGTCTGCTGAGTTGGGGCATCAGAAATGACCAGTGTAGTAGGGCTAGAGTCTGCTAGAGTTGGGGTATTCTGTGGGTCAGGTGATATTGCAACTACACCTAATGGGCTATTTGATTTATCAGGTGCCACTACCTTTTCCAAATACTTTTCTTGTGCTCCTCCACGATCAGCAATTGCCCTCTTCCTTTTGAACGTCTGATACACAAGGACAACATTTAAATGGATAAATATGGTATGATGACAGATGGAATATGTACTGAAAATGGATAGGCAGGGCGTATTCACATACAGGATGTGTAAACTAAGCTAATGGCAGTTCAACAAAGTAGAAGCAATGCAAAGCATCAGTTGCAAGATATGTGCGAGCAATGTAACCTTGGAAAGTTAGAGCAAGTACCTTGATGGGTGAATAAGATAGGGCATCTTCCTCTGACTCCTCCACTAGGGAGCTACATTGACTTAGGTCTCCCTCTAGCTCAGAATCACTGTTAGGATCATATTCTGAGCATGAATCTGTAGGTGGAGAGATTTTGCATTGCATTGCATCCAGACTTGATTTCAGTCCCTTAATGCCAAGTTTGACAGCCATGGCAATGTTCTTCTTTATTCTTTTCATGCGCGCAAGCTCATAATCATTATGATGCTGTTCAGAATCTGAGATTCATGAAAACATAAAAAGTAGTCAGACTATCTATTCCGAGGGCCGGAATTTTGAAAACCCTGTGAACTTTAGAGGTACTAAAGATTACCAAAATACATCTGAACCATTAAGTGTAGGTAGCACTGAGCACACAACAAACCCTAATGACAGTCCTGCCTAATGAGTAATGAATCAATTAGAAAATGGGTGATGAGGAGTGGTTGTTGAGTGTTGAGGACGTATCTCAGGATAAATCGGGTTGGCTTGGTGGGTGTTGCACGCCTGAGCCCTGAACGGACTGGGAAGGTAGGCACGGCGGCACGCCCGGGCATCGGTGACGCTGTTGGGTGAGCGGCTCATGTCCTCCTGTTAGTCTGGCGTCTCCTCCTAGAGTCATGCCGTCCGGGGACGGCAAGTCGCCGGCGAGGCAGGCGGCTGGGGGCGAGTAGAGATCAGAAGCGCGCAGCAGAACAAAGGGGAATCGGGGCCTGGGATGACCCAAAATCCCAGGGTGGGCCGGCCCACCGTGGGCACCCTATAGAGATACACACCCGAGCGGTGAACATGCATTTTCGAAACTAATTTAGGAACATTTAGCTGACCAATTAAACAACTCTGTTTTAATAATATCAGATTCATATTTGAACAACTAAGCTTGTTTAGCTTGATGGGTGGAGCAGTGTTATTATGACACGAAGCACGTATACTGATCGTATAGTGATCATAAAAGGGGGAAACTCTAAGCATATTTTTTAGCGAAAGAGGGTTTCCCCTCTGATTTCTATTAAAGAAACCACCACAGAACCAACATGATCAATTAAACCCTAAGCATGATCAATTAAATCGTATTATGGACGTGCCATGGCAGATTTGAAGCTGCAAACCGGAGAAATGATATTTAGCATCCATTGTTTGCTTCGAACTAAGAACTAAATTCTAAGAGCTGAAAAGAAAGTAGAGTAACCAAGTTAAGATCTATTTTCTGGTTGAGATCAAAATGTTGAGGAGATATGAAGTACCACCTCTCTTGCGGCGCCGTGTAGGCATCGGGGGTGCGATGGCTGTCGGTGGCGTTGAAGCAGATCTGCGATGGTAGACGGGTGCATCGAGGGATAAGTCCCGTTGCGGTGGAAGAGAAGGTCGTGTGAGCGGCCCCGACAAAGAGGACGATGGCACCGATGAAGCGAGAGGATGCGATGCAAGGCTATTGGTCCGTCGCCGTGGATGAGAAACGTCCATCTCTAGCAGTGGACAACACGGTCTTGGTAGGCGCTCCGGCATGGTGGAGGACGGTGGCGATGGATGTGGTGGAGGACAGCGGCGATGGATGGGGTGGCGGACGGAGGCTGGTGTCGGGATGGGGTGTTCTAGCACGGACGGTGTATGAATGGGAAAATGGAGGGAGAGGTACGGGAAACCATGTCTTTGGGACGCGCCTGTCTGAAATATGGGAAAGTTACGAACTTAGCCCCCGTTTAAAATTTGGACGTCTCGTCGGTTGGGGATAGGACGGTAATCTCGCATCTCGCTAATATTTGCCCAGAGTGATTTCGGGCAAGGAGAGGGTGGTTGGCGCCCATGGTTGGCGCCCATGGTGTATGAACGGGGCTGATGGGTAGGGTGGTTGTGTCACGTCTGAGTGAAGTTACAAACCTGCTCCTACTGAAAATATTTGCCTACATCGATGTTGGCCGAGTCGAGTTTGTTTTGCCGCCCACCGTGTATGAATGGGTAATGGAGGGAGAAACAGAGGTCTTTCGGACGAGCTTGAATCAAATGAGTATTGCCGCCCATGTTTGACGCCCACCGTGTCGGAATGGGCTCAGAGGCGGTCGTGTCACGTCTAATTTAAGTTACTAACCTACCCCTATTTAGAGCAGTGGAAATCGGGACGATGGATTGTCTGTGTAATGGGTAGACAGTAATTTCCATCTCCCAAACACTTGGCTTCGGGCATCCGATGTGGGAGTGGACATTTTGATGCTTCTTTCAAATTTTGGGACAATAAGCATCCACGTTTACCCTGGCAACTAAAGTCGAATCCATTTTGTATTCCTATATGAATCTTTATAAATCATTCTATGTGTTTTTATATATCTTCAAAAGGACGACAAAGATGTATTCCACTGTCATATATGAATATGGTTTACAAATGCCGATACTCAAATTCAGAAACTAGAATCCAGTTTAAGGTGAATTCGAATATTTGGAACACTTCATGTCCAACTCAAATGTCACACGCAGCATAATGTGTACTCCCATTTAGATATGTACACAAGCGATGTATCAAGATTCAAATACCGAGTCAGTGAACCAAGAATGTATAGAACTAACAGACATATAGACACTTCTAGAGTATATGGATCAATAATATCAACTAACATACATAAGCCAGGCCGCTGTACTTTTTTTGGCTACAACAGCATCCTTTTTTTAGCCAGCATCTTGGCCCTTTCCGATGCGTGCCACTTATGGTCCATCTATACTACTACTATTGCTGAATGCACATTCAGCCCGATTGGCATATTTGTAGGTCTGGCACAGCAATCCAAATGAAATGTCTCTGAGTCTTATCAAGTAATATATAGTTGTGCTCAAATAAAATTACAAACAAAAAAACAATTATTACATGATCTCTAAAACAAATGGTTTGATTGATTACATGAACAGACAACACAAAGGTTATTCAATTATGGAAAGAACATTTCACCTATGATTTACCAAGTAGGAATTTAATTTCCTTTTTTCCTTCAGGACCTTAACAATCTGGTCAGTCTCAGCTTGCTTCATTTTGAAATCCACCAAATATTTAATGGTTGTCTTGAGTACTGCTTGTGATTGTGCCGTTTGCTTCCTCAACATGTCAACTTCATCTCTAAGTGTAGAAGCAGAATCTATTTCTACCACTAGTTTAGCCTCTAGAGCATCAGCAGTTGGCAATTCATAATGCACGATTGGGCCGGTGCCACTGCTGTGGGATGATGCAACGTCCAAGGGGACCTCGCTCTTTGATCTTGGGCTAACCTGTTTTGCCATTAAAGTTCCGATTGGATTCAGAAAAGTTGAAGTTAGCAAAACATCTCAACTGGGAGTTATAACAGCAAACCAGTTAAACAAACAAGGAATTAAAGAGTTTCAATTGGATGCTGAAAAGTAGTTATTAACATCATTGTAACCCGCTGTTCCAGCAGCAAAGCAGTTAAACAAACAAGTAAATATTTAAGTTAAGGCAAACAGTTAATTCTTAACAGTAAGTATCAAACACATAGATAGGCGCAGTCTACAATATGATTAACAGGTTGTGCCATTATGTAATCAGTAGAAAACCAAATTAAGCCAAGCAATGTAATTGAACAATTTTGCAATAAGTGGCTAACTAAAATTCTGAGAAGAAGGTAACTGAACTTACGCTAGTTGTTTGTACAGGCACACATCAACTTCTTTTTTCTTACAAGGTTGTACGGAGGAGTCCATGGCATCAATTGCTTGGATACACAATCCCAATACTTCTTTCTTCCCACACTGCATGGGTAAGTCGAATGGTTAATCTGGTAAGATGGTGCGTCCTTGATATGTTATATGAGGACGTGTAGTCAGACTAGTTGTAGCCAAACACATCACACTGGCTTTTACTATATATTTCATGCAATTACTTTTGGCATATCGAGATCTAAGCAATCTACAATAGGATGAAAAGACTGGCATCCTTCACATTATTGGCGAACTCAGTTCATAGAAACAAGCAATTCAACCATTCTATGGGTAAATCAAAAGCGCCACTGGAATATTTTTCACTATCCAATCATACACGCAAAAAGGGGTGACGCCACCATAGGGGCTGGTATCGGCAGCCGCCTCAGGTGGCTGGAAAGTGTGCGCCTAGTTTGAGTCGTCCAGGTTGGCCCACGCTAGTTTTGTTCGTCCCAACGCACGAGCAGGCAATGTAAAAAATGAAGAAAATGTTTCAATTAGGATGGGCCAAAAACATAAGTGCAAGGTAGGCCCTATAGCAGGCTCGCGGCCCAAACGAGCGCCTCCCATATCGATCGACAACAGGAAAAAAATCCCAATTCATTCGCTCCAGCCTCTAGTCTGGTTCGCTCCTAACCTAGCCGCCGCTGGACAGACCGACACAGCACTTCCTGGCACCCTCATTGGAGGGCGGTCGCCGGGCTTCAAGCGAACGGAAGGACAAGAAGATGAAGATCCAACCCTAGGTGTAGCCTGCGTGGGAGGCAGCGGCGGCAGCACGGGCATGGCATCGAGCTTGCACAAACGGACAGTCGCAGCTTGCAAGAGTAGCATGCGCAACGAGCAGGTACATCACATCCCTGATTATATCTAATTCAACTCTTCAATTTCTGGCCAATAGTTAAACCTGACGGTGTTGTAAAACTGCTTGTATGTAGGGAATCTATGAGAAAATGAAACCAATTTCTACTTATTTTATAACTCCCCCAATCAATACTGAACTGACTGAATCTGATGTATCTAATCAAGTTTCCGATGCAAACATACAAGCTCATGTTGTTCTTGAGCCTGAAGTGTCTAATGAACAGACTGCTAATGAAGGATTTGATGCAAACATTTTACATGCTCCTGGTGATGAACATATAGTGTCTAATGAGGGATCCAATGCAAGCATTTTGCAAGATCATTGAAGGATTTAGTGTCTAATGATGATCTACTATGTTGAGAGAGACAGAGATTTGCAGGCATTGATGACAAGCAAATTATAGTGCATTTTCATAGGTTGAGAAAACGTCAAGGCAATCTACCAGAAAGTCCCCGTATCATGACAACATAGCATAAATATTTTTCTAATCCGTTGTTTGAAACTATTGGCATACTTGTGCGGGATAGATATATTGATATGCAGTTTGCACACTAGTTATACGTGCAATTACACTTCGATATTTTTAGCCAGAGAACGAATAATTCAAGCAGGTACAGACCATGTTTGTAGTCCTTGTACACCATGTTGCATTTTGTGTTTTTTGGTGCTTGCATCATTTAGTGTTTATAATCTGAACTACTTTGGATCATTAGCTGGTTTTCAAAGTGCATGTAGCTTCACATTTCTCAAACTATGTTGATTTCCGGAGTGCAAGTGCCTTCGTATTTTTTAAGTTAAATGTTCGCCCCTGGTAACTTGAATTCGTGGATCAGCCACTGCACACAAATCATACACGAATGCCAATACGAATTAAATGAAATGCATGGACTTACGCTAGCTCGTTGTACAAGCTCACTGCAGCTCTGCTTGCGCTTGGGATGTTCCATGTACAAGTCCATGTTACCACCTGCTTGGATGTGCAGGCCTTGTGCTCCTTGCATCCACCTCTGCATTTTTGACACGGCGAATGGTTGATCAAATAAGAGGAATCGACCTTGATGTTGTACCGGAGGACATATACTTACAAGGTTATACGGGTGTGCAGGATGTGTACCAGATCCCGTAGCGCCGTCATGCTTCGCTAGAAAATGGATTTGCTTGTTTCAGATGATATCTCCAGAAGAAATAAGAGTTAAAGTCAGAGTTGCATAGGCGTGTAAGCTAAGAGAGCAGTGAAAGGATATCCAAACATCGTCGGAACAGTGCACAAGGGAGTGATGTGTGGATACCTAGTTCGGGCCGGCGTTTGGGCATGATCGCCCAGCTAGAGTGCGGGTCACTTCAGAGTCATTGAGGGTGATGCGCTGGCGTTGGCTGGCCGCGCACGGATGCAGATCTTGAGTGGCAGCGGAGCGCTACGATGCGGTGGACGAGACCATTGGTGAAGCCCCAACGGCCTCGGGGGGGCAGAGGTGCGACGATGTGCTCGGTGAAGTAGCCCTGGTGAGCTAGGAGACGGCGTCGGTGAAGCGCACCTGATGCAGTGGAACTCGGTGTCTGTGAGGCACGTCGGTTGCGGCGGCCGACGTTGTCGGTGGACCACCCGGTGTGGTGGACGAGGGCGTAGATGAGGTAGCTCCGGTGCGGTGGTGAAGCGCGACCGTCGTCTTCGTCCGGCACAGAGGTGGGGAACGGTGGGGAAAGAGACGAGACGAGGGGCGATTCGAGGGTTGGCGGCGAATTAGGGATTTGAGCAATCTGGGCGCGGAAGGGGACGGTGGAGAAGAGAGATTTTGCAGGGCTGGAATTGGGGCCGCGAGATATTTCAATCTGAAACATGGAAGCGCGAACTTATATCGTCGTCATCCTTTTTTTGGGGGAGGGGGGTGGGTGGCTGGGTGCTACGCGTCCGTCCGACACACGCGACCACCCCGACAGGACTATGCTTCGGTGCCTTAAGGCACCTGCCTTTGTATCCATGACATGTGGGCCCAAAAGGTGGCTGGCCCACATGTAAGTGACCCAAAGGCAGTTGCCTTTAAGGCACCGAAGCAGCGTCCACCCCGACACGACCCTGGTCTGCCTAGTGCGCCTACATTTGAGAATGCAAACGAATCTTCTTTCATTTGCAAATGAATCTGTATGTATTACAATGCCCGTGTTTTCCTTGCAATAATTAGTCATTTGAAACGAGATACTCCATCTATTCACTTTTGTAAGTCGTTTCAGACAACTTAAAATGAACTGTTTTGCACATTCTCTGAAATATCTTCAAGGTCTTATAAAAGTGAATAGAGGGAGTACTATAAATTAATTAATGAGGAATTATTTGAACAAAATTGAAACGGTACCCACGCTAACGTGGATTAGAGTGTGTGTCACATAATTAGTTATTTGAATTAGAGTGTGTGTCACGTAGTTAGTTATTTGAATTAGAGTGTGTCACGTAGCGATCTCCAATTCTAATGTGGATTTCACATCTCACTGTATCCATGCTACTTTTTTAATACAAATTCATATGTATATGATGAACACCATGGTAGTGAGAAAACTTTTGGATGGATTCAAACATATGACCTACAAAATAGCACAACAAACTGAGTCAATGTCAACTTTTCGAAACTTAGTATGGAACGAATTCGAAATAATTACCCGTATGCCTGGTCCTCGATTGAAATCTTACAATGTACACCGAATTGAAACATCGATATTAAGTCTCGTACTATGTACATTCAAATGTTGTTT